>NC_083289.1:5111892-5419200 GCF_963506605.1 Zootoca vivipara | reverse complement strand
GTGTATCGTTCTTCACGGAGGCGATCGCATATCATCTGGAAGTGCCTGGATGCTGGGGGCAGACTCACCGCTGCCCCCCCCCCCCGGCAGATTCCAACAATCTCAAGGAGATTTGCACATAAGATAAATTGAAAACAGTTCAAAAACACAAACAAAAACCAAATAAATTTAAAACAGGACTAAAAACCTAAGAAACAGACACTCATGGTGAAAGACCCATTGGTCCAGCTTGGAAAGTCTGTTGGAGCCTGTTCTCCTTGAGAGTCCTCTGGGCAGCTGCTGAACTGTCCTCCCCTCCGCTGCCCAAAGAGAGGTGCCTCCTCACGCTGCCCCCCACAAGGGCCTGGGAAGAGGATGCCCCCATCCTTAGTGGCCCGACGGAGACTGGCCAAAGGTAAATGTGAGGCTAGCACCTTACCTTAGGGGGCAGCAGCAGGTGCTCTGATTTATTTTATGCACAAAAGTAGGATATCAATATTGAACTAAACACTATCATCCCCAGGCCCCCTCCCTTCTCCCTTCCCCCACCCCCTTCAAACAGAATCAGCCCCTGATCCACAAGGCAAATAGAAGGAGTGTGGCTGGCTCTCCAGGGACCTGCCTAAAGGCTCCTTTGGAAATAGAACACTGGGCTAGATGCACATTTGGTCTGTTCCAGCAAAGGCTGTTCTTGTGTTCTATATGTGGCAGAACTTGAAACTGATCTCGGGGGCCCTGATGCCTTGTTCCCTGCTCGTGCCTCCAAAGCAGCCTTCCGAATCATTGAGGAATGTTGCAGCTGCACACTTTAAGAGGTCTCTGTGTCAGTGTCATAAGCAGTTCCAATTGCTTGTTTTAAGGATTACTAAGAAGAGTGTGGCTCTGAAAAACAAAGAACGGAATGGGCAAATGTGTCCGACCCAGCCTTGTCGTTTTGGACCAATGTGGCTTTGCATCTGGCTGGCCCCGTTAGCCAAGGAGGCCTTGTTCCCATCAAACTGTCATTCAAGAAGGCATCTCCTTGCCTGCTTGCCTGCTGAGTTCCTTAAGGGCGAGAGTATTTATAGTGCACCCTCCTGCACCTGCCTGGGTCTGTAACTCAAGAGACTGAGCTCAGATACCAAGGCAAATGCTGGGAGCTAGACATTGTGAGCTAATGCCTTGAAATATCATGCAGGAGGAAGGGTTGTCTTCATCTTTCATTCTAAGGAGGGACCAAACCAGGCCCTTTACCATGAGGCTGAAGTTGGTTACTACTTCCGTGTGTGTGTGTGTGTGTGTGTGTGTGTGTGTGTGTGTGTGTGTGTGTGTGTGTGTGTGTGCCATGTTTGACAGTTTATGGCTCCCAAGGAGAGGCTAGCATCAGATGAAATTCTGTGCCATCTTATAGAGGACATACTCCTGTAGGTGTGGGTGTCTCATAACCACCACCTCTAATAGAACACATACTGCATCTACAAGACCGAGGGCAGAAATACAGGCTGTGAAAAGACTGAAATGGCCTCCAACAGCTGGTATTCAGCAACATTACTGCCTCTGTTCGTGGAGGTGGAGCCTAGCCGTCGTGATAGCCTTATCCTCCATTAATTTATCTAATCCTCTTTTAAAGCCATCCAAGTTGGTGGCCATCATTGCCTCCTGTGGGAGTGAGTTCCATAGTTTAACTATGGGCTGTGTGAATAAGTACTTTTTTTAAAAAATCTGTCCTGAATCTTCTAACAGGGAGGGGGAAAAGCTTCTCTCTCTACTCATTCTCATCTCACTAATGGTGCAGTGGTAAAACTGGAAGCATAGGAGGTCATCATTGTTGTTGTTGTTTAGTCGTTTAGTCGTGTCCAACTCTTCATGACCCCATGGACCATAGCACGCCAGGCACTCCTGTCTTCCACTGACTCCCGCAGTTTGGTCAAACTCATGTTCGTAGCTTCAAGAACACTGTCCAACCATCTCGTCCTCTGTCGTCCCCTTCTCCTAGTGCCCTCAATCTTTCCCAATATCAGGGTCTTTTCCAGGGAGTCTTCTCTTCTCATGAGGTGGCCAAAGTATTGGAGCCTCAGCTTCACGATCTGTCCTTCCAGTGAGCACTCAGGGCTGATTTCCTTCAGAATGGATAGGTTTGATCTTCTTGCGGTCCATGGGACTCTCAAGAGTCTCCTCCAGCACCATAATTCAAAAGCATCAATTCTTCGGCGATCAGCCTTCTTTATGGTCCAGCTCTCACTTCCATACATCACTACTGGGAAAACCATAGCTTTAACTATACAGACCTTTGTCAGCAAGGTGATATCTCTGCTTTGTAAGATGCTGTCTAGGTTTGTCATTGCTTTTCTCCCGAGAAGCAGGCGTCTTTTAATTTCGTGACTGCTGTCACCATCTGCAGTAATCAAGGAGCCCAAGAAAGTAAAATCTCTCACTGCCTCCATTTCTTCCCCTTCTATTTGCCAGGAGGTGATGGGACCAGTGGCCATGATCTTGGTTTTTTTGATGTTGAGCTTCAGACCATATTTTGCGCTCTCCTCTTTCACCCTCATTAAAAGGTTCTTTAATTCCTCCTCACTTTCTGCCATCAAGGTTGTGTCATCTGCATATCTGAGGTTGTTGATATTTCTTCCGGCAATCTTAATTCCGGCTTGGGATTCATCTAGTCCAGCCTTTCGAATGATGAATTCTGCATATAAGTTAAATAAGCAGGGAGACAATATACAACCTTGTCGTACTCCTTTCCCAATTTTGAACCAATCAGTTGTTCCATATCCAGTTCTAACTGTGTCTTCTTGTCCCACATAGAGATTTCTCATGAGACAGATTAGGTGATCAGGCACTCCCATTTCTTTAAGAACTTGCCATAGTTTGCTATGGTCGACACAGTCAAAGGCTTTTGCATAGTCAATGAAGCAGAAGTAGACGTTTTTCTGGAACTCTCTAGCTTTCTCCATAATCCAGCGCATGTTTGCTATTTGGAGCTCATCATGGCAGGCCCCATTGCCATGCCCTCAGGGAGAGGCCAAATGCAAGCACCTCTGTTGATCCTTTAGTACACAATTCCTCCTAAGAGCAGCACTGCATAGCATAACTCCCAGTTTATTAGGAACCAGCAGGACTGTAATCATATGCATCGCTTCCTGGGAGTAAGCATTATTGAACACATTGATGCTTAATTCTGACTGCATAGGTTCAGCTTGAAAAACACACTGAGACTTAAGAAAAGACCTTCAGATAGCTGAAAAGCAAACGTTAGCCTTGGATTTGAAATGGAAAACTTCTTGTAATGAAGCATGACCACTTACACTGCTCAGCTGAAACAGGAATTCCATCAAAGAAAAGGCAATATGTACCCAGCCCCTACTTAATCTCTCAATTTGTCTGCAAACACACCATACAGTCAAAGTACATTTCCCCCAAGAATCCTGGGAAATGTAATTTGTTCCTCACAGAGCAACAATTACCAGCATCCTTGACAAACTATAGTTCTCAGGATGCATTTCATTCGCTTCAAATTAATTGATTTTCAGAATTTTGTCTGGGCAGTTATGGCATTGGTTGGTCAGTAGCAGTCATTTAGTATTCCTTCTTACAGAGCATACATCAGACCTAATTATAATGATGGCGTATCCTGCATACTATGCCTACAGTGTATACTTATTTTAAGTGGAGAAAATGGCGCCCAGATTAGTGTTTCTGAGTAATGCGGTGTCTGTCTTTTTCTTTTCTTTTTACATTCTGCTGTCTCCTCAGTAATGTTCTAACAATGGCTATCAAAATAGCAGCTAGCAGCATCCCAGGGAGCGGGGCTGCAGTTCACGAGCTCAGTCTTTGTGTGTCAAAATGTTTACCTGCCCCCCAACCCTCTAGGGAACTGCAGGTATCACTAATCAAGTAGAATTGAAAGCTGGCCCAGGGAGGGCAGAGCTCCAGAATAGCTGGATAACAGGACAACGGCCAGAGAGGAGCTCCTGTTTCATCACCATCCATTTTGGCACTTGCTGGTCTGCCAGGACAATTGACAGAGCAGACAATGGGCTTTATTGCACACTAGACATTGGTCAGAGTTATTCTGAGGACTGGTTCAAACAGCCCTATTGTTTTCTTAGCCCATGAATGGAACCCACCTGAGTTGACTTTCTGCCAGTGTTGGGCTGCACAGTGTTGGGCCCATCTAGCTCAGTAGTGTCAACACAGACTGGCAATAGCTCTCCAGGGCTTCAGACAGGAGTTTGTTCCAGAGCCAGGGGATTGAACCTGAGATGTTTTGCATGCAAATAATGGGCTCTGACCACAGAGCTACAGCCCCTGGTAGGTAACTGCCTAGGCAGGATAAGAATAAGAGTTTGGCAGAATGTTAGGACTCTCAGCTTATCCACACCTCTGTTTGTCTTGCTGGGGAAGCCTTATTTCAGTGCTGAATCTGAGCAAACAGCCATCAGATTGATGGCTGTTTGTTCTGATTTAGAGCCAAAGAGTGGGTTTTCTGGGGGAAAGCAGTAGGGCAAAGGCAAAACTGCTCAGACCCATGCCCAGCCAGGAAGCACAGGACAAGCAGAAGTGTGGACAAGCCCTCTGTCACATGACAGGAAAGCCAGACCCAGTCAAGGAATCTAAGGGGACCCACAGCCAAGTCCTTGGGCATGCTGCAAGCTGTGGCTATGTGGGCAGCCTGAGCACAGCAACCAGCCACAAAGGGGAAGTTCACAAGGAGCCCAGACCTTCCAAGTGCCCCTATTTTCCAGGGATTTAGAGAATCCGTCCTGGTTTTTTATTTGATCCCGGAATGTCCCACTTTTCCTTAGGATGTCCCTATTTTCATTGGAGAAATGTTGGAGGGTATAGAGTTATCCAACCCCCGAGCCGCCTGAAGGCAATCCTGAATAGGGAAGTTTTTTTAATGTATAATGTTTTATTATGTCTTTATATATGTTGGAAACCACCCAGAGTGACTGTGGCAACCCAGTAAGATGTGTGGGGGTATAAATAGTAAAATGATCATTGTGGAATGGGACATCCCTGTTTTCATTGGAGAAATGTTGGAGGGTATGGGAGCCAGGTAATTTGTTGCAGGGTGTTGGAGTGGGAGGCAGTCAGAGCAGAGGGGTCAGTTCCCAAATCCCATTCTGACTGGGGTCAAAACCAATGAAGGAGCTGGGAGTCGGAACAGGGCAAGGGCAAGGGCTATCTATAGCTTAGTGTGCTGTGCAGGAGGAAGGCACCTAGTTCAAATCCTGATATCTCAAGATTTCTGTCTGAAACCCTGGGGAACTACTGTCAATCGCTGCAGACAAACTGAGTCAGGTCAGGGTTGGGGAACGTTTTTTTCTGCTCAGGGCAGTCTGTTGGGGGCCACATGCTGGATGCGGGTGGGGCCACCTTCTTTTCCATCTCTGCTGCCCTTTTCATTCCCCTTCCCTTGCCTCCCCCAGTGGGCTACTGAGGGAGGGGCAAGAAATCAGACCAAGAGCCACAATAAATTAGTCCTTTATGGTTGGCTCTCAGTAAGCCGAGGACAGTTTGTGCCTATTTGGGATAATTTTGTGTTCCTCTTGGACTAAAATGAGAGGCCTAAACAGAAGGAGGTGGAGAGCTAGAAACGAGATGGTCTGGTTTAGTGGACTTTGTTGCAGCCAACGGTGCTAATTTTCATTCTGAAACAATTGGTTTTTCATCATAAAATGATGGTGTGGTGTGTGAGTGGGCCTCACTAATGTGATCTTGGCACTGGGCAGGCCGGAAGTTCCATCAGGGCAAGGACTCACGTGCTGCAATGTTCATAGTGAGAACACTGGAACCTGACACAGTAACTCAAAATTCCACATGGCACCTCCTTCAGCTTGCAGATTTGAGACCGGCAGGACCAGATTTTTAAAAATATATTTTTGCTTAACGCTGGTGCTGCACTACATTTTCAGTGGTGAAAATGAGTTGATACTGTAAGTCTTGGAGTACCACAATGACATTTGTAATGCTAGAATTGCAGTGCTGTTTCTTGGCGCCCGGGGTGGGTGGGGGCACACACATGTGCCTGGGGGGGGGGGGTGGAGCACACTTGCCCAGCCCTTGCCGCCACCGCAGCCAGGCAGGTGCTCCTGCACTGGGTGGGGTGGGGAGTGTGCAGAGGGTGCTCGTCACCCTTCACTCTCACCAAGCCCCCGCCGCTGGACCAGGCAGGGTGCAGGAATTTCTGAGGGGTCTGGGGGAGCCTGGTTCACCCCCCCAATTATGCACCCAGGGCCACAGCCCCTCTGCCCCCATGCTATGCCACCGTAGAATTGCATCACAATAAGCTCCACCTTAAACTCAAAGCCTTTCTACGTAGCTTAGAGAGATTACAAAAGTTCAAGGACACATTTCCAGCTAGTCGAAAACAATGTACAATGTAGGGCTGGTGGGGGTTGTGGCCTGGGCAGAGGCCAAAGGGCCTGACAGAGACTGCTGGTGTCAAAGAGCAAGCAGTCAGTAAATCACACTGTTCAAAGTTGGAGTTAACTCATTATGAACCAAAACACCATCTTCACAGACTTGGCTGAGTGTCAGGCTTACTGAGCACAGCAGCTCATCTCTGGTTTCCCCCCATGAATCAGCTGCTGAGACTGAAAGTTGGCACCTCCCCACAGCCATCTAAGTCACCTCCTCTCCAGGGCTTTCCCCAAGCAATCAGAGGCTGCGCCTACATGAAGGCAACCTCTCCTCCACCCTTTTCATTCCTCTTCTGGTTCTGGGAGACAAAGCAGGAGGAGAGCTAGTCAGGGCAGGTGGGGAAAACACCTGTGACTCTTCACTAGCCTGATTCATTTCTGCCTCTTGGTCTCTCCCCCCCCCCACTTTTTGGCTTCAGCTTCTGCCTCTGACTTCTCTCTGCGACAGACTCCCCCAGCTCACTAAGCCCTGCTACTTCTTCAGCTTCCAATACCTCATTTCCCCAGTCTTCTCCCTCTTCTCCCTCTGACCACTCATCTTTGTCCCACCACCAGTCCCCGACCTCTGAGCCTTCTTCCCTTGGCAGTTTCCCACCCAATTCCTCCTACCATTCCTCTGTGTATACCCAGTCCATGACATTGGGGGGGGCACATTTGACCCCTGGAGGTAAAAACAGTAGCAACAAGTTATCATCCAAGAAAGCAATGTGGGCCCCACAGAGACTCAGATGTGCATAGCAGTGCTTTTTTCTTTAAAAAATGTTTAGGGGTACTCTCATTCTCCTACTCTTATTGAAATACTGCCCCTCAATGAGGCCAAACTTAGATTCACAAAATGTTTAGGGGTATGCATCCCCCTGCGTCCCCCCAGAAAAAAGCACTGTATAACAGCATAATATATTTGAGTTAAATTACCTTTTTCTTTAATGAAGGGTGTGTGGCCAACCAAGGTGGGTGAAGTTGTGCCAGGCAAGTCCAGTGCTTTTTTTCCTGGGGGGTGGGGTCTGAAGGGTACATAGTGGCACCTCTTTTTCTAGAAGAAAAGCAGAGTGCTAAAGGAGAAGGGATGGAGCTAAAGACAGAAACAGCTTTATCTGTAATATATTTTTCTCCTGCTTATTGCACTGGCCCCATTGGTGGGCTTGAGGCCAGTTTTTAAATTATCTGATTAGATGATTGAGGAGGACCAAGCAAGGGGCAGTGAAGCAAAGTTTATTGTTCCAAGTGGAGAATTTGGCCCAGATCTCAGATGATTCTCTGTCTGCATATGAATATTTGACATTTCTTGCTCACTGCTTCCATGTTGCGTACCAACTTTATAGCTCCTTCATTCCATTCTTACCAAGGAAAGGGGAGTTTTTGTTCTGTTCTGAAGATAATAGCCATCTGCTGGGGGAACAGCAGGTGAGATGTCAAGGACACCCAGGAAAAATGTTGATGCAATACATCTATGAATGAATACAACGAAGAAGGACTTGTATATTGTTTTCATAACGTTCTCTCAAAATTGGCAGAGGCATTCGTCCTGAGGTCATATCCAGACCAGTTTTGTGCCTTAAGATATTTTGGGCCTTCAAGATATTTTGGGCCCCTCCTGTGCTCTGGTTTCTGATCACAATTAGTAATAAATTAATGGATCAACCCACCAAAAAGGAGTGGAGTGGAGCAGAAACTGTTGGTGGCAAGGAAAAATTAGGTATAAAACGAGAATTCCCTGGATATGAAGATCTAACTTTGGGGCAAGTACTCTTCCGTGAGAGAACCAGCGGCAAAGTAAGGTCAGGTGGAACCCGGTGTGAAAAATTTATTGTCAACCCCCCCCCCCCCAATTGAAAATGGTTTGACTTTATTTCATATTTGGGGGGGGGCCTACAGCTGAGGGGCAGGACAGCGTACTCTTTGGCATTAACCCCTTCAAGCATGAATTAAGACTTAAACATGTTAGTTATATGAGGCTGATATCCCACAAAAATCATCAACATTGTGGAACTTTTCTCCACAGCTTTTCAAATGGGCAGGTCTCTTGCATAACCATGTATTACTTGGATTTGTAACAACATATGTTTAATATAGTAAGCACAGATTCAGTTATATTGCTGCTTTTGGGTCCCGTCTCCCCAAATAGACCATTAGAGTCACCTACAATTTTTATACATATAATAGATGATAGATAGATGCACCCATCCGTTCATATTAGTTAATCCATAGCTGGAAGAGATTTTGGCAGGTTGAGGATGGGAGTGGAAAGGAAGAAGAGCAAAATAGTTTTGATTCAGGTAGGGATGAATGAAGCAGCCAGTTTTGGTGCCCCTCAATTTCTCATTATTCCATTCTAAAGTTTCTGCATCTTTCTGAATAGGTGTGCATGCACACAAAAGCTCACACCAATGACAAACTTAGTTGTTCTCTAGGGAGCTACTGGAAGGAATTTTTTTTTTAATTTTGTTTCAACTGCGGCAGACCAACACGGCTACCTACCTGTTTCTGCTTACTCATGCCAGAATTCATTAGTATTTTAGTGTTCATTTCTCCAGTCCTGATATACACATTTTTGTTGCCTAGTATCAGTGCTGTTTTTCTGGGGGTATGCAGGGGTACACATACCCCTAAACATTTTGCGAGTCTAAGTCTGGCCTCATTGAGGGGCAGTATTTCAATATGAGTAGGAAAATGAGAGTACCCCTAAACATTTTTTTAGAAAAAAGCACTGCCTAATATACACATTTTTTTTGCAAACAATTTCCATAAATATAATGCATTTCTGCGTGCTGCTATGTTGATGCCCATAGATGTGGACACTTTACCCTAACAGACACATTTTTGAACACATTTTTTGGTTGGAGAGCTGCATTGCCCACCCCCCAAAAAAACCCCAGAGGTCTGCAAATATCAAAGGATGGTCTTTTTTTGTTTTGTTTTGCGAGGTTCAAATTAGGTATGTTTGCACTAAAAACCTCAGAACATCCTGGCTGCTGGACCAGGCCAAAGACCCACCTTCTCAGCATCCTGTTTTCATAGGGTCCAACCGGATGCTCTTGATGAGAACCCCCCCCCCCAAGGACCAAGTGGAACAGCAGTGGTCTCACCACTTGTGATTCCCCATACTGGTACTCAGAGGTAGGCTGCCTCCAACAATGGAGGCAGGACCTAGTCATCTTGGCTAATAGCTGTTGATACCTTATTCTCCATGAATTGGTCTAATGTTAAGGCCACCCAAGTTGGTGGTCATCACTGCCTTCTGTGGGAGAGAGTTCCATAGTTTCCTCTGTCCTGAATCTCCCAACTTCCACTGCCCACAAGTTGCAGCATTATAAGAGAGTGAGGGAGAAAGTGCTAAAATCTGAGCACAATCAAATTTCTCCTGCCTCCCTGCTTTGAGGGTTCCACCACAATAATGTCATTTATGGGTCAATGTTGTGGGCATTCCTTTCCCTTCCTAATATTTTTTGTGAGGTTTCCTTCTGCTTCCTATAAAAATATCTGGAACCACCCACTGGAGCTGACAATATTGTGTGTGCAAGAGGGACAATGGGTGTTTAATGAGGGTGGCTTTTGTGTTGCCAGGATTTTGCTTTTCAGGCTCCCTATCTGTGCTAGACAGAGCTGGGGCTTCCTGTCTAAATGGAATGTCTGCAAAAGGCCACTTGCTTTTGACAGGGCAGAACTGTATGTTCAGAGGGTACCAGAGTCTCTCCCATATGTAAAAACAGACCTCTGGCTCTTTTGGGGGGGGGGGTGTTGAAATAATTTTTTGAAATAGGGCAAGTCCTCAATCATTTTTTAAAAAATAAGATATTAAATAAACACACTAAAGAACAGTTGTTTCCCTACATGGTGTACTAAGGGCACAATCCCCAGTAAGTTTTCCTACTTATTGGAAGATTGTTCGCCTGTCTACATTCTAACCCCATCCTTACTCCTCCAAGGAATGCAGAGTGGTGTAAAATGGTTCTCTCACTGCCTCAAGTTTATAAATCACAACAACCCTGGGAGGTAGCTTAGACCAAGAGGTATTGATGGGCCCAAGGTCACCCACTGCACTTTATGGTTGGGGGAGGGGGAGAGGTCTGAAGCTGCATCCTTCCAGCTCTCATCCAACACCAGGGCAGGGATGGAGAACTTCTACCAGCGCCCTGCAGCATTGCCAAGGGTCAGGGGCTGTGGAACATCTGGAGGTCCATGCATCCCACCCTCCCACTCTAACAACTGAAGCAACCCCAAATAGTTTAAAGGGCCTGAGACAGAAGAAAACCCCAGATGGCAGCACCCTGCAAACCACAATCATTGGCAGAGGGCACAATCCATAAAAACATTATTGCTTTTCTTTATCAGATGAAAGATCCATCTAGCCCAGGATTATCTTCCCTGCCTCCTATGTTTGTTTCTCATGCATGGCATTCAGACATATACAGTGGTACCTCTACTTACGAATAACTCTACTTACGAATGTTTCTACTTACGAACAGAGCTCCGCCCGCCATTTTGGATGCAGTTTCTACTTACGAATTTTTAGATAGGGTTGCTTCGACTTACGAATTTTTTCTCCCAATGCATTCCTATGGGATTTGACTTACAATTTTTTTTCGACTTACAAATGTGCGTTCGGAACGCATTCAATTCGTAAGTCGAGGTACCACTGTACTGCTCCTCTACATGGAGGTTCCTTTTAGCTGTCATTCCTAACAGAAGCTGATAAACATGTTGCAGACCCTCCACGTGTCCCTATTTTCCAGGGACGTTCCTGATTTAGAGAAGCAGGCCCAGTTTCTGATTTGATCTCAGAATGTCCCGCTTTTCCCTAGAACGTCCCTATTTTCACTGGGGAAAGTTGGAGGGTACGGAGTTCTCCAACCCCCAAGCCATCTGAAATCAATCCTCTATAGGGAGGTCTTTAAAAAATGTTTTATTATGTTTTTTTATAAATGTTGGAAACCACTCAGAGTGGCTGGGGCAACCCAGTCAGAAGTGTGGGGTATAAATAGTAAAATGATCATTATGGAGTGGGGCATCCCTATTTTCATTGGAGAAATGTTGGAGGGTATGGTAGCCAGGTAGTTTGTTGCAGGATGTAAGAGCTGGACTGTTGGAATGGAAGGCATTCAGAGCAGAGGGGTCAGTTCCCAAATGCCATTCTGACTGGGGCTAATGGGAGTTGGAGTCCAGCAACATCTGGCGTAGCCTGTGGCTGCAGTTGGGCTACTACTGTATGGATTCCCCTCCCCTCAAGGACCTGCAGGGCTGCCTAGGTCTTCTGTGTGTCTGAGCAGGACAGCAAATAGGTGGAAAACCAACTCCTCCTCCTGGCTTTATAAGCCTCTCCGGAAAGCTGAGTTGCCGCAGCCAGACTCAGAGATACAGCGAATTCTCCGCACTCCAGCATCAGGCATGACAAGCATTCTTCTCGAGGCTATACCCGGCACGGACCTCTCACACAGAGTGCTAAAGACAATCTTTTAATCCTCTCCTCTCAGCACCAGCCCCAGAAGAGTACACAGGATCCAAACACAAACTCTGCCATGACCTCGCCTTGTTCCTGTAGTAGCTTCGGCCCCATTTGAGGTCGGAGGTGCCAATCAGCTGGCATTGCACGGTCTGGTCTTGGCAAGCAATTTTACTCTAGGGCGGCTCAGGGATATGTCCTCTAAAGAGCTTGCCCCTCTCTGAGAGAGGTGGAGACAGGGTTTGTGTGTGTGTGCTGAGATTCCACAGGAGCACAGAACATAATTCTGTTTGCTTGGAATCTCATCTTTCCTCCTCTCCCTCCTGGGGTCTGAATGTGCCTGTCCATGCATCAAAAGAA
Source organism: Zootoca vivipara (assembly GCF_963506605.1). NCBI lineage: Eukaryota > Metazoa > Chordata > Lepidosauria > Squamata > Lacertidae > Zootoca > Zootoca vivipara. The sequence continues at coordinate 5,407,014 of NC_083289.1, read as the reverse complement.
TGTGTGAGGTGCTCACGCTACATAGCCCTACCATGGCCATGTGTGTGGGCCACACTCCTCACCCCCGGCTGCATGTTTGACAGCGATGTGAAGGGACTCCATGCACACATTCCAGCTCCTCTTGAACTTGAATCCATCCAGTGAAGATGGATGTTGGGAGATTTGGGACAGACAGGAGAAACATTTCCTTTATGCACAGCGTGGTGCTGTTAATATCTGGAAGCCTTCCACAAGAAGTCATGGTGGCCACCCACGGTATTTGGGTGGCTTTAAAAAGGAGATAAGGCAACAATAAAGCTGTCAGTAGCTACTAGCCACAATAGCTATGTTCTCCCTTCACTGCGGGAGGAATATGCCTCTGAAAACCATTTACTGGGAATTGCAGGTGGGCAGAGGGCTGTTGTGCGCATACTCTGCTTGTGGGCAATAATAATAATAATAATAATTTATTTATTTATTTATACCCCGCCCATCTGGCTGGGTTTTCCTAGCCACTCTGGGCGGCTGGCCACTCAGACATCTGGCAGGATGCTGGATTAGAGGGGCCACTTGCCTGATCCAGCAGAGCTCTTTTTATTTTCTTAGTGGTCCTGATCATAGCTGCCAAGTCTCCCGTTTTCCCCGGGAAATCCCCGTTTTTCCAGCTGTTCCTAGCTGAAAAAATGGATTTTTTAGTTTCCCCCCGGTTTATTCTGGCGCGCCGGCCATTTTGGAACTGGGCGGCGCATGCTCAGAAGCGACTTTTGATGCTGCTCTGCCCAGTTCCAAAATGGCTGCAGTGCGACTTCTGACGCAGCGGCCATTTTGGAACTGGGCAAAGCAGCATCAAAAGTCACTTCTGAGCATGCTCCGCCCAGTTCCAAAATGGCGGCAGCGCCACTTCCGGTCTGCTACTTCCGCCCGGTCCCTTATTTCTCCGACAGCAACTTGGCAGGTATGGTCCTGATCCCTCACTTGCATGGAGGAGTTTCCTAGAGCCCCTTCGGATGGTTAGCCAATGCACAGCTGATGGGTGTGCAGTCAGTGTGTGCATCAGCAGAAGACTCAGTTCAGCCTGGCCCCCTGATCCCGTAAGAAAGAAGGTGCCTTAGACTCACAGGACTGCCAGAGGGTGGGGGGCTCCAATCTTAATTCATCCCTGAATATAGTTCATTGCTTGCTTTGTTTGTTTTTTCTGCAGACTGCTATGTTTTTATATGCTGGAAATACGTAGAAATATTGAAACAAAATACCCTGTCAACATGTTAATGAGGCACCACCAAAAGCTACAAATAATTAGGTAGAGTGATTTACTAGGAACAGGAACCAAGAAATTCAGGATGTGCGGAGAACCTAGAGGGTGGAAGTTACAAGTGGTGGCTGTCCCAAAAGCCTAGACACATTGGGCAGGGTGAGGCAATCACCTCAGGCGGTAGATGCTATGGCAGCCTCCCGCCTATGTTCCTCCTGAGCCCTCGGACCGGTCATTCCCGTCTTGTGTGTACCACCCTCTGGACTAGTGTGCCACTCCTGGGTGCTTTGGAACACATTGTCCTGTTGCCAGTGTTGAGGTACGATTCAACTGCCAGTGCAATCAGCTTTTGCAAACCGAACAGAAATGACACCATTTTGTCTTCTGCCTTGGGCAGCCACAGATCTTGGGCTGGCCCTGCCTACACACAACAAGAGGCTGAAAAGAATCAGGCCCAGGGGGCAGGGGGTGGTGGGTGGCTGATCTGGATGTCCAGCTTTCCCATCGCAAATTCCCAGCCTCCTTTGTGCCCAGGTGGCCCTTTGTGTGTAGGCCACAATTCACTCAGAGCGAAGCAGGCTGTATTGGGCAGACCCTGCCAAGGATGCATCTTATCAGGAATGCTTTTGTAACTCTAAGCAGTTACTCACAGAATGTCTGGAGCGTTGCCTGAGCTCCCTGTAAACCAGGCTGTCTGTTTATTGAAACCAAACAGCTGGCGAGGATAAAGGAGGGCCAATTGTTGCAGCCACTTCTAAAAAGAAAACAACAAAACCGGACGGAGAAGAAAGGGATGCCTGTCTATCAGCAGGGCCCCTCCCTGGGCATCCGCTTTCAACACACCACCAGGCACAAGCCAAGGTAATGAGTAACACCTACTGTCATTATGTTCGATTATCGCAGGAGTAAAACACAACAGATGGAGAAGCACTTTAGAAAGCGTTCATGACAGTGGAGCGTTCCTAACTATATTTGTAGTCATGGATGGAATCTGTTTAAGCTTCTTTGATAATGTGTGGAGATCAAATGCCTGGAGGGGGGGATTAATCGCTAGTATGTCTCCCAGCTAATATGGATGGGATGTTGCAGCAAGTATTTGCAGGGGTGGTGGTGGTGGAGAACAAATGAAATGCTTATGGTATAAAGAAATGAAATGCTTATGGTATAACGCATGGGTCGGCAAACTTTTTCAGCAGGGGGCCGGTCCACTGTCCCTCAGACCTTGTGGGGGGCCGGACTATATTTTGGAAAAAAAACCAAACGAATGCCCCACAAATAACCCAGAGATGCATTTTAAATATAAGGACACATTCTACTAATGTAAAAACATCAGGCAGGCCCCACAAATAACCCAGAGATGCATTTTAAATAAAAGGACACATTCTACTCATGTAAAAACATGCTGATTCCCGGACCGTCCACGGGCCGGATTGAGAAGGCGATTGGGCCGCATCTGGCCCCTGGGCCTTAGTTTGGGAACCCCTGGTATAATGTATGGAGGGGGTCCAGGTAAGCCCCACCCTGCATAATTATTCACAGGAAAAGGCACTCACACATCACTTGGATGGCAATGCCCATCCACTTGGGGGGGGGGCCCTCAGGTGAAGGACCTGAGCCCCCTAGGAGTTGGTTCCTATCCTCTGCATTTTACAAAGGGAATGCGGAAGCTAAGGACAAGGAGGAAGCTTATTTGAAACGACCCAGAGCTGTGGAAGAGAACAGCAGTCTGGTTTGTCTATTCTAGACAAGGCAAGTTTTTTTGTGTTGAATATATGCCATATGGCAGGCATGTCAAACCGGTCGATCGTGGGGTGTCCCTTCTTGATCCTGGTCGATTATGTGATCCTGACCATTGCCTCCCCCCCCAAAAAAGCTCAACAATTTGGCTCCCCCCAAAAAGCTCAACTACTTTGGTAACTGCCAGTTTTTCTATAGTGGGAGTAGATCGCAGTCTCTTGGGAGTTGGACACCCCTGCTATATGGTAATTTATGGACCTAATACCGTAGGGAGCAGGCTAGCAGGTGGGGGGGGGGCATGACTTACATCATAGGAGCCTACACAACACAAAACACTGCTGCTGTATGTAGGTTTTTTTTATTTTATCTTATTTTTTGGAAACGTACATCGGTTTTTTTCCTTTTAATTTTTTAGGGCCCCCCAAGAATGTGGGACCCTAAGCTATAGCTTATACGTAAATCCGGCACTGAGTGCTAGAGTACATTATTAGTCCCTCAAACACAACAGCGAATTTCTCTGCCAGAGTTTACTTCTTGACAATTGCCTGTCAGTTTCAAACTTTCTTTGCTTCACGGTGGGTGGGGTGGGGGTGGGGGTTATGGGGGCCCTGACTTTGCATGGTTTTGCCTTTCTGCATGAACCCCTGGAACCCAACCCTTGCCTAAGTGGTGTTAAATTTTCTCTTTGCTCCGGTTGCCATATTATCAAAGTCTGTCCCTAAACCCAGTTAGGAAATATTATCATCGGCTTTATACTGAGATGGGCCAGTGGCCTGTTTTGCCTCCTCCTACAGCCCAGCTTGGCAGGCAGTAGCTCTGCAGGGCCCACACCCAGACTTTCTGTTTAACTGAGCACTCATCCTGGTTTGCTTGCACAAAGCTAAGGGAGGTTAGATCCCTCCCACAAAAGTAATGACAGGGTCTCAGGCAGAGGAGAGTCTTTACCAGCCTTGCCACCAAAGGCCCCCTTTTTAAGCAAGCAAAGAAACCCAGGAGATGCCATTCTACATGCCAAGCAGGTGCTCTGGAGCCGCATGTCTACTAGAAGGCATGAGCAGCAGAACTCCTCCCTGACTTTGAGTTTCCATTAATCAGCACCCATCAATTCACTTTGCAGAACAACACCTATGAAATGTTTACATGGTGAAATCTTAATTGGGTTGAGGATCCTTTGGGTGTGAGTTTTGCAGGACACCCCTTTCCTCTCTTTTTTCTGGCAGCTCCTCAGGTAAGAAAGGAACCAAGGCTATGGTGAACTTACTTACTTGGGTGGAGGCAGTGCAGGGGGGGGAGCAGGTCTGCCTTGCCCAGGTGGCTGTGGGATTTTTCCTGTTTTGGAGAGGAAGACGAGGAAAGGGTGTGGCTCTGTGTTCTGAGATCACAGACTTCTTGGGTAACTGCCCAGGTGACACATAATCTCAATACAGGCCTTGATTGGCTTGTTGATCACAGGTGCTGATTTAGCTATCAGTGTGAAGCCTTCAGAGCCCTTCAGACTGTCATGATTTCAGTTTTGTACAATTATAATTTGAAAAAAAGCATTCTGTGGCCCTAGTTTAACAAATGCACTTTTAAAAAAAGAAAAAGAAAGAAAAAGAAATTTGGACTTTTTCAGTTTGGAAAGTGATGGGGAAATGCATTTGAAAAGTGTGTCATGAATGAATAGCTAATGGGAATGTATATAAACACCACACAAGCAAATTTGGGTGAATGTTCATTGTCTCATCACCACCCTGTAAACAAATCCAAATGAGGGCTCAGTAAGACCAGATATAATCTTGCATTGTGCAAGCAAATCGGGAAGAAAATTTAATAAATAAGCCCCCTGGAGGAACCTTCTGTGAAGGAATGGGACAATCCCAGCCATGTTGTGCTTTGTGGCTTTTTGCTTGTAAAATGGCCCCTTTCTGCTTTTGAGCGTATTCTGGCCAGGATGTGCAAAATGTCACAGCAGGTTTAAAAATTCAGCCCTTAGGCAGGGAAAGGAAACAAAACAAATTATGAGACATAGAAATTTAAACGGCCAAAAGATTGGGAAGGGGAAGTACCGGTAGAAGTAATGTGGTGGGAGTTAAGAGCATTGTTGGGAGAAAGCAGCAAGAGCTGAAATCAGGAAAAAGTAAGTCAGTGGAAAGGACTTCAGTGGATCTGGAATACAGATGCTGAATGGAAACTACTGTACTGTGTTTTGTAAGGATTGACTTGCATAGGGGAAAAGTCTCAACTAGATGTGTTTTCCTATGTTATTTTTATTTGATTTTATGGTTAACTGTAAAATTTGCTTTAAAATGACCCCTATCATATCCTAATAATAACTGTTGATTTTATGCTGCTGACACCGCCACATATCCCCCCTTAATGCGGGCAACTATAGATTTATTTTTTTGCAAAATAATAATAATGATGAAGTAATTTGGTTCCTTTTTTGGCTTGTGGCACACTTGCAGTTTAATGATTTGATCTCAAGGAAGGCGATGATAACCTTTGAAGAGTTGAACTGCCACTGCAAATGGCAGGATGATGAGATTATGGTGATGATGATTCAGGAGGAGGAATTACCCTGTTTGTTTCCACCTGTCCTGGAACCTCTCCAAAAAAGGCCATTGGTGACTTTCAGTTGAAGCCATTTCCTACATCACTGGAGCCCTTTACACAAAGGAGCCTCGGGGCAGGTCATCACAACAAGCCACTGATATTGACACACTAAGGAAGCTGAGAACAGCCGCCAATCCCTAATCCATACCTCTGGGATGAGGTCCTTGCTTTCATTAGCCTGGCTGCATTGATCAGCCAGAAGAATGTGGCAGTTAATTCCAGGGAGGAGAGCAGAGCAAAGCATCTGCGCTTGGGGTCATGGTCAGCTCTCTTCCTGGCTTTTTCCCATTCAAAGTTAGAGAGCATAATGCAGGCATCCCCAAACTGCAGCCCTCCAGATGTTTTTGCCTACAGCTCCCATGATCCCTAGCTAACAGGACCAGTGGTCAGGGATGATGGGGATTGTAGTCCAAAACATCTGGCAGGCCGAAGTTTGGGGATGCCTGGCACAATGAATTAACAGAGCAACAGCCTGACCCCTTGACCTAAGAAACCTTTCTTGTTCACAACACTAGCTGGGCACCCACAATGTAAGGCTATGCTCACAGACCACCACACTGTTGTGCTCTTGTGCACTTCCTGGTCACTTCTGCAGGAACTATGCATGAGAACTTCCCGGTGGATTATGCCTCATGATTCCCCCCCCCAACCATTAATTGTTATCAATGCTTTTAAAATATCCCACAAACTCCAGCACTCAGAACCCAAAGGAAAATGAAATAGTCCTGTCCTTTGGAAAAGAAAAGAATCAGTATGTGCTTGTTCAATCAAAACCTTCACTGAATAGTCTGTTTTAGAAAGAAACAGAAAATTGTTTCATTATTTTGTTGCTGTAATCAATAAAGGTGCATAGTGGGGATGGGGCAAGAGGGTGGAAATAAAGGGGGTGTCATGTTGCAGGCTGGGGGTCAAGATAAGCTCTGGGTCTGAAAAGGCAGAAGACGAGTGCTCTCGACAATTGCAACCCTGATATGGGAGGCCATCCTACCTGATCCTTCTTTGGCTATTGATTTGGGGTAGGGCACCTGGTGGTCTTAAACGCAGTGCTGCTGCCCAAAATGGCGACTGAATGTTTCATTAGATCAGAAACAGATGCCCAATGCTGTGGCCAAGCACTCCTGACATCCATCAAGTGATCCTATTGCTGCTTAATTTACAGCGGCTCCAGGTTTATTTCTGAGCACAATTCCAAGTGGTTGGCATGACTCTGTATAGCCTTAGGACCAGGGTCATTCAAGGACCCCCAATGAGCCTGCCCACCTGCTGAGATGACCAGTGGAAACTCTGCTCTGTTTCCCATCAGCATCAGATGTGTGACTGGTGGTGATACGTGGCAGGGCCTTTTTGGTAGAGGTTCCCCTGCCCTATGGAACAGAGCGACATTGCTGTATGTGACAAAGCCACATATTCTGAAGTAAACCAGAGCATCTGGAATTCAGCACCCCTTTGGTGAACCAAATAGAATAATAGATAATATCCTGGGTTTTGTTAATCTCCTTTTTAGCTGTGAGAGCCAGTGTAGTTTAGGGATTAGTGTTGGACCTGGTAGGCCAGGGTTCAAATGCCCATCTGACCATGAAGCTCCCTTTGTGCCAGTCACTGCCTCTTAGCCTAACCTACTTCACAGGGTTGTTGTAGAGATGAATTGGGGAAGGGGACTACTCTGTATGCCACCTTGAGCATCTTGGAGGAAAAAAGTGGGATAGAAATACAATAAATAAAATAATACCACAACCCAGCTACAACTGCCTAGTCTTTTATGCACTGTGAGATCAGAATAATTAAGAAGGTGGAACCAGCTTCTAAATATAGTTTTGATTGGCTACTTAGCCTCTCTCACCCCTGATCTAAATGGTATACAAACTGGCTTTTCCTCCTCTTAAATAACCATAAAAACGGAAGCATCCTTCCGGTGTTTTGGTTTCTTTGAAGCCATTTGAACCACCAAAGATGGTTGGACCCTCCTTTATGCAGGCCGTTCTGCACATGCTCTAAAACCCAAGCCTTTACTCAAGCAGGTGAAATGTAGCAACAACAACTACACTGATATCTGTGGTATCTGAAGAAGTGTACACAAAAGCTCATACCAATAACAAACTTAGTTGGTCTCTAAGGTGCTACTGGAAGGAATTTTTAGATTTTGTTTCAACTACTTTGAAGTTACCAACAAAGATTTTTTTTTGTTAAGGTTCAACAACTGTTTATTTGTTGGGTTTTCAAACACAGCAAATGTTTCAGTTTCATCTGAAAAGGATGACTGAAATCAGGCAGTATTTGGGTAACCCAATGTGAAACTCTGTACATGTATAAACCTCATTTGCACGATGGCAACAATTTGCAGCACATTGTGCTAAAATATGGAACATGTAACACTTTCAGCCAGGTACTGAAAATAAATGTTTAAGAAGCTAACCAACAAAAATACAATAATGTACAAAATAATCAAATCTTCAGCAATGGGAGGGAACTGAATAATTTAAGGAGATGCAAATGGGTCCTCTTCATTCACAATCTTCTGTGCAATCCATATTCTGGAAAATACATACTGTATATGGTCACACCTCAGTATCTTTTCATTTCAAGCTTGCCTTGGTCAGAACATTGTTCATTATCTGTGTTTGTCAGAAGACTTACGTTTCTTTTCTTCTTTTCCTCCAATACTGTCCCGTTTCTCTTTTTTCTCTGTTTTCTCCTGATCATGTCTGGACTCCTTTTTGCTACCACAGCTTTTCTCCATCTTTTCAACTTTTATTGAGTCTCCTTTCTCTTTGCCTGAAGATTTTGATTTGGTTTTGTCCTTTTCCTTCTCATTGGAGTGAGGAGAATCAGAGGGACTTTCACTCTTACTAGGTTTGGAAGAACCAGTTGTTCCATTTTCCTCTTTGCGACGTTTGGTTGAATCCTGAGGCACTTCCCGATCACTATTTGAATGATCCCTTTTTCGATCTTTCCTTTCCTTTTCCTCTTTCTTCTCTCTCTCGCTGGATCTTTCCCTTGACTTGTCCAAATCTTTCTTGTCCACTTCTCTCTCTCTACTCTTGGACAGTGTTGGAGTTGAGTGGTTAATGTAGTGCTTTGCTGAAGAGTCCTTGAGTTCGCTGAGGTTGTCCTTTAGTGTTGAGGAATGTGATGGAGAAGAATGGGTATCAACTTTGCGACGTTTTTGTTCTAGGAGAGGAAGAGAGAGAGAGAGAGAGAGAGAGAGAGAGAGAGAGAGAGAGAGAGAGGAATGAACTAATTTATTAAATCATTAAAATCAGGTCATCAGTGCTTGGAAATTCGCCTCAGATATTCAAGACGGTTTATCAATTTTATGGAGCTTTCCCATGAAAAACAAGTAATGGCTTAATCTGTTAACTGGTATGCAGCTTCCATTAAAAAAACCAAAACCAAAACCTTCTACCCTATTATGTGTTATAGCGTTAGGAAACAGAAGACCATAAGAAAGGAGGTGAGCTTACCCCTTTCAGACTCTGATGCTTCTGATCGGGGAACAGGTGACTTCAAGGACCCAGCTACTGGAGCCTTCTCTCCTCCTCCTCCTCTAATGTTTTCCTTGGATTTCACATCCTTGGTTACTTCTCTCTCTCTGGACAGCTCCTTCTCTTTCTCCTTTTCTGCAGCTGACTTTGACTCAGCACTGGTCACAATGATCTTGGATTTTTCATCCTTTGACGACTTCTCTTCTCTCTTGTTCTTTTCCTTCTCTTTATCAGACTTGGGTGTCTTTTCCTTGCTGTCTCTTGCTTTGTCTTCTTTGTTCACCCTTTCTTCCTTTGGTTTATCTTTCCCATCCTTCCCAAGTGTTTTGGCCTCAGGAGTGCCAGCTGGAGTTTTCTCCTTATCTTTTTCCTTCCCGCATTTCTCTTTCTCCTCTTTTTCTTTCACAACTTTGCTGTTGGAAGCATTGCTCCCATTGCTGGTGGTCAGCTTTGGTGTTGCACTGGCAGCTCTATTAATCACTTTAACAGCACCCTGAGATTTCTCCTTTAATAATTTATCCGTCTCCTCAGCTGTGCTTTCTTCCAGTTTAGCTGCATTTACTGTGAGCGAAGAAGTAAGCCCAGCTCCTCCGGGCCCATTTTGCACTGTTGCAGGTACTGCATTCTTAGTGGGTGGGTCCTTGTGGTGGAAATCATTTTCAGGGATCATGCAAGGTTTTCTACTTTTCAACTGTCCAGAATAGCCCATCGCTAATGCATATAGATCAGGCCTCTTCTCTTTCTCCTCTTGGCAGATCTTATGGACTCTTCTCTCCAAAGCCTGGCCCAAGTTCAAAACTTTGGGGTACCATGGCAAGATTTTGATCAGCACCATCAGGATATTTCGGATGTGTGCATATTCACCGGTTTCCAGGCAGTGTACAGACGCCTTGGTTAACTTATAATGCCACTTGTGTACCACATGCCGAAAATTTTCATAATCTAACTGGTCAGCTTTGTTCCCACCATCAAAACCAGTTGCCCGTAATATGGTGAGGAAGCCGGGATAGTTGCCACACTGCTTTTCATATATGGCTCTATCACTATGCCACCGAGTTACAGTATCAAGCATGCAGCAGAGAAACCTGCCATATCGACTAGCTTCATTTTCAGTACAGCTGGCTACAGTATAGATTATATCAGAGAATACTCTGTCATAACAAAGAAGTGTTGAAAAGTTTGGTGTTTTCTGTTGATGCACCAGTTCCACAAAGCGAGCACAGTAAACAGCATCAATGGCAGAAAAGATACACCGAGGAAATATACACAACTGCAGAAATTTTGTTATAGTCTCATTTTTGGTGGACTTTGCAAGAAGCCAATTATCCTTTTCCAGCTTCAGTCTCTGCAGCACTCTTTGCACATGCTCTAACTGTTTCTTTTCCTCTTCAAGAAGCTTGTCCTGAAGAGCTGTACAGCGTTCTTTTTCTTTTTTCTTTTTGTTTAGAGGCATTTCCGGATTGTCATCAATAGCTTTCATGTGGACTTTGAGTTTGTTGACTTCCCGTTCGTAGCTACTATGTGGCACAGCAAGGTCGTACATTGTCAGTGACCAGAACGTAGCATAAAACTGTGGACTGATATCATCCCACACCTTTGGGATGTGCAAGGAGATCACCGAGTCATGAACAGGGGCCATCACAAGCTCACATGCTGTAATGTACTGGTGAACTTTCTGCTGCTGTTTGTTCCCTTTCTCAGCCTTTTTCAATTCATCATATTTTGATGAAATGTGATGTGCATACATAGGCCGTGAGAGGAAAAATGCAGCATCGTGAGGGGTGTGGAACTCATTACAGAGAACATCAATAGAAGGCACTTTCTTAATATAATCATCTGTGCTTAAATTGGATGCTAAAAATCCACCGAATTGTACCAGAGTATCATGGCACTGATCATAGAGCTTTCCCACCAACTTCAAATGTTTCTCCCCTCCTTCTTGAAATATCACTCCATTCCTCTGTTGAGCCATGAGAAGGCACAGTGGAAGGGCAAGATCATGGTCCAAAAGTGCATCTTTTAATCTCTGAGAAGATTTTTTAGTGTTTCTGATCTGCCCAAAATATCCACCCTCTGCTTTCAGCTGCTCTCCACCAGTCATGGCCTCTAGCTGGTCCATTGTCATCTCTTCAGTGATTTCTATTCCAGCCATTTTTTGTACAACCTCTTTCAAAATAAGCAGGTCAAAGCTTTTCCCAGCCTTTAGCTGGTTTGCCACATACTGAAGTAGACCAGCTAGTTCTATAGGGTATTTTCGAAAAACAGCACCGCAGAAGCTAGCTAAACTTTGAAGCCAACTGGAGATTGTGGTGTCATCGTGTTTCATCCTCTCCTTCTCAGGATTAGCCAGTGCTTCAATTATGCAATATGCCAAGACATCATAGTTCAATGAAGTGAGGTATTTCAATGAGTCAACAACTGGGGTGATTAAATTATCGTACTTCTGTATCTGAGACAAAATATAATCAAATAAAATGGTTGGGTTGCTGTGGCTCAGTTTTCCTATTTGTCTTCCAGATGGCTTTACGTTTTCCTTGGTTAACCGCTTCATAATGTATTTGGCTCGGTCAATTGTCTGAGCTTTAACTCTCACCAGTAGTGGGTGACTATTGTATGTTTCATTCTTCCACTGTCCATAGAGGCGATACCGATACTGGTATGGAAATGTTTTAAACATCCCCCAGAGTTCCTCAGACATGCATGCATTACAATCCATCAAAGAAAGAGAAGGAAGCAAAACCTGGTCGGCAATACTCAGCAAACAGCTGAATAATAACTCCATATTCTCTTTATCCTCTTGCTTGCCTGTATCTGCTTGGTGCTCTTTCATAAATGCTTTTCCAAGACGCACTACTTTTGCAAACAATATGGGGTCATGAGAGAGATGTGGGCCAAGGTAACAAAGCATGCTGATCACTTCCTTTCTTAAATCTTCAAAACTTTCTACTTGCTTGGGTGCTCTCTTGTTTTGCAAAGGAAGAATTGGTGTCCCTCTGGCACCTTTGGGTACTCCAACTCTTCGGTAGAGAGGTTCAATCATCACATGAAGAAGCTGACAAAGAGCAACAGCAATAGGTTTGTGTGAAGTTGCATAAAATGGAGGCATCTGGTCCATAATGTTTTGTGCATGTTGCCAGTCACCAATTTTTAACATTGCTTCTAATAAGCCCAGTTTCTGGTTATCAGGTGGTTTTTCTGTTTTCTCCTCTTCCTCTTCCTTCTCTTTCTCTTCAATCTTTTCAGAAGCTAATACAACCACTGTAAGCTTCCTCACAATTAGTTTGGCTTCTCCAATTTCTCGTTTATGTTCTTCAATAATAGTGTTGTCTACTGGAAAGAGGTGTACATAAAGGTCTTCCAAATCTATCAGATTGCTTTGCAAAAGTACTGCAGCAACTCTATACAAAGAAACAGGCGTATCTCCATTTGGCTCCTGATAAAACTTGAATTTGAATCCAAGGATATGGCAGAGTGTTTGAGGTTCACACATATACATGTAAGATTCTATCAAAGGTACAAAGAATCCATCACATTCTGGCCTGCATTCATAGACATCTAAAATAATATCCAACACTCTATTGGGATCGAGGTTGAAACACCCTATTAAAGATTTGATATTCTCTAAGATCAGTTCACTAGTGATATTGCCAGATAAATCTTGGCCGAGTTCAGCAATCAGTTTTGCATAGCCTTCATTCTCTTCTCTTAATAAATTGAATTTCTGTTGCTTATAAAAAAGTTTTGTCTTGATTTTCACAGATTTCTGATTAAACTGCTGAGACTGCTTGATCAGTCCTAACGATTCTAATGTTTCTGGGTCCAGACGTTCTTTTAGTATAGTATCTGAAACCAAGTACAAGCATGCCGATACCAACTGCATGAACCGATCCCTCTTGCTTTTTTCTTCTAAGCAACTAGTTTCAATATCTAAAATGCAAAACACATCTGCCAGAATGGAGGGCATGTCATCCCGAAATTCCATTACGTCATTCAGAACGCGGGACGCTTGATCACGCTTTAGGTTTCCCTTGACAACATGGTATGCAAGCTCATATAAAGCCTGCTGGATACCTCTGAAAGTTGCCTTTTCAGACAGATTACGACAAAGCTGCAAGAATTCGGTCTTGCCCGATTTATCCCAGTTCTTGATCCACTCGGCTGGGAGCGCCGCCGCCGTGGATCCCCCCGATGTCGATGGCACCGCTGAGGCCCCCGCTCCCGCCGCCATCTTCCTGGTCTGGCGCCGAAAGCCCGTTTGCGAGAAGGGCGGGGCCGAGGTCAGAGGGGGGCGGCGGGGGCGGCCATGACGAGCATGACGGGAAAGTGGGCGGAGGCGGAGAAGGAGGAGGAGGGAGAGGCGGCTTTTGAAGGCTGGAGGACCTGGTCTTCCTTTGCGGCGTGGTGCGGTCTTCTTGACCCGGGGGCGGCGCGGGCCTCCCCCGGGAAGAACGGAGACAGCCGGCGCAGGCGAGGCCGTTGACCAGGCACCCCCAAACTTCGGCCCTCCAGATGTTTTGGACTACAGTTCCCATCTTCCCCAACCACTGGTCCTGTTAGCTAGGGATCATGGGAGTTGTAGGCCAAAACATCTGGAGGGCCGCAGTTTGGGGATGCCTGCCGTTGACCATGTTTTCCTTTCAGCACAGCTGCAGACTCTCCTTTCCCCTGATATCTGTTCTTTAAATACATTGACACTTGACACCAGATATTTCTTGAGGGTTTCTCACTTAAATGTTCCCTGTGTGCTATATCCTCACAGGCTATTTTACAAAATAAGTTCTGCACGTGAACCTGAAATTCCTTGTTTAATATTTTTACTCAGTGGTGTTATAGTGGTAAATTTTGAATCTCAGGACAGGAGCTCGTCATCGAAGTCCCCATAGCCATGTGTCTAAGCAGAGTTGTAAAAATGGAGGCTGTTGTGTTGATCCATTATCTCTCTTTATCTACCTATCATATCCCTCCTGCCCCACGAACAGTAGTGCATAGCATAATACAGTACCCGATGTGTTAAAATCAGTAGAGGGTCATAGAATTGTAAATTGGCAAAGACAGGTGTAGGGATTGGTATGTTGAAATCTGTCTGTGGAGACCTGAGTTCACAGCCCTAATCAGCTATGTGGCAGTACATTAATCCTATGCATAGTTATCTGGGAGCAAATGGAACTCTCTCAAATTTATTGGTTCTTAGTTCTGACCACATGGGTTCAATTTGTAAAACACATTGAGCTTTAGGCACAAATTTTCAGCCCAATGAAATGCAAGCATTTGCCTTTAACTAGAAATGCAATCAGTCTTTCAAATAAGTATTACCTTACTGTTTAAACTGCTTTCATGAAGTAGGAACCCCACTGAAGAAAAATAAAGAAGTATCCAGATTTGAAAGTCTTGTTATTACCTTCACTTGCCAGAATCAGAAGGGTCTGTCAGTTACCCTGGTGCTGTGCCAGCTGGCTTAGAGATTCCTCCGCACAAAAGGGGACAACACGGTGGCTTTTCAGGCTAAAATGAGCCTGTGGTTGCAGCTGGCTGTAATTTTGTGGGAAAGGGAACCTTATACAAAAATAGGGGCTGCTGATGGAGAAAACAATTACAAAATCTTATGCAGGTGAAGCACGCAGGGGCGAAAGGGCATCAAAGCTGCAAAGTGTGATGGCCTCAATAATTCATGAAAAATAGCAAAGTAGGACAGCATCATGAATTACAGCCCTAATCCTCAACATCAAAAAGGCCTATAGGGTTGTCAACAGAAGGGGTGTTCACTGCTATGAAAATACTAATTTCACTGAAGAGGTTCATGGTTAATGTTCACTGGACATGAACAATGCAGAGCGAATTGTGTTTCAATGCCACTGTTTTTAAAGTGGCCTTAGAGGCCGAGGGCTTCCCTTTTTGTGAAGCTATACTCAGCAGAAGATTAGTGATCAGCAAAGGTGGTAGTTATCCAGAGTTTATTCCTCGGCCTTTGAAGTAATAATTGTTCTTTCTGGCATGGACAATTCAGCCTTAATTTCTGCTACTTGAAATAATTAAGGCTGTTGAGCTCATTATAGAATGAAGCATGCTATTCAGCCATTATTCAGCTGACGTGGACCTTGACCGCAGAAACAGCTGTGCACTCAGCTGTTTCCTGCTTGGCAGGGGGTTGGACTGGATGGCCCTTGTGGTCTCTTCCAACTCTATGATTCTATGACTTTTGGGGTTTCGATTATGACCTGGAAGAAATGATATCTTTATTATTTGGCTGTGCGCACACCAGTTTTTAGCAGTCTGGCTAAGTTTGAAACATCTTGACCATTTTAGGGGGTGGTCACCTCATGTGCTACATTCCAAGGAAGGATCTCCCATCACATTGTCTAGCAACCAAAGGGTCCTGAACTATAAATGTTCCAAATTTCAGCTTTCTGGGTGATGCGAAAGTAATCCCTTTAGTGTACACCAATTGTCCTTCATTTTGAGGGAGGGTGCAACAATATTATTTCTCAATAATTGGGAAACAAATTATTATTTTTGGGAGCTGTGGAAGTGCCTTAATATGTGGGGGCAGTGGGTGGGAACCAGTGCTTTTTTGGTAAAAAATGTTTATGAGTACTCTCATTTTCCTACTTATATTGAAATACGGCCCCTCAATGAGGCCAAACTTAGATTCACAAAATGTTTAGGGGTATGCGTCCCCCCAGAAAAAATGCACTGGTGGGAATGCCTTTTGCCCTACTTTTAAGGGAAATATCCCCTTTTCAGACTATTCAAGTAATTGGGATATATCTGAAGAATGAAACAATAAAAGGTCACAGGAAAATGCAAGGAGAAGGCATTGCATGTCTAAGGATGCAATATGCTCACTTGCCAATAGATGCTTTTTGCATTAACAGAAATATGATCCAAACAATGCAGCTGATGCATTTAAGTGAATAGGACAAAAGAGACTGAATTTGCTCAGAGATAGAACACCGCAATTTGCATGCTAGGAGTATAAAACTGTCACACATGCAGATACCTTGATACAAATATACCTTTGGTATATTTGTATCCCCAAATATATGAATAGCTGGGGAAGTGAGTCATAGCTGCAGGCCTGTGTAGGCTGCCCTAAAGCTACTTCCAAGGTTCCTGTTCTGATGGGATTTGAAACCATAATTCATCAGCATCTGAAATGACAGACAGGGACTCTGAAAAGACTGTGGACATTACGCTACCCTCAAGCAGGATTCCAATCTGTCTCTGGGTAACAGAACAGTCCAAACCCATATGTGTTGTGTCAGGAGGCGGCCCACCTTTGATTTGCTTTCCTGGAATAATGTTTGCATTTTTTAAATACTGTTTTTATTTATTTTCATGGTAAAGAAGATCATTTTTGAGAAAATAATTGTTACAACTTGTCCTGATAAAATTAAATACTTTTATCATTCCGTGTATTAAAGTTTCATTTGCTTATTCTCAGAGATTACGCCACATTTTCCAATGAGTACTGGGTGGATTCCTGCCAAAGTCTGAACAATTTATCTGAAGAAGTGTGCATTCACACGAAAGCTCATACCAATAACAAACTTAGTTGGTCTCTAAGGTGCCCCTGAAGGGTTTTTTTTTTTGGAACAATTTATGTCTTCAATAAACATTTGCCATATGTTATAAAAGGAATATGGACTGTGTTTGCCCTTTGCCACTCACACCTGGTATGTTAGTTTTTCAGCTATTGCTATTGACTGTACTCTGTTATACCAAGAATCAATATTCAGCCCAGCACTGGTTTTCTAACAACTGGCTATCTCCATACAGGCAGCAATCTGTAGAAAGATTATGAGGTCATCTTTAGGATAATCATGAGCAGACGGGATCCTAAGCCCAAGTAGTGCTAGTGCAGGGGACATTTCAATTGTATATCAAGCTTATTTTTGAAGACAGCATTCAAGAAGGGTTTGATGATGTCACATCACCACCACATACGGAAATATGTACCGTACCTTTAACTGCATCCCCACCAACAATTGGGATTGACTTCCCTACATATTTGGGATACCGTGTATAAGGCCACTGATGCAGAAGTTTTAATGAGGCTTCCCTTATTTTTGGAATAATTTTTGTTCCAAAAAAGGCATCAGTCCTTAAAAAAAATCCCAATGCATTTTTTGTTTCTGTTTTTGATTAATTTTGTAAAAAGTAAGGCTACAAATCATAAACAACAAATGCATGAGAAAAATCCCCAGAATTACAACAAAGATGAGTAAAAATATGCAAAGATCAGAATGGAGTCTGGTTATATTTTCCTCTCCACAGACTCCATGGTGTGCAGCATAGAGTTCCCAAGATACTGGTTACTGATCTTTCAGGTTGAGAGTCTTAGCTGTTGAGTGTTCCATTTGCAGCCTCTGATCAACAGTGGAACGGACTCCCTCAGGAGGTAGTGGACTCTCTTTCCTTGGAGGTTTATAAGCAGAACTTGGATGGCCGTCTGTCAGGGATGCTTTAGCTGAGATTCCTGCATTGCAGGGGGTTGGACTAGATGACCCTGGGGACCCGTCTCACTCTACAATTCTATGACTCTATGATCCCTTATTTATATATTTAATAAAGTCAAACCAGATCAGATTAAAAATGTCCTTTCTTGATATCCCCTGTGTGTAAATCGACTTTCTGTGGTAGCTTTTCTGACATAGCCAGAAATTTCCACTATGGCTTTGTCCATGTACTTCCAAAAGTGTGTTCAGTTTAGCTGCCATCAGCATGTAACCAACTAGTGCTTTGTTTTTACAATTCAAATTTTGTCAATTCTGAATGTTCAAAATCACTAGGGTGGGAACCAGTAATATATCTTGGCAAGTAATCTGTTGGATTTCTTCAAATTGCTGCTTCAACGGAGCTTCCCAAACCTTAAGAGTAACTTCGAAATATGGACAAGTGACCCAGTAACACACACAACAGGCTCCCAAATAGAAAGAATTGATAGGGGTTTCCTTCCTTCCTTCCTTGGCTGTTTTTGTTTACAGAAAGGAAACTGTAAATGGCAAGTGTCTGAAATTTGGAGACATCCTTTACTGCTGCATAAGTGCTATTATCCTAGAACAACTGCACTGGAAGTCTTCCGTGCAAATTACAAAATGAAATGCACACCTGAGGTGGGTTTCAACTCTCTTTTTTTGTGTATGAAGGGTGTTATGTACTGAGCTGAATCCTAGAACAATAGGATCCAAAATGCAGCAGTCTGATTGGTTCGCAGTAGCCACCCAATCCAGCTCCAGGTGGAAGTGAATCCGCAACCTGATTGGCCTGCAGGAGCAGGCAATCAGGCTGCTGGCAGAAGTGAATCCACAACCTGATTGGCCTGCAGGAGCAGCCAATCAGGCTGCTGGCAGAAGTGAATCTGCAACCTGATTGGTCTACAGCTGCAGCCCTGAAGTAGGCAATGATGCAAGTCCCATTGTGTAAATAATGTATATAAGCAGACGTTTTGGGAAAAGAGGTATTCTTCTCTTCTTCTCCTTTACTGAAGGAGCTCCTTCAGCTCCTACAAGCTGAATAAAGAGCATGAGTATATTTCAAAGGGTTTAAAGAGAAATCCTGATTAATGCCTCAGATACAGTGGCTGGACACGAAGCAGATATATAAATAGCTGAGGTTGGATCAAGATTTGCTTCCAGAACAGGAGTGAAATGTGCATTGGAGGACTAATTTATGTCAGCAAATGGGGAGGTGGCAAACTCCATCCTTGGGAAAGTTGAGAGCCCTCCTGGCATCTGACAGCCTGGAGAGGAATCTTGCATGTTTAAGGAAGGAAACATTAAACCTCTCCTGCCTGTTAACAATGAGGTAATCTCAACAAGCCTGGCTGGGTTTTCATCTTGCTGACATCCCTTGGGCCCAGGAATGTGATTGTCTTGCCCCACAACTAAAGGAATCTCTGAGTCATCCTGCCTTGCTTTCAGTAGTTTTCGCCTTCACATGAATAGCATTGTAGCCCAGTGACATAATGCCCACAAACTTCTTCCAAGTGCTGTTTTGCAGCTTTCTTCCTGGCTAAGCAGGGTGGGTGGGTGTCAGTGGTTGGTCTGTTTGGTACCTGCAAATGCCCCACAGACCAGATGGAGCCCAGTACAGACTGGAAACACCTGAGGAAGGAGACCAAAACCCACTGCAGCTCCCCTGTAGAGATACAGAGCTTGGTGTTCCTCCACTGGGAACCAAATTGCTCCAGTGCCACCCCTGCCCTGCATCACTGCAGAGGCCCCAGGGGGACCCCACATTTCCTGACAAGACAGGTGCTCAGGTGCTCCACCCATATTTGGCCTCATACAGAAAGGAGGGATCAGCAGAAGCTGCTGCTGTCACAGGAGTGTAAGTAGAAGGGGAATGGAAGCCCCCCTCAAACAGTCTTGGGTTCAGGCCCCCTCCCAACCTGGCTGCAGCCCATCCTGCATCTCCCCGCTTTCCTTTATGGTATTTCTCTTTGTAGTATTTGGGCATTTACAAATACATCAACCTGAGCACAGGAAAACACCCTGCTAGACCTTAAAGCATAATTATCTTGTGTAAACATCAGCAATGCACCCATTTCCCCAGCTGCTTCCAACTTGCAAAACTCAGCCATCTGCCCTCTCCAAGTAACAGGCTCTTGTGGCCAGCAAGGTTGGTGGATTTTGGGTATGTTTAAGGCTGGCAGAATGGGAGGCAGATTCAGCTCATGGCACACAATCCACAGGAAAATTCTCCTGAGCAATCTTCAAATGCAGGCATGTTTATTCACTTCAATGTGGCTTACACATGAGACCTGCCCAGTGGATTAGGAACGTAAAGAGCAGCTCTCCTGGATCAGACCAGAGGCCCAACTTCCCACCATGGCCAATCAGATGACTTGAGAAAGCCCACAAAGGCAATATCCCTCCCCTTCTGTTTCTCCCTAGTGTCTGATATTCAGAGGTAGACTGCCTCTGGATATGGAAGTTCCATTGCTCATTGCTGTTGATAGACTTCTCCATTAGAGTTTCCATAGAGTCCAACTGGCCAAGTCTAAAGATCCACCTAGTGCAACATCTAGCTTCCAACATGAATGTTTCCAGCACTGCTTGGACCTCAGCAACTGGATTCTACCCCATGTTATTTAATAGGAAATTGCATATTTGCCTGCCATTTAGCTTTTGTGCCTGAGGCACCAAAATGCTTCAGGCTGAACATGCAGTGCTGAACACCAAGCCTTCCAGTCACTTAGTAAAGAAAGCATGAGAGTCCTTAAGTACCAGCACAGAAGGTTTGCAACCCTTGTTTTAATTTATATTCTACAATAATGATACAGTGCTGCCCGACACACAGTAAATCTTAGGCAGAAACTGTCAGAGCAACATTTTTCGAGGAATACTTGCAATGCCAGCGCCTTAGCACGTTCAAGCCTGAGAAACTAGGATCCTGTGAAAGCCACTTCTAGCTTAAGGCCTGAGTAGCTGACAGGGGATTAAGTGACTTTGCAATGTGGATCTTTCAACATCCCAGAGCACCAACTTTAGGCAAGAGGTGGGGAAGAGAAATTCAACTCTCTAGCACAGTCCTGTTTTGCTTATCACAATGCAAATCCTGAAACAAGGAGGCACTCGCAAAACCAGGAACGTAACTCTCTCCAGAATAGGAAGTAACGATGGAAGAAGAATCTGCCAAATTTCCATTTCTCTCTCTGTTTCTCATTTCTCTAATTTTAAATTCCATATGCCCCTATTCTGGTATCAGTTTGTGAATCAGAGAGAAATTCTCCATTAAAATTGAAATTCATTTTCATACACATCTCTCCTGGTATGCACATTTTTGTACACCAGTTTCCTTAATGCATTCTTGTGCACACTTTCACCTGATCCATTTGTTTTTGTACGTGTTTTAGGTTGGCGAACTGTATCACAAAATTTGGGAAATGGCCTACAAGTCTCAAAAGGGAGCTTCACTTCAGCTTTTCGTATGGGCTTAGCAAGTGTGAACTAGGTTCACATTATAATGTGAACTGCAACACATTTCTCCTCCATCTCTAAACCAAGAAGGAACCCAATTCTCAGCACTTAATATCTGACAGCGCTATATGAACCCACCCTTTGCATCTAGCTAACTGCCTGCACGTGGATTCTTATTTTATTGCCTTTTCCTTACCCAGCTTGTGCTCTGGTACCCTCATTTCCTTTTCCCATAACTGTTTCCCTTGGTCCATTGTGCCGGCCAGCAGCTTAGCATTCCTTGCACCGAGACATCGATGACACATGGCTCTTTGCTAGTGACCTTTGGCTTTATGAGTCACAGGTCAAGGCTTAGGGATAAACTAGACGAGACACAAAACAGATGATCAGGGGCTTGGGCTGGCCCAAGACATTTTGTGCCTGAAGCAAAAGACAAACTGACCCCACCCTCAGATCCATCTACTGAAGTTGATTAGGCTGGCAGCTGATTTTTATTTCAGTACTGATTATGGGACAGGCATCCTCCCCTGCAACTGAAGACAGCAGGCTAGATTATGAAGCTCGTGACTGGCCATGTGCAAACACAATTCTAACTTCTTCAGGAGGCTCGGGAGGAATGGCCAAGGGCACCACTCCTGCCCCCCTGCACCTGCTGCCTAATGGGAGAGCTGGCCCTGACAAAAAAAGCCAATGCAATTCTGGGCTGCATCAATAGGAGTATAGCGTCTAGATCAAGGGAAGTAATAGTACCACTGTATTCCGCTCTGGTCAGACCTCACCTGGAGTACTGTGTCCAGTTCTGGGCACCACAGTTCAAGAAGGATACTGACAAGCTGGAACGTGTCCAGAGGAGGGCAACCAAAATGGTCAAAGGCCTGGAAACAATGCCTTATGAGGAACGGCTAAGGGAACTGGGTATGTTTAGACTGGAGAAGAGAAGGTTAAGGGGTGATCTGATAGCCATGTTCAAATATATAAAAGGATGTCATATAGAGGAGGGTGAAAGGTTGATTTCTGCTGCTCCAGAGAAGCGGACACGGAGCAATGGATTCAAACTACAAGAAAGAAGATTCCACCTAAACATTAGGAAGAACTTCCTGACAGTAAGAGCTGTTCGACAGTGGGATTTGCTGCCAAGAAGTGTGGTGGAGTCTCCTTCTTTGGAGGTCTTTAAGCAGAGGCTTGACAGCCATATGTCAAGAATGATTTGATGGTGTTTCCTGCTTGGCAGGAGGTTGGACTGGATGGCCCTTGTGGTCTCTTCCAACTCTATGATTCTATGATTCTAAGAGGTTTCTAGCAGCTCTCTTGTATTGCATCTTAAAGTAAGTATTCCTTTGCCACAGGGCAAATAGCAGCAAGAGGCAATTTTAATTGGGGAAATGGTTCAAGATAAAAGGTTAGACTTCCTGCCCGCCGCCTGGGTGCCATGGTCTGATTCAGGTGCCCTCAAAGGTGCTGTCATTTTTTTTAAAAAAAGAGCTGCCGGAGACCACATACCTCCATGCTATACCTAGTTCTACCTTGAGAGTCTGCACCACAACCCATAGGCAGCTGTGTTGGTGAAAAGGAGAGACCCAGAAGTGGTGATTCCCTTACCATCTCAGCATTTGGGACCAACTTGATCATATTCTTTTGCACTAAAGAGATGGAGCAAAGCAGCTTGAGGCTTTGGGAAGTGTGCAACTCACTAGTGGCTTAAGCTTCAGGAGGGTAGATTTGGGTCAAACATTAGGAGAGACAAGAGGACTTTCTTTGCAGTTGTTAAAGGGGGCAATTCAGAATAGGAGACTTGGAGATGGCTCCATCCAGTCACTGGGAGGAGATTCAACACTTCCTAGGTAGGTGAGATTGGCAACTCCCATGGAGAACATTGGGCCAGGCACTAAGTGGAAGACTTTGGATCAGCCTCCCAAGAAAGAAAACAAAATAATGCCAATGAACATGCCAACCATAAGTGGCCCACAGGTTTTGGGAACAGCTTTGAAAGGTCACCAGAAGAATGTCATTTACAGGGGGGTTGGAGGCTCTTATTTCTAAGAGAGCCCACCATTTTTGCCCTCATCCAGCCTGTGGTTGATGTCCGCTCGAAGAGCTGTGTTTCCTGCTGTCCGCCCCTTCTGTGAGTGGCATTACCCTGCTGCCTTCCATGGCTGCCCTTCTGCAGTTCGCCATTGCACTCTCCAGCGGGAAAGTGAAGGGCTGCTTGCGCTTCCTCCCCTAGCCAGGCAACACTATCCAGAACAGCAGAGTGCCAAATGGCTTACTCCACCCTTTGGCCATGCTTAGCAGCAGCTTTGCTTTACACTTGCTCTGGCAAATGGATTTGCCCCTGATCCACCTGAAGGGCTGGGAGAAGAGGGTTTCGCTCAGGGAGATGCGCCCACCAGAGGTGAGCAGATTTGACAAAAAGAAAATGGTCCTGGAACTGTGTTCAGGCACTTTCTGCCAGAAAAAAAAAGCACTGGTGATGATGGGTATGGAAAAAGTCCTGTGTCCATTTCTGGTGCAGAGAGTCCTGCATCACAGAGGGTTAGACTAGGCGACCCTTGGGTCTCTTCCACCTCTAAGATTCTATGACCTGTAGCAAAGTTTCATAGAATCATAGAGTTGGAAGGGACCCAAGGGTCATCTAGTCCAACCCCTGCGATGCAGGAATATGCAACCTTACGGGGATCGAACCTGCAACCTTAGCATTATCAGCACCACACTCTAACCAACTGAGCTAGATAGGAGACTAAGGTAGTGTGGTAAGCATGGCAACACTCTTCACAAGCACCTGAAGGACTGTCATGTGGAGGACCTACCTGCCTCGCCCCACCGCCACCCTCGCATGTGCCACCTGATGCGCATGAGTTTATAGGAGTGGCAATTTCAGTTGACCATTAAGCTAACATCCCAACAGTAGAGCAGTTTGACAATGAAGCCAATGGCCTAAGAAAGGTTGGTGAGTTCTCCCTCATGGGGAGGTCTAAAAGCAGAGGCTGGTTTGGGAGTTTCAGGATTGATCACGGGGGTGGGCTAGTTGGTCTCCAAGGACCCCACTTTAGGTTGCTGTGGTGACTTCACACATCTCGCATATGTCTGTGATACACAAAGAGAAAGAGCAGTGCTTGGGCCCGGGGAGGGAATGGTTCCTGGGCTCTCTCTCTCTGTTGCCACTAGAGGGATTTGGCTGTAGAATCCGAGGCTGGAGCACCTGCTCTGTTCTGGGTGGGGGTCAGCAGCTGACCCAAGCGGATTCTGCCCAAAATTGTGGAGGCCAGCTGTTCCGCTTGATGGATACCCTACTGAAAACGGGGTGGGGACGGGGACCCCACTTTGTATCTTCTAAGGCTGAGCCCAGCTTTCCCATGCAATAAACCTCTCTCTCCTCCTTAGCTCTGGAGAAGGTGGGGAGTGCTGTTTCCTTCCATGGGGATGATGCTTAGTCAGCTGGAGGGGATCAGTGCCAGAGTTGCCAGGAACTGCCATGTGAAATATATCTTTCCTGACCTTAAGTTTATCCACAAGTTTGGCTGTAAATATGTTTCGAGTAATCTGAGCCTGTGCAAATTATTCCTGTGCAGGAAATTAAGAAGAGTTACTTGCTCAGCCTTTATACAAAACTCTAGATTACAATTTGTCACATCAGAACACCTGGTCCCTTGCCCTTAAGCACACCACACATGACTCCAGGTCAAGGGATGGCTCCTTTGGCCGCCAGTGCTCCTGCCACCAAAGATTCCTGTTGCTAACCGCAAAAGTCACTAAGCCGGCCATTTGTCATCTCACCTATTGGGTCAACATCATCAACTGCCCTCAACAGTGAAGGATAAAAGTATCTTTCTGTTTTCACCCTATAGGTCACTGGTAGGAACATCACCAGGCAGGGCTGGAAGGGATCAGCCTGGAAAGCCATACAGTGGAACCTCGGTTTATGAACACCTCGGTTTACGAATTTTCGGTTTACGAACGCCACGGACCCATCTGGAACGGATTAATTCACTTTCCATTACTTTCAATGGGAAAGTTCGCTTCAGTTTATGAACGCTTCAGTTTATGAACAGACTTCCGGAACCAATTACACCCATGCTTCGGGTTAAGTACGCTTCAGGTTGAGTACTCCGCGGACCCGTTCTGGAACGGATTAATCCACTTTCCATTACTTTCAACGGGAAAGTTCGCTTCAGTTTATGAATGCTTCTGTTTATGAACAGACTTCCGGAACCAATTGTGTTCATAAACCGAGGTACCACTGTATTATGGAGCTAGATAGAGCAAAGGTCTGACTGAGCTGCCTATGACAATCCTTGTGTGGATTCCAGGGGCAGCCCAGCCTGTTTGATCACCTGAGACAAAAGGAGATGGTCACCTCCTTGAAGCCTCACTTACTGGGGTTCTGTGGCAATGACTTCCAGTGAGATCTTATGGAACTCTTGCGAGATCTTGCTGGAAGAAGCCACAGCAGCCATATGACCCCAGTGGTGGCGTTAGGCGTGGGTGGTGCACCTGCAGAGGCACCGCCCTATGGGATTCTGCCACCTGTGGTGGCTGCTTCAGTCTGTCTCATGGGTGGGACAGCCCTGGTGGATTCGTGAAAGAACTGCCATTCCAACCAGTATGTGGAATGGAGGGCCCATCTTCTCCTTTGCCTCAGGCATCCCTGGCCCTTTTGACATGGCTAGAAAATGGACCCCTCAATTCTGGATCAGGAACCTTTTTTCTTTATTTTTTAAAATTATATTTCCTAATACAAATCCCTTTTAAAACCCAAGTGGCAAGCAATGTCTCTCTCAGGTGGGAGGGAATGCCTCTTCTGAGCTAGTTGTGGTGATTGGGGCTGATGGGAGTTGCAGTCCAAAACATCTGGATGGAGTCGGGGTGCAAGGTTGGAGAAGGCTGTTTTTCTGTGGGCCTTTCAACACACCACACAGCTGCAAACCTGGTTTTGTGACTATTACAGTACAATTGACAGGAAGCTGCCACGAATCCTGGATCCCTGATACATGTGTTGTGTACACACTTGTCTCATTTGCACTTGACTGCACTTAAGGAAAAAAATTCTGAAGAATACGCTCAAGAAATGTAATCTGTGAACTCATTCTGAAAGGTAGCTGGCTGGTTCTGGGTTCTTTGGATGGTTGTGATGAAATAACACTCCTTTCCTTTTAAGGTAATGTTTCTCCTTTGCAAGGATCTTCTTCCAAAGGGGAGTCAAAACTTGGAAAGCAGAGAGAGAGAGAGAGAGAGAGAGAGAGAGAGAGAGAGAGAGAGAGAGAGAGAGAGAGAGAGAGAGAGCAGCATTTCCTATAAACCACTGCAGGACTCAGTGATGAGCCTACCCACACCAAGCAAAATGTGCTTCGTGCAGAATATTTTTTCAGTTTTGGAAGAGATCCCTTATGTGCCCCCAGAGAGGTTTTCAAAAGAAACACGATCTTCTGAAATTTAAATGTAAACTTGAAACAGCTTCCAAAGCAAAGGGTTGATCAAAGGCAAGAGAGATTTTTCTTGGGCAGGCAAAGTCCGCAATGGAATCCACTGGGCTCCTTGTCGCTGGGACATTTGATACGACTGGTGTGA
Organism: Zootoca vivipara; assembly: GCF_963506605.1. NCBI lineage: Eukaryota > Metazoa > Chordata > Lepidosauria > Squamata > Lacertidae > Zootoca > Zootoca vivipara. The sequence continues at coordinate 5,380,483 of NC_083289.1, read as the reverse complement.
ATCAAAACAATAAATAATTCTCTACACATGGAGATCAATTTTCACTTTTATGAATGTTGATTAATAAAGGGGAGGGGAATCCTTGTTAGTCAGAGTCATTTGGGGGGCCATTCACAGCATGTGAGAGATGGTCAAGAGTACAAGCTGTGGGCTGTGACATCGTGGGGTCAAATCTCTCCTTGACCACAACACCTCCACAGCCTCAGCCCATCATATGCAGCACAGGAAGAATAATGTTGGCCTGCCTTACAGGGCCATTGTGAGGTATTGGAGACAAAATTTGTGAATCGTACCAATCACTCAAACAACCCAAGTTGGGGGTGGCCAGTTCTCATCTCCTGCAGCCAGCATGGGAAGCAGTCAGAGATGGTGGAGCTGGGCTCCAGCCTCTGGTGTGCACCACATGGATGGAAGTAGCAGGCATTAGTACTAGGCACCCTTGATGGAAGAACTACTAGGCATTATTACTACCAGGTCTTGGTAGTAATAAGTCCTCTCAAGACTGGATTGTGTGCCTTCAGTTGATTCCAGATGGGACTGTCAGGTTGGATCATGTTACACCTGCATTAAGTGCTCTTCATTGACTACTGATCTGATTCTGAGCTCAATTCAAAGGACTGATGCTGAAGCTCTAAAACAATCTGGGTCCAGGTTGGCAGCGGCGGAGCTTCATGCTCCGCCACCGGGGGCGGAGAGTAGGCGCGCTGCCCCCAGTGACATGGTGTGTGTTCTGGGGGCGGGATGGGACGCACGTTTTGGGGGTGGGGAGTGCCGTGTACAGTGACGTGGCGTGCGTTTTGGGGCGGGGCGGGCAGTGGCGATGGTGCCCCTGGGATCGCGTCGCTCGGGGCGCATCGCCCCCACCGCCCCTATCTTCCTACACCCCTGCAGGTTGGGTCCCTGAGAACCACTGTTTCCCAAATAAACCAGGGACGGCAAAACATTTTTAGGCTGAGTGCTGCATTCATGCTTGATGTTGTGAAGATATTTCTATTTCAAAGGGCCTTTGGTTCCTCTCACTGAACTATTTTTAATTGTTTGACTGCTCTGCTTCTGTTTTACTGGACATTATTAATGCTTCATAATTATATTATACTGTGTTGTTTGTCTTAAATTCTCGCAATCCACTCTGGTGATCTTTTGGCAGGCAAACAGCGCAGTAAGAATACTTCAAAATAATGTGATGAAATAATAGTGACATGACATGGCAAAGGATCTGCATCAGGTTGTAGGTGTTGCTGGGGCACCAGGAGGAGGAACTGAGAGAGGGAGGGTGGGGGGCAAAGACACCTTTGATTGATGGGGCCTAATCCACTGGGAGGTTCTTCTGCACAAGCCCTATTGAAATGAACATTCCCAGATTCCTAGAGCAGAAAAGGTCCTAGAAAAGATAAGTCAACTGCCTTTGAGCATTCAGAAAAGGATGCTGTGATTACTAAGAACCAACATAGGTTTCTCAAAAGTAAGTCATGCCTGACAAATCTCATTTCCTTTTTTAATAAAGTTATAAGCTTGGTGGATCAGGGGAATGCTGTGGACATAGTGCATCTTGATTTCAGTAAGGCTTTTGACAAAGTGCCCCATGATATTCTGGTAAAACGACCTAAGCTGGTAAAATGCGGACCAAACGAGGTTACTGTTAGGTAGATTTGCAGCTGGTTGACTGACTGAACCTGTACTTACTCCTCATCATCCTGGAAAGTGGTGACCAGTGGGGTGCCTCAGGGTTCTGTCCCGGGCCCATTGTTGTTCAAGTCTTTAGAAATGATTTGGGTGAAATAATTGAATGGATGCTCATCAAATTTGTCGATGACGCCAAACTGGGAGGGGTCGCTAATGCCGCAGAAGCTCTCTCTCTCTCTCTCTCTCTCTCTCTCTCTCTCTCTCACACACACACACACACACACACACACACACGGCAGTCTCCAGCAGGTTGCGCGCCCTGGCGCTGAGGGGCGGAGATCGCTCCGGCGCCCCCGTCCTCGCAGGGTGTAGCATGGTTTCCGCGCAGCGCCCTGCCTACCGGCCCGGCGCCCTGGCACACCACACCACCAGGGGTCTACCTAGAGCCGGCCCTGCACACACACACACACATACTGCCCTTCATCAAGTGTAAGGCTCTGCACTTAGGCAGGAATAACTAGCTGCAAAAATATAAGATGGAGGACACCTGGCTTGCCAGTAGTATGTGTGAAAAGGATCTATCCTTAGTAGACCACAAGTTTAACAGGCATTTACAGTGTGATACAGCAACAAGAAAAAGCTAATACTATTCTAGGCTGCATCAAGAGAAGTATAGTGTTCTGATAAAGGGAGGTCATAGTATTCTGCCTTGGTCAGACCACATCTAGACTACAGTACTATGTCCAGTTCTGGGCACCACAATTTAAGAAGGATATTGATAAGCTGGAATGTGTGTAGAAGAAGGCAACCAAAATAATCAAGGGTCTGGAAACCAAGACTTATGGGGAATGGTTGAGGGAGCTGGGTATGTTTTGCCTGGATAAGATATCTCCAGGGCTGCACCATGGAAGATTGAGCAAGCTTATGTTCTCTTCTTCTGAAGGGTAGGACCTGAACCAATGGCTTCAAGTAACAAGATAGGAGGTTCAGACTAAACATCAGGAAGAACTTTCTGACCATAAGAGCTGTTTGACATTGGAACGGACTTCCTAACAGGGGTGCCAACTTGAATAAAATATTGTGGGGGCCCAGGTAAGCCCCGTCCTGCATAATCAATCACATGACACAGTGCGCACACACAGACACCATTTCAATGCCCATCAACTTTAGGGTCCCCCAGGCCCCTCAAATATTTTATTGTGGGGGTTGGACCCCCCATAGCCCCTAGGAGTTGGCTCCTATGCTTCCTAAGGAGGTTTTAAAGCAGTAGTTGGATGGTCATCTGTCATGGATGCTTTAATTGAGAGTCCTGCATTGCAGGGGGTTGGACTAGATGACCATCGGGATCCCTTCTAAGATTCCATGATTCTTTATTGTAACTTAGAAACCCACTTGGTATTTGAGGGTTTTTTTTTAAAAAAAGTGTTCCTGTGATACAAAAATTAGATGTCATGTTTGGTGTCCCATGGCTATGCAGGCATCATGGATTTTAGCCCAGTGCCCCCAAGTACAGTAGACCAGCCCACACAGGGGTTCGACGTTTGGGGCATCTTCTTCTTTTTCCGCCTTCCACTGGAGTTAGGTTCAAAAGCACCCAGAATCAACAGAATGACCGAGTGGCTCACCAGTGTTGTTAAGCTGGGAACATCAGTGTGTTCACACTGGCTGATAGTTCCTCAGGGATACGGTTTCAAGCGGTGCCCAAAATAAAAGCATCTGTAAGGAGCCAAGCCCCAGTTTAGAAAGGCACTTGGAGCTGACGCAGAAATAGTTCTTCCTCAAAGAGAAGCTCAGGCACAGCAAGGAGAAGGGTAGACATAGTGTGGGAAGGGGAAAAGCAGAGGCAAATCTTGAATGCTTCTGGTCATGTGATGGTGCCAGGCTGGCAGCTGCAACCCTGGGGCCAAAGATGAAGAGGGCCCCCCCAAGCTTCACCTGTTGAGCACCATGCCGCGTAAGCCCCAGAATGCAAGTTGCTGGGGAACAAGACCGAGGGCGCTATTGCCCTTCTACTCTGCTCCTTGTGGGTCCAAATAGGACTTTGGTCTTTTCCAGCAAAGCTCCTTCTGCTCCCAATGCATTGGCTGAACTCTGTCAGTGGTCTTGGAAAGCCAGGACAGGTGGACAGAAACTACTTGCTATATTAGTAGCACAGCACCCAAATTAAATGAATCTGAGTTGATTCATTGCAGAGATTTCAGCCAATCCATCCATCAAATCTAGATGCATTTGCATATGAGAGAAAATATTTTAAAGAAAAGAACAAGATGAGTCCATATTAGGGATAGCACTTTAAGTAGTTTAAATCAGGAGCATCTTTTTAGTCAATGGAATGTTTTACATTGCATTATCTAACTGATAAACTAAGTGTTGCAGCCCCTAGAATACAGAACATAGCAAATATTTCATGCACGTCACACTTAACCATTCTTTCAACAGCCCTTTAATGCAGTCTTCCTTGATGTGTCCTCCAACTCTGACCATCAGCCATTCTGTCTGGAGCTGATGGGAGGTCAAATCCCAAACAGCTGGAGGGCAGGAGGTTGACAGCATTCTGCTACGGCAAGACTATTTTTAGAGCTGAGAGGTGGCACATAGTTTTAGAAATGAATGAATAATTCATGTTGCACAAATGAATAATAATTTGTATTGTAGATGGAAGGCTGAGGCTCAGAGACAAGGAATTATCTAGTAAGTTTGGGCTGCGAGGTAAAGAAGAGAAGAAGAGAAGAGTTTGGATTTGATATCCCGCTTTATCACTACCCAAAGGAGTCTCAAAGCGGCTAACATTCTCCTTTCCCTTCGTCCCCCACAACAAACACTCTGTGAGGTGGGTGGGGCTGAGAGACTTCAGAGAAGTGTGACTAGCCCAAGGTCACCCAGCAGCTGCATGTGGAGGAGCGGAGACGCGAACCCAGTTCCCCAGATTACGAGTCTACCACTCTTAACCACTACACCACACTGGCTCAACTGGGAGCTTCCTTCAGCTTAAGGTGAATGAATAGAGAAGGCCAATTTTAATTTCTGACACTGCAGGTAAAGAGCAGAGTATTTTTGAGGCTGTTTAGATTCAAGTATGCTGCTGTCCTACAGAAGGGAAATGGGGAAATAACCTTACTTTCCTACAATAAGCAGCTGTTTTAAAAATCATTACAGCACAAGCGTAATCCTGTGTACTTGGAAATATGTTGAATTTAATTCACTGGGGCTTATTCCCAGGTAAATTGGGCTATGGTTGCAGCCTTCGTTTTCTCAAAGGGAGGTTTGACTTAAGTGCAATTCATTAGAGGAGACCTCCTGAGTCTGGTGCCCTCCAGGTGTTCTGAACTACAGCTCCCATTTATCCCAGCCAGCATGGCTGTGCAATGCTGGGACTGATATGAGTTGTAGTCCAGAACATCTAGAGCAGGGGTAGGCCCAATTGCCTTCTCAATCCGGCCCGTGGACGGTCCGGGAATCAGTGTGTTTCTACATGAGTAGAATGTGTCCTTTTATTTAAAATGCATCTCTGGGTTATTTGTGGGGCCTGCGTGGTGCTTTTACATGAGTAGAATGTGTGCTTTTATTTGAAATGCATCTCTGGGGTATTTGTGGGGCATAGGAATTCGTTCACCCCCCCACCCCCAAATTTAGTCCAGCCCACCACATGGTCTGAGGGACGGTGGACCAGTCCCCTGCTGAAAAAGGTCGCTGACCCCTGATCTAGAGGGTACCAGATTGAGGAAGGCTGGATTCGGCAGTCAATAGCAGGAGAATGGAGCCATCAAAATTATTTCATCCATGGGCAATCAAGAAAACACTTGCAAGAGCACATGTCTCCCAGCTGCACCAGAAACCAAGCAGGTTTTTTTAGTAGTAGCTGTGAAGGAACATGCATTAGGTACATCTCAGAAGAAAAGGACTTCTGTCTCAACGATATATCAGTAACCTATTCCCCCCCCCCCCAGATGGGTAACTATGCTAACAAAGAGTAATGTGGCACCTTAAAGACAACTGCATTTATTATGGGATGGTCATTGTGTTTATAGATGCATGTATCATTGAATTGTTGAGTTGGAAGTATGTATTTTATAAGTTTCTTTTTTATTACGTATTTTGATGTATTTGGAAGGTGGACTCTTTTGTTATTTTAAAATGAAAAATGATGCATATGTTGTTTAATAAGGAAGGAAGGAAGGAAGGAAGGAAGGAAGGAAGGAAGGAAGGAAGGAAGGAAGGAATAAAGCAAGCTTTTGTGGACTACAGTCCATCAGATAAATGAGGCGTATGTGTCTATGTATCCAGAGTAAAATGGATTTTATTTTATGTTCTATATTTCTATTAATACATACTTACTTGGTTTGCTGTATTCGTATCTCACCTTTTCTCCAAGTAGCAAAAGGCAGTGTATGTGGTTTTCTTCTTTCCCATTTTATCAACGCAACCACCCTGTGAGGAAGGACAGACTGAGATGTAGTCACTAGCGCAGGGGTCAGCAAACTTTTTCAGCCGTGGGCCGGTCCACTGTCCCTCAGACCATGTGGTGGGCCGGACAATATTTTGGAACGAATTCCTATGCCCCACAAATAACCCAGAGATGCATTTTAAATAAAAGCACACATTCTACTCATGTAAAAACACCAGGCAGGCCCCACAAATAACCCAGAGATGCATTTTAAATAAAAGGACACATTCTACTCATGTAAAAAAACATGCTGATTCCGGCCCGCAGACAGTCCAGGATTTAGAAGGTGATTGGGCTGGATCCGGCCCCCGGGCCTTTGTTTGCCTACCCATGCACTAGCCTAACACTCTTCACTGAGATTCATGGCAGAACCTGGGTCTCTCTAGTCCTAGTCCAACACTCTGACCACTGTACCACACTGGCTCTCAGTATGCACAATTGCCTCTATTTTGCCAAATGATGGTTCATTCCAACATTGATCATAAATATCTACCTGGTTCTCCTTGTGCACACAGTGAGCAAGAACAGGGTAAAATGTGAAGCTCCAAGATTCTTCTTTCAAACAAAGGAACCACACAATATACACAACACTCAAGGAAAGTAATGTGTGGGCTTAATATTGCATTCATATCTTGCAAACAGGTCATTGCATTTTTCTTTTAACTTATCAGATTTCCTCTAGAGGAGTAAATGCTGATTAAATTGTGAGGGGTGGGTGGGGAGAGATACAGGCTGGTATTTTGATGCAGGCTGGTATGTGGACACTGTGAAAAACTGGAATGCATGATAAGGAGCACTGATATCACAATAAACACCCTTCTGGCAGCATCTGAATGCACCCCCCCAAAAAAACCCCCAACTGTTTGCAAAGGGGCATACGTATGAATTGCAGACCATCAGCACTGCAGCTGATACTCCTGGAACATTTGACTGCTGTTTACCAACTTACAACAAAGTCATTGCAAGCATAATTCAAGCAGGTATCTCAAACACTCATTGACTGGACTTCTGGCACATGAAAGTTCAACTGGTGTCAGAAGTTATTGTCTGGGCCAGGCCAGTGAGCTCTGAAATGTGAATCCAGAGAGCGAGGGTTTCATCCAAAATAGGTTTCCAATGGGAGTTAACTGAAAGAGGATCTAGGAAGAAGGCGGTCACACTGGGAAGGTATTTCAATCTGATGTTTATATTTTTATGAATCATGAAAGTGACTTTTTGTCATATGAGCTGAGCTGAAGAGTGCAGCAGACAGACCGGGCAAATTTCAGCCAGATGGCATTTAGAGTGTGAAAATTTGACACCCACCTGACGGAAGTTGCCAAAATCAAGAAACAGCTTGGAGTTCAAAGCAAACACTGATGTATTTAGCATAACATCAGGGTGGAGAGCTCAGAAACAAAAGCTCAGCTGTATTTCTTTGGAGAGTGGCATCTTGTGATGAGCTGTGAAACTATCCCCCTCTACCCTCCACCTAGTGCCCCAGGAGTCCAGATGATGGGTTTATATAGCTTTTGTGCCAGTTTAAGCCTCTGAACGCGATCCAGCAAGTTAAATCATTCTAAGAGTTGGGGGATATTGAACCTTATCCTTCAGTTTTTCACAGACATTATTATGGACAGGTGTGCAATACTCTAGCTTTTGTTTTTTAACCAATGATCACTACTTGCTGTTTCTCTCTTTTAGGTGCAAGTCTAACTTAAACTTGCATTTGATCGGATGAGGGGGGATTCTTTCCCCTTCATTAATTTTTATTTGCTTTTGCTTAATTGTATACTCTGCCAGTTTGATTTTATGGGCTGCATCTATTTAGTATGACGGGGGCAGGTCTACACTCTGGTTTATAACGTTAATAATGCGTTATTAAAATGTGGCACCAAAGGGTGCTGCAGCCACTGGCAATAGGGAAACTGCATGTTAAAGGTAAGGTGATGTTTTAGAACAATATATCTAATATTCTAATAACGTTTAAAATGTCAATGTAGATTCATGCAGGGATTCATTGTTTTATTGTTTGGTTTCAAACCCTGCATGTTTTACAGTACTTTTGTTTTATATTTCTGTAAGTTGCCTTGGGTTATTTTTGAGAAATTTTTATAAAAGGAGAAATTAAGAAATTAATTAAATTAAAAAATTAAAATAAAACAACAAAACTACCACCATCTCCCCTGTGGATTATTGACAACTCTGTTCACCTCTAAACCTTCTGCATACTTTTACTCTGCAGCTGCCTGCCTTTTACTGATTAACAATGTACAAAGAAACAGGGCAGTGGTCCTTTTGGTTAAAGGCCTATATAGGATCTGTTACTAGGAATCCAAAAGGCTATCTCAGCATCTACTGGGTGTGAAACAGCAGCCTTTTCGCAGCATGGTCCATCCAGATGCAAGTAGCCCTATTGAAGATGGAAAGACTTGCTTCCGAGTAAGCATGCATATGATTGCACTGCTAATCCTCATGCACAAAGATAATTCATCCGCTGTCAACTCCTTCTAGGAGAAGGGAAAGGATTCCTTCTAGCACCTGCCCTAAAAATGACAGCCATCTCTCCCCAAAACACAGGAGTGCTGCCAAACTCACATGGGGCAGCCTTAGAAGAAGCTCATCCTGGCTGACTGCTATGCCACTTTGCCCAAGGCGAAAGCTACAACACACAGTGTAAAATTCAGAAAAAACAGCTGGCCATCCCAAGGCAAGCAAGCCTTAACCAAGCCTTTGCCAACCAGGTGCCCTCCAGCTATTTTAGACTACAAACCTCATCATCCCCAGCCAGCACAGCTGTATGATGCGGGGGCTGGTGGGAGTCGCTGGAGGGCGCCAGGTTGGAGAAGGCTGCCTTAACCAGTGGGGCACAGTTAGGCTGAGGGCACCTTGCAAAAGATACATATTTAAGAGGCTTTGAGAAGATGAAAGTCATCAATGGAGCAGATAGGTGTATTGCTAGACCGGAAGGGAGCCTGGGTAGTGTAGCAGAGTGTTGGACGAACATTTGGGAGGCCAGAGTTTCAAAATCCCCACTCAGGTCCCGAAGCTTCCTGGCCGGGTGACCTTGGGCCAGTCACTGCCTCTTTTCCTAACCTACCTCACAGGGTTGTTTTGAGGATAAAATGGGGAAGAGGGGAACTAAATATGCCACCTTGTGTCAGGGACTGGCTGGATGAGGAGGAAAGCACAGAGGGAGAGGATTTGATCCAGGTTCCTGGTGGTGGGAAGTTGACCACACCTCACAGGAGGGGATGAGCTGGGAAGTACTGGAGGCTGGGAGACTGATGGACAGGAGGAAACAGGCAGGTTCCCCAGCACAGGGCAGAGGCAGGAATCGGACTTGGCAGATCTCTGACAGCCTGCAAGCCCCGCCTCTTCCCAGAACAAGGCGTCCATTGCATGTTACTCAGCAGAGAGCCAGGCAGAAACATATTAATATTAATAATAATACAAATACAAATCATCCTTTCAAAATCATCAGACTAGTTACAGGTTGGTAGCCGTGTTGGTATGACGTAGTCAAAACAAAATAAAAAAAATCCTTCCACCTAAGAGACCAACTAAGTATGAGCTTTTGTTCATGGCTCATTATTGCACCAAACACCGCCCTCTAGTGGAATGAGGCAAGAATCCTTCACCTGCTTCCATTGGGGCTGCTTCCTTACTGGTGGAATAAGAAATAGATGGCATCCAACTTGAGTGCAGTTTGAAGTCAGGATTCACCAAGGCTCACAACTGAACTCTGCTTCCTATGGCAGAGAGCAATGGAACCAGGGAATGAATTTGGGGTTTTCAGAATGCTAAACACCATCTCTGCCTCTGAGCTTTGCTACTTCTCAAGGTAGCACACCGGGTGTTTCAGAGTACCATAAACAAAACAAGCAAGCAAAAAAGGTGGGATCCTTGCTCCTGCTTGCAATCTAGATGTGAGCAGCAGTGGCAGCATGAAAGGAAGGGAGAGGCAGTGGTGAAACAGGAAACAAGTATGGGAAAATGCAGTTCCATGCGTTGGAAGTGCAACAACAGAGATCATTCAGTTATTTCTGTTGGCATTAAAGTCAAGAGGGGGATATGTGGAGTGCTACTTAGCAACCAAGCAGAGTAATTCCTTTGTGTGTTTGGTTGAATGGGATCCTGATATATAAAAGGCCTGGACAAAGAATGACAACACCTCTTTACCCCTTTATCCTCGGATTATATAATGTTTTTTTAATCAGTTTCCTCCATAAAGTGTTGTCAGGATTTATTTTCTTCCTGCACACTGCCTGTGTTACTTAAGTAACTTTTGCTCACACCATGTACATAGCCTTCATTTCTGGTTGTGTTTGCTGAGATGGAAAATCCAGCTGGTGCCTCCGTACTGTCAGGAGTATGGGCAGGAGTCAGGCTCTGGGGCCTGTAGTGCTTTGCAGGACTGGGGCCTGCCTCAGCTTGTGCTGGAGAAGCAAGGAGTGGCCACTCAGGTGAGGCCACTTGATAACTCACTGCACCTGGTGGCAAGAGCTGGGAGGGATAAAAGCTCAGCATTTCCCTTTAGCTCTTTGCCACAGCAATGCGATCCCTGCCTTGTTGCATCTGGCTTCCTGTTCCTTAACAGATTAGACAACTGGGCCAAAGCAAACAAGATGAATTTTAACAAGGAAAAATGTAAAGTACTACACTTGGGCAAAAAAAATGAAAGGCACAAATACAGGATGGGAGACGCCTGGCTTGAGAGCAGTACATGTGAAAAGGATCTAGGAGTCTTGGTAGACCACAAACTTGACATGAGTCAGCAGTGTGATGCAGCAGCTAAAAAAGCCAATGCAATTCTGGGCTGCATCAATAGGAGTATAGCATCTAGATCGAGGGAAGTAATAGTACCACTGTATTCTGCTCTGGTCAGACCTCACCTGGAGTACTGTGTCCAGTTCTGGGCACCACAGTTCAAGAAGGATACTGACAAGCTGGAACGTGTCCAGAGGAGGGCAACCAAAATGGTCAAAGGCCTGGAAACGATGCCTTATGAGGAACGGCTTAGGGAGCTGGGTATGTTTAGCCTGGAGAAGAGAAGGTTAAGGGGTGATATGATAGCCATGTTCAAATATATAAAAGGATGTCATATAGAGGAGGGAGAAAGGTTGTTTTCTGCTGCTCCAGAGAAGCGGACACGGAGCAACGGATTCAAACTACAAGAAAGAAGATTCCACCTAAACATTAGGAAGAACTTCCTGACAGTAAGAGCTGTTTGGCAGTGGAATTTGCTACCAAGGAGTGTGGTGGAGTCTCCTTCTTTGGAGGTCTTTAAGCAGAGGCTTGACAGCCATCTGTCAGGAATGCTTTGATGGTGTTTCCTGCTTGGCAGGGGGTTGGACTGGATGGCCCTTGTGGTCTCTTCCAACTCTACGATTCTATGATTCTATGATTCCTTGGACCTTCGCCTTGCCAACACCTTGCTCCTCGACTCCTCGACCTCCGCCTCCGCCTTGCTCCTTGACCCTCGGGCCCTTGCCTCCGTGACACCCTGCTTCCCAGCCTTCGGTTCCTTGTCCCTGTGACTGCCTGCTGCTGGACCCTCAGCCCTGCACCATCTGGACCCCGTTCCTGCTTCCACACCACCCTCTTGCCCCCGGTCTTGACGTCCTCAGGCGGGCTACCTCCCGCCGACCAGACCGTGACACGTACACTAACACTGATGAACTTTGGAAGAAGCTGGTGATACATAATTATAATCCTATGGGTGCCCCATTGAAATGAATAGAAGCTGCAGTGCTATTTTTCTAGAAAAAGAGGTGCCGGAACTCACTACGAACACCTTCCTAGTTCTCTCAGAATGGCAGTGGTGCCCACCTGAGAGGTGCCAGAACTGAGTTCCAGCAAGTTCCAACTGAAAAAAGCCCTGGGAAGCTGTGCATTCTTGCATGGCACTCACTGATTACAATGGGGCTTGCCCCATAGAGCTCAGTGCCCCTGTCTCAGCTGCCTGTCTCCCACTCTGCCACCTTTGTGGCAGCCACATTCAGCCGCCTCCACCTCTCCTTTTGATCGGGCAAGAATCCAGCCATGCATTTGACTCTCCGGCTCTGTGCAGCAGCCTTCTGCTCACTGCATAGCTACTGCTGCCAGCTCCAACGTATATAGTTTACTTTAGCCAAAGCAAAATGGCTACCACAAAACCGCTCTTGTATAAATACAAGGAGGGGCCCAGATGGCAAACGTGTGTGTATAAGCAAAGAGTGCCTTGTAATGAAGCACAGGCCTCACTAAACAAGCAAGAGAGAGAGAGAGAGAGAGAGAGGGGGGGGGGGGAGATTGGGACCCTCTGTTGGGACTTTGGAATGAGTGAACAAAGTGCCTATCTCAAGACAAGCCCAGGGTAGGGACACCCCTGCCTTATCCTGGCTTTTTCAGCTGTTGTGAGAATTCCAGGGACAACCTTCCAGAGTGCAGGTCCCCAGACTTGGGGATGAATGGATTGGTGGGGAGCATCTGACATAGGTCGGCTGGAGGCAGAAGGAGAGGAGAATCTGGGGCAGGTGGAACACTAAGCGTGAGGGCCCCCAAGTAGAGTGGGGCACATTTGACAATTTCAGTTTATTTTTCCCAAACTTAAGCTCAGTTCTCCACACTTCCACATCAATTTGCTTTAAAAATGTCCTCTTGGAAATTCGTCAGCATTTTAGTGCAAATTTCTCCTTTGAATGCAGTTTTGCCTAATTTACACATTTTTGGCAAAGCAATTTCCCCGCAATATAGTGCATTTTTGTGTATTATTTGCACTAATATATGCATTGCTATGCATACTTTGCCCTTGTGTCTGCATTTTTGTAAACAACACTTGTCTGGATAACTGCACTGAAAAATTGAGAGAAGCACAAACCTCTGTGGGTGGCAGCATTTTGTTTTGGAAGGTGCAAATCAGGCAAGTTCAGCTTCAGGTGTGAACTGATCAAATTTCTCCGCTATACTCCCCACCAATCATGTCAACTTCAATAGACCGTTTCCCAGGAAAGCTGTCCCCCTTCTCTGCTCCATGGCACCGTGTCCTTCTATTCACCCTCTACTCTGCTGCCCATTTGTTTCAACAACAATTATCACAGGAGAAATTCCCATTGGTTTGTTCTCTGTGGGCCAGCTCCATCTCCCTCCCCACAAATCTGTTGCTTTCAGTGGTGGCCAACATCCCAGACACAAGGTGGCTGCCTCAATGGGCCCTTGGCCCTTGGCCCTTGGCAGTGAGATGCAATGTGGCTGCCTCAGTGGAGGTGTGGGCCTTGACATTGCATCAGGGATCATTGCTGCTACTGCTGTGTGGAGGCCCCCAACACTCTGAGAGCCATGATGGACCAGCCAAGGGTCTTCTGCTCCTCAGGCCTATGAAGTGGGCACCTGCTTCTACTTCAGTTAAGGGTGCAGAGCTGAAACGTCGCTCACTGCAGCCTCCGTCCAGCCTTGTCACTTGAGGCTCCTCCTAGCCTTGGCCTGGGGTGTGAAGCTGCAGTCCCTTCTAACATTAGAAAGCGGTGGTCACATGGTGAAATCTGGCTGCTCTATGGTGTCTAACCTGACCCCCACAAGACCCCACTTCAGACACTCACTTTGTACAAATGAGGGAGGAGAAACATATACCTCAGGTTAAGAACTTAATTCGTTCCAGAGGTCCGTTCTTAACCTGAAACTGTTCTTAACCAACCTGAGGTGCCACTTTAGCTAATGGGGCCTCTTGCTGCCGCCATGCCGCCGGAGCACAATTTCTGTTCTCATCCTGAAGCAAAGTTCTTAACCTGAGGTACTATTTCTGGGTTAGCGGAGTTTGTAACCTGAAGTGTTTGTAACCCGAGGTACCACTGTACTGGAAACCCCCTTGCCTACCTTGTAGGTTGCTGGTAGAATGGGCAAGGTGATATACCTGAGGGGGCAAGGCTCATGAGGGCAGGCTTGCCCTATAGCCAGAATTTCCAGGCCATATCTGGAATACTGCAGTCAGCAGCAGTGTCCAGGTGGAAATCGGGAAATTCTGGACATGTGGCAACCTATGTCGGCAGTGTCGGTTTTTGCCAATTTTCCATAAAAAAAGCTCAAAAACACTGTTTTCTTTTTACCAACAACTTTGCTCCCCCTGCAAAAAGACTTCAACAACTTTTCTGTCCAGAATATGGCAACCCTACATGAGGGAGCCGACGTAGGTGCGCTGTGGGTTAAACCACAGAGCCTAGGGCTTGCTGATCAGAAGGTCGGCAGTTCGAATCCCCACGATGGAGTGAGCTCCCGTTGCTCGGTCCCAGCTCCTGCCAACCTAGCAGTTTGAACGCACGCCAAAGTGCAAGTAGATAAATAGGTACCGCTCCAGCGGGAAGGTAAACGGTGTTTCCGTGTGCTGCTCTGGTTCGCCAGAAGCGGCTTTGTCATGCTGGCCACATGACCTGGAAGCAATACGCCGGCTCCCTTGGCCAATAACGCGAGATGAGCGCCGCAACCCCAGAGTTGGTCACAACTGGACCTAATGGTCAGGGGTCCCTTTACACGAGGGAGTCCAAAGTGTGTGAGAGGATATAAGTGGAGGATGGGGTGGGAAACATCTGTGACACTCCAGATGTTGTTGGACCTTCAACTCCCATCAGCCCTCACAACCAGCATGACCAGCACCAATGAGGAGACAGGTAACCCAGCCACCCCTGGAGGACCACAGGTTCACCACCTGTGTGAATAAAAGCACAGCTACAGAGCTCATCTCTTGAATATTGAACTCTCTGCCACACCACTGTAGGAACCCCCCCCTTTTAAACAAAAACCACGGAAATGCACAGGATGTTAAATTTTACCACAGTTATTGAGCTTTCGGGGTGATCTTGCAAGCTCAGGAATGTAGGCAGTCCTGACTTCACAGCTGAAGATTTCTCCACCTCTTTATGGAGGTGGTGCTGCAGTCTGGTTAGGTAAAGCCTCTCTCACTCTTTGGCTGTTCTTTCCAGTGACCTGTGAATGATCAAGGAAAAATAAAACATAAGGAGCTAGTTTTTTAATATACCCTGGCATGCTCCAAGATCTATTAGCACATAAACAAAGGCTGGAGTTTGCCTTTTATAGATTTAGGCTGCCCCGTGCCAAGGAAACAGAGCCGGACCCTACCAAGCTTCATTGCAAACAAAGTATTCAGATGCAGTTGCAACCTTAGCTGAGGTTTATGGAGGGGGCAGTGGCTGCAGGTGGGTGGGGAGGAGGCTGCGGGGCGAAGAGAGATTTTCCTCCATCACGGGGCTGTTGCTGCAGAAAGGGAATCAAACTGAGGATTTCCTTCAGGATTGCAGGAGAGGATGAAAGTCTGAAAATTCCCTAATTTTGTTCTTGCTGATTACCAGCCTCATTCTCCCTCTCCTAGCCGATGTTATCTGAATTCTGGTTTGGCTACTACCTGTAATTGAATTTGATTACTGTGCTTTGAAAACACTGCGACTTAAGATGCAAATATATACTGTACTTGGTGTCATGTGGACTTTGGCCCCCAATCTCATCCAGTGAAGGACACAGCTTCTTGTATTCTAAGGGTGACCTGCTAGATGTTGTTGGACTACAACTCACATCATCCCTGACCACTGACCATGCTGGCTGAGCTGATGGGAGCTGGAGTCCAACTACCTCTTGAGAGTCACAGGTTAGCCAATCCTGACAAAGGGCAACTAGATTGAAATGTCTTAACGCTCCATCTGCAGTTGAGGCTGGCCTCTTCTTATTTGGAGCAATGCACAAGTCACAGCATTATATTGTGCTCCCTTTGTATGCCGGGTGCCTTTTGCACTGAATTTACAGTTTCTTCCAGGCTTCTAATTTTAGAATTACATCCTGTGTACACACATAGCTGGGGTTATTCTTCCTCTCTTGGGAGGCTGAACTGCGGCTGTTGTTTCTAATTCTTCACTGCCTCCTCCTTAATTCTCCTCCCTGTCCCTTTAAAACAAAAAAACCCACTTCAAAAAAACCACACCAAATCTTACATGGTTACTATGCACTCTCATACAGCTTTCAGAGCGAAACTTCTCCACTGGGTTGTGTTCATTAGTAGGAAGGGACTATTTAAAGCAGGGTTCATCAACCTTTTTCAGCCGTGGGCCGGTCCACCGTCCCTAGACAATGTGGTGGGCCAGACTGTATTTTGGAGGGGGGGGGAATGAACGAATTCCTATGCCCCACAAATAACCCAGAGATGCGTTTTAAATAAAAGGACACATTCTACTCATGTAAAAACATGCTGATTTCCGGACTGTCCACGGGCCGGATTAAGAAGGCGATTGGGCCGCATCTGGCCCACGGGCCTTAGGTTGCCTACCCTTGATTTAAAGCATGAGGAGGGGCCACTGTAGTTTAGCTGCGGAGCATTTGCTTTGCTTGCAGAAGGCCCCAGGCTCAGTCTCCCCCATGACATCTCCTAGTAGGGCTGGGAATCTCCAGGAGAGCTGTCTGAAACCCAGGCAATGCAGACAACACTGTGCTAGCACCGCCAACAATTTAACTCAGTATAGTTCCTATACCTGTGGCCCTTCAAATGCTGTTGGACTCTGTTTTTTGCAAAGGATCTCCTACTGACGTTGCCAGAATTTCCAGCTTATTCCCTTTGCAGCCCCTCTGCAAAATTTGCTGCTTTGACTGCAATCTCCTTGCAAGTACAGGCAGCCCCGTTTAAGCATGTTCAATATCTGTGTGAGAGCCAGTGTGGGAGAGCCAGTGTGGTGTAGTGGTTAAGAGCGGTAGACTCGTAATCTGGGGAACCGGGTTCGTGTCTCCGCTCCTCCACATGCAGCTGCTGGGTGACCTTGGGCTAGTCACACTTCTTTGAAGTCTCTCAGCCCCACTCACCTCACAGGGTGTCTGTTGTGGGGGAGGAGGGGAAAGGAGATTGTTAGCCACTTTGAGACTCCTTCGGGTAGTGATAGAGCAGGATATCAAATCCAAACTCTTCTTCTTCTTCTTCTTCTTCTTCTTCTTCTTCTTCTTCTTCTTCTTCTTCTTCTTCTTCTTCTTCTTCTTCTTCTTCTCCTTCTTCTTCTTCTTCTGTGTATAGGCGCATCGTGCTGAATCCAGAAGTGACCTGGAAATGTCATAAAGACATCACTGAAACGCCACTAAAAGGGTGGAGCTGTGGGGGTGGGGGTTTCAATGACCATCTACACAATTCCGTTGACACTTGTGGTGCCTCAGAAGGTAACCCCAGTGTAAACAGGGGGCTGCCTGTAAAGTGTGCGTTTGTTTGCATGTGCCTGCAGTTTTATTCTGCCGCATCTTTACCACTGATCATCCATTCACTTCACTGTGCAGACAGACACAGAAGAATTTTGTGCCATCAGAAGAGATTGTCTCTTGTGAGCTTTCTGCCTGCTACTGTGGGATTTGACATCTTTCCGCAAGGGCCTGCAAGACGGAGCTGTTCCGCCAGGCCTTTGGTTGGGGTTCAGTCTGATTCTTCTCTTTCCGTATGAGAACAAGCATTAAAGAGGCATCCTAGGCTGCTCACAGGTCCTTTATAAGACCAGTGGTAACAGTTGGCCCTAGAGAATATTAAACACTCTCAATTTTACCTGTGGGCTGATAGCTGTCCAGATTTTAATTTGTTCTGAACTAATTTTAAGATGTATTTTAATTAATTGATTGCCTGTTTTTATGTTCTTTGTATAAAAAGGTAAAAGGTAAAGGGACCCCTGACCATTAGGTCCAGTCGTGACCGACTCTGGGGTTGCGCGCTCATCTCGCATTATTGGCCGAGGGAGCCGGCGTACAGCTTCCAGGTCATGTGACAGCATGACAAAGCCGCTTCTGGCAAACCAGAGCAGCACACGGAAACGCCGTTCTTTGTATACTGTGTTAGTTTTATGATGTTAGCTGCCCTGAGC
This sequence comes from Zootoca vivipara, assembly GCF_963506605.1. Lineage (NCBI taxonomy): Eukaryota > Metazoa > Chordata > Lepidosauria > Squamata > Lacertidae > Zootoca > Zootoca vivipara. The sequence continues at coordinate 5,362,573 of NC_083289.1, read as the reverse complement.
CTGGCTCCAGCCGGGGAGGGCGGAGTACAAATTATTTATTTATTTATTTATTTATTTCTCATAGGGACAAGGGCTTTGTTATGGTCACTGAGATGTTGGAGATGAGGTGAGTTTTGTACCAAGGAGTATCCTAGGAGATTTTATTCTTCTGAGCCTCCCAAAAGTGACTTCTGGTTGGCCAGATCTAGTGAGTTAATATAATTTCACTAGGTTAAGGTAAAGGTAAAGGACCCCTGGAAGGTTAAGGCCAGTTAAAGGCAACTATGCGGCAATCATCTCACTTTTCAGGCCAAGGGAGCCAGCATTTGTCCACAGACAGCTTTCTGGGTCATGTGGCCAGCATGACTATATCATTTCTGGTGCAATGAGACACCGTGATGAGTGCCAGAGCACATGGAAACGGCATCTACCTTCCCGCCACAGTGGTACCTATTTATTGGCTTACACTGGTGTGCTTTTCAACTGCCAGGTTGGCAGAAGCGTGCGGAGTCAAACTGCTGAGCTTCCGATCAGCAAGCCCAAGAGGCAGTGGTTTAGACCACAGCGGCACCTGCTCCCATTTCCCTAGGAACACAAACCAATGCATGGAGCCAGGGCCGTCTCAAGCAGGTCGAGCGCCTTGGCGCTGAGGCACGGAGTTCGCTCCGGCGCCCCCGCAGCGCGCAGCACGGCTTCCACGCGGCTTTGCCGCGAGTGGCGCCCTGGCGCCCCGCGCCACGGGAACCTTACCTAGAGCCGGGCATGCATGGAGCTATCCACAGAGCTGGGGTTGGGTTTTTTTTTGTTGGCGGGGGTTGTTGCTGTTTTTTTATATTTGTATCTTTATTTTAGATACAAAGCCAGTATGGTGTAGTGGTTAAGAGCAGTAGATAGACTCGTAATCTGGTGAACCGGGTTCGCTTCTCTGCTTCTCCACTTGCAGCTGCTGGGTGACCTTGAGCTAGTCACACTTCTCTGAAGTTTCTCAGCCCCCCTCACCTCACAGAGTGTTTGTTGTGGGAGAGGAAGGGAAAGGGAAAGGAGAATGTTAGCCTCTTTGAGATTCATTCAGGTAGTGATAAAGTGGGATATCAAATCCAAACTCTCCTTCCTCTTCTTCTTATTACGATGCATGTGGAAATTGTTCCATTTGTCTGTATATTTTTGATGTTTTATTTAGTGTTTATAACTATTTTTCTTATGTTATACTTAGTCAATTTTTCATGTTGTGAGCCACCTTGAGCATGGTTTGAACTGTGGAAAGGTGGCATACAAATGAAATACTCTCATAATGAAACACTCATGATCACAAATCAAGAAGCCAGTTCCCTATCTCTCACTTCAGTACTCCAGATTTTGCTAAGAAGGAATTCTTTGCCAGAAGCAGCAATAAAATATGGTGAGGTGGCTGTAAGGAATGTAACTACTTGAGAGGTCTGAAAATTTTACAATCCAGGCCCCTGAGGAAGTCGGAGGGAAAAATAATGAAAGAGGATTTTTTTGTGCTTTTTAATGGAAATAGATATATGACTGTGGTTTTGCATAATTTATTGGTGCTCTTAATGACCATGTTTCGAAAAGCAGTGACAGCTGAAAAATGCTAGAAGAGAAATACATTTATATTTTCTCGGCTGGATGAAAAGAACAGCAACACCTAAGTGGTTCTTTTGAAAGCTCACATTTTGGATTCCTTTTTCAGAAAAAAAAAGGGAAGCTGCTGCTTTAAAAGCCAGTTGGCATCCTGTGGCAGTCCGAAAGCAGAACACCCTAAATGTCTGTCTCAGCTGCAGTTTTGGAATGCATTTGTGAGGCAAACCTTCTTCTGCAATCACCAAATATGGAGCTGCTCCAGGATTCCCACAGGCCTGCAAGGATCCTGGTCTCGCAGGGAGCTGCTTTCCCCATCCCTGCAACCACTAAACAGATGACAGAAGGAACAATCCCTTTCTCTTTTCAAAGGAAGAAAGAAGCTGGGGAGACCAATGTGCACTCCGGTAGATGCCCCTCCCATTAGGAAGAGTGAGGCAATGGCCTTGGGCAGCAGATACTGGGGGAGCAGCAGTGGTCCCCATCAAGCTTTTCTTCCTGAGCCCCTGGACATTCTCCTCTGTTGGAGATCAGAGCTCAGAACGGGCAGGGGACACACTCTTGTCTTTTGTTTCAGGCAGCACAATGTCTTGGGCTGGCTCTGTCCAGTAGCAGAGGGTCTCCTCAATGTCTAAGCCTGGAGCAGCTGCATTTTAATGAAATCTTTTGCAGCTTGTGGCTCTTTGGACATCTCTGCTTCGGATGAAGGCATGTCCAGTCATTCACAGCATCCAGAAGTGGCATTAAAAAGGTAAAGGTACCCCTGACCTTTAGGTCCAGTCACAGACAACTCTGGGGTTGTGGCGCTCATCTCGCTCTATAGGCCGAGGGAGCCAGAGTTTGTCTGCAGTTTTTCCGGGTCATGTGGCCAGCATGACTAAACTGCTTCTGGCGAACCAGAGCAGCGCTCGGAAATGCCGTTTACCTTCCCGCCGGAGCGGTACCTATTTATTTACTTGCACTTTGATGTGCTTTCAAATTGCTAGGTGGGCAGGAGCTGGGACTGAACAATGGGAGCTCACCCCGTTGCGGGGATTCGAACCGCTGACTTTCTGATCGGCAAGCCCTAGGCTCTGTGGTTTAGACCACAGCTCCACCCGTGTCCCTCTCAGCAGTGGCATTATTAGGAGGCAAAGGGAGGGGACAGTCTCATGTGACAGAATTTGCAGCACCCCTGGGCTCCTTTGGTACTGATACTCAAGCACAGATATAGCTGCAGACGGTTCATGCAAGTTAGGTTAGATCAGGATGGGGGACATTTGAGCATTGTCCATGCTGGCTGGAGCTGATAGGAATTACAATCCAACAGCTGCTGGACGGCATCAGGATCCCCACCCCCACCAGAGATGCTTCCCTCCCTCTCTGGGAGTAGTAGGTCAGAGTGATCCAATGAAACTGACTGGCAGTAGATTCAGGGCAGGCAAGAGGGTGGCGGGTGGGTGTGACCTTTCCACGCAATGCATGGCGTTTGCTGTCACCACCGGAACTTTAAAAGGGGATAAAGAAAAACTCATGATAAGATGTAGCAATGGCTACTAGTCCTGGTGATGACTAAAATGGAGTCTCTATGTGCGAGTGCAGTATACCTCTGGATAACTGGTATAAGAAACAAAGGGCAAATGAATGTTGCTCTGTTCAAGCCCTGCTTGTCGCCTTCCTAGAGGCACCTGTCTGGCCAGAATGGGGAAGTGGATGCTGGCCAAGATGGACTCTTGGTCCAGTTTAGAAGACCCGAGAACCCAGATCCAAGAGCCCAGCCCTTTTCTGGCTCCTAGAATCATAGAATCATAGAGTTGGAAGAGACCACAAGGGCCATCCAGTCCAACTCCCTGCCAAGCAGGAAACACCATCAAAGCATTCTTGGCATATGCCTGTCAAGCCTCTGCTTAAAGACCTCCAAAGAAGGAGACTCCACCACACTCCTTGGTAGCAAATTCCACTGCCGAACAGCTCTTACTGTCAGGAAGTTCTTCCTAATGTTTAGGTGGAATCTTCTTTCTTGTAGTTTGAATCCATTGCTCCGTGTCCGCTTCTCTGGAGCAGCAGAAAACAACCTTTCACCCTCCTCTATATGACATCCTTTTATATATTTGAACATGGCTATCATATCACCCCTTAACCTTCTCTTCTCCAGGCTAAACATGCCCAGCTCCCTAAGCCGTTCCTCTTTCCATGTGTTCTAAAAGTGAAAGTGCCACACATTGTATTTTGTACTCTGGTATAAAGCAAAGTACCCACCCAACCTCTTTGATGCTGGAAGCGGGTGCTAGATGGAAGCCAGCTGGGTAGCTTTGTCCAGTATTGGCTCTTGGCATTTAGAGCATCCAGTTCAAAGCCACCAACAGTTCTTCTAGGGCAGCAATTGTAGCCCGCTGTGATTACCAAAAAAGAAAGACGCCCAGGCCAGATAAACATGTGGAGTTCTATTCCTCATGTCTGTGAAGTGACTACTTGATTAGCATGAACTGCTAACTCTGATCCATAGATTCTGCAATGAAATTGCCATTTAGACACCAGTCCTTCAAATGCCATCCCTCACAGAATCCTGGGGTGCTGAAAGTTTTTAGGACACCCCTATTCCTCTCATTGGGCCATTATTTTTTAAAAAAAGAAAAGAAAAAAAGATGCTGGTACACACCATGACGTTGTTACGGTAAGCACCACACTTTTAACAAGTACTGTACTCTTGAGCACCCCCCCCCAAGCACTGCATAGGGCCACAGTTCCTGGGATTCTGTAGGGGACAACGTATGGGGGCTGTGTGCTAAAAGGGGAGGCAGCAAAGGAGGTGGTGTCCTTAACTTTGTACGAGGCACTGTCTCCCAGTCCCGCTAAAGCCAGAGGTTTCCATGCACCCACATCCATTGCTTTATCCAGGCAAGCAAAAGGCACCAGCACACTTCTTGGGTGCATTGCTGCCAGGCAGAAGCACTTAAGGAAGACAAGGAACAAGGCCAGGGAAGGGAGTCCTGGTGACTGGAGAGAGAGAGGCCTGCCTGCAGGGCCATATCCAGCCCTGAGGCTCCTAACCCCTGAAATTTAGCATGCTAGCAGAGTGGATGGCAAGCTGCCAAATACCAGAGAACGAGCCAGTAGTGCTCTGGCATTGACCCCTTCCCTCAGCTTCAGTTGGGCTGCCATTTTGCTGGCTCATTTCCTTAGACTTGTTCCACGCAGCCCCCATGAGGCAGCCTGAAGAAGCTGCCTCAGGTGGCGGAAACAGAAGAGGCAGTGCCCTGCTTCCACAGAAGCATACTCTAAATAAACAATCAATCAAGCCCTTTTGTTCCCGTTCCAGTCCCTATCGACACCCCATAGTATGCAGCCTTGAATGTCAGAAGAGCCTGGCTACTGGATCAGTTCAAATCCCCATCGAAGTATGTTCTCCACAGTGGCCATCCAGATGCCACTAGCAGGACACAAACACAGCAGCAGCCCTCTCTGTACTCTCACACTTTCTTTGTTGTTGCTGTTGTTTAGTCGTTTAGTCCTTTCCAACTCTTCGTGACCCCATGGACCAGCCACTCCTGTCTTGCACTGCCTCCCGCAGTTTGGTCAAACTCATGTTCGTAGCTTCGAGAACACTGTCCAACCATCTCGTCCTCTGGCGTCCCCTTCTCCTTTTGCCCTCAATCTTTCCCAACATCAGGGTCTTTTCCAGGGAGTCTTCTCTTCTCATGAGGTGGCCAAAGTATTGGAGCCTCAGCTTCACAATCTGTCCTTCCACTTTCTTTAAAGAGGGGGAATACAGGCAAGTATACCCACAAAGTGGGAGCATGTGTCAGAGACAAAAAGCTTCTTTCGAAGAACCAAAACCTGGAGGGCAGCAGATGCCAACATGCATTTAAGGAATGTCATCCCCTCAACGAGCCAAAAGGAATGCCAAACATGTTCTGAATTCCTGTATCCTTTGAGGGACCAGCTGGTAATGAATTGTTTTTATTGAGCTGCTCAGCCGTTCAGGTTCTGAGCAATCTACGTGTGGAATCTGCCTCCTCTCAGATTCCCTTTAATTCTGTTTTGTCAGGCAAGGTGGCTTTAAAAAACAAATAGATCACCTATATCCACTTTGCACCGTGTATAAGATCAGAGACAGGCTGTGCAAGAGAATTTTCAAACAGTGCCCCTTTGTAGAATGAGCAAAGGACACACCTCTTCTCACAAAACATAAATAAACTCTGGAATTTGGTACCACACGGTATGATGGTGGTCACCAACCTGGGCAGCTATAAGAAGGTGAAGCTACCGTGTTTCTCCTAAAATAAGACACGTCTTATATTTATTTTTTCCTCAAAAAAACACACCATGGCTTATTTTCAAGGGATGTCTTATTCGGGGGCTGGATCATAACAGGGAAATGATTTTTAATATGAATTTTACAGATGCTGTACAACAGAAATCACGTTTCTCTCTCTCAGGACTGATTAGCCAGATGCTGCCTGAGATCACAATTGGCTTTACCAAATAGCTGTTAAGTACTTTCCTTTGATGCCCAGATCTCATGGCTACCATAAGGTTTCTACCTTTCAGGACAAAGGCAAGGTGATAATAGGAAGTTGTCTTTATCTATCTCCTTAATCTCCTCTTTCATATGCATAACCTTTGAAGCCTAGGAATGCAAGTTGTCTGGGTCTCTCGGTAAAACGAGAAGGGAGGGGATGTCAGTTTTAAAAAACCACCTGCGTGTCTGCGAGAGCTCGCTACTTTCCTACCGTAGCTGCAGTTTGCCTGCCTCGCTCTCTGTCTCGGCCATCAAGAGGAAATCAACAAGCAACGCATGGCTGGGCACATACCGGTAGAATGGAAGGGGGAAAAGGTGGGGGGAAGCGAGAGGTGGGCTGTGTGTGTGTGTGTGTGTGTGTGTGTGTGTGTGTGTGTGTGTGTGAGAGAGAGAGAGAGAGAGAGAGAGAGAGAAAGAGACGCGCACAGGGGGAGAGAAAGAGACGCACATGGAGGTCATTCATGAGGCATATTTAATCGCTCCTCTTTTCTTCTTCGTAGAGCTCACATACGGTAGCACTACGGCTTATTTTCGGGGTATGTCTTATATTTTTTCAACGCATGGAAATCGTGCCATGGCTTATTTTATAGGCATGTCTTATTTTAGGAGAAACACGGTATATGGAGGTGAAGGCCACTAGTGGGGACAAGTCATAATGGCTATATTACCTGTTAACCTCCATGGTAGTGCACCTCTGACACCAGTTGCCGGAGAACACTGGCTTGGCATGCAGAAGGTCCTAGCAGCATCTCCAGGTAGGGCTGAGAGAGACCCTGGTTGCAAATCCGGGAGAGCTGCTGCAAGCCAGTATTGACCTGGACAGAAGAATGGTCTGATTCAGTATAAGGAAGCTTCCCCTGGTAAGTGGGATGGTTTGAGCATGTGCTGTATGTGAGAAGATAAAGATTGGGATATAGGAGGAAAGGGAGACACCCCCCACTCCCTTTTCCAGGTCTAAGGTTGCAGAAAGGTTCTGGAGTTGAATTCTGTCTCACATCTAAGCTTTCTGGAATTGCCTCTAAAGCCCATATGGTCTTGAAATAAACAGCACTTACCAGATTCCCAGTGTGTTTGGCCTCAGCTGATTTCTTGAGCCCTATGTGCCTCTGCCCTATTTTCTGCAGATGTTAACATTCTGCTGCCAAATTTTGGAGAAACAAAACCCGCATGTTTCATTATAGACTCCAAGCAAGCTAATGAGTAGCTTGTAGTCCCAGCCATGGTTTGCTTTGGCTTTCCTTTGCAGATGAGAATCCAAAACCATGTTATTGTAGGCCATTTCCTGCCACTTAATTTTGTAATACTGTTATTAAAAAATAAAAAAGGGATGGAATCTGCCTTCAGTAACACTGCACCCCAAAAACTGAATAGTGCCACTGGACATTTCTGTGATGGGATGTCCACGCCTCCAGGGGCGTAGCCTGGATCAAAATTAGGGGGGCAAGGGGCGGGGCCAAGGCACGGGGGGAGGGGCCACAGTGGGGCAAGGAAAGCCATGGTCGTTCAGGGGCGAGGGGGCGCCAGGATCAGCCCGAAATTGGGCTGTTCCGATCCCCTCCTCCCCCTCCGCGATCGCCAGGGCGGGTGGGAGGGAAAGCTGGCTTTCCCTCCACCTGCCCCACAGCCAGCAAGGGAGAAGGGAGACGTCCCTTCTAGCCAGCTGGCTGTGGGGCGGGTGGAGGGAAAGCCCCAGAGCCGTGCAAAGCGTTTGGCTGGCTTTCCCTCCACCCGCCCCACAGCCAGCCGGCTAGAAGGGACGTCTCCCTTCTCCCTGGCTGGCTCTGGGGCGGGTGGAGGGAAAGCCAGCCAAACGCTTTGTGCGGCTCTGGGGCTTTCCCTCCACCCGCCCCACAGCCAGCCAGGGAGAAGGGAGACGGCACCGGGCGGCAGCGGGTAGCGAGGCAGGCTGGCCACCAGCGGCCCTGCTTCTAGGGGGGGCAACTGCCCCCTCCTGCCCCCTGCCTACGCCCATGCACGCCTCCCTGCTCAAGCATCTAACCATACTTAGCACAGTACTTGCGTATTCAAAGCGTAAATTGTGGGGCGGGGGGGCAGGGCGGGGATCAGTCTGGAGACTGTGGATGATACTTGTAGGTTCATTCTAAACCCATGATTCTGTGTATATGAGCTTAGAAACTACAAGAGAAAACCTGTTCAATTGGTCAGGTTAGTTTCTTTGTAAAATAATGGCCTGTGCTGGCCAGTTAAGTACTTCCATTTACATATCCAAAGAAGTTGTCTGGTTGGCCAAGGGACAAAAGGCATTTCCTCATCTCACCTGGCTGGATGCCCTATCACCTTGGAGACACAGAGGCTCCTCTTGCTTGTGTGGGAATGCCCCCCCCCCCGCCAGCTGTGGTGAGGCAAGATCTGTTGGGGTGGTACTGCTGTGACCTTTCCATACTATGCTCTGGATGTGTAACACACAGTCTGCACTGACCTTCATTCCAAGGAAACCGAACCCTGGGTATGTACAAACATCCCTGGGGTCTCTTGCTGCTCAAAGACTGAGGTGTGTGCAACACTGTTTAAGGGTTACAAGATCATTCAAGTTACGCATCATAGAGCGCGAATTCAAAGCAGGGTTTGTCATGGAATAAGCAATATGATGTATATAAATTAAACCTTGGTTCACTGCGGTGCATACTGGGAAGTTGTGCAGAGGAGCCTGGGAGTGGGCTGGAGAAACCTGCATTCCTGAGAAGCTGTCCTTTTGCCCTTTAAAGGGGGGATTTCTCTCCTGTCAGCCCCCTCCCTCTTGATTTACATGCTAATTGGAGATCTGCTTTGGCTGTGAAAGGATGTCTGTTTTGAGGAGCGTTAGAATCACAAAAGGGCTGTGCCTTAATTGCTCGCACCCTCCCAAGCCAACTTTTTGTCTGAATCACCCTAGGGGTGTTCAGTGGTGGCAGCGATACCGAGAATTCTGTGTATTGTAAAATAGAAGTGTGGGAGAGTGCGCTTCGTCCTGCCTGCGGAGTCCAGCGGCACCTTGGATGGAGCAGGGAGAGACAAGAGAGGTGACTCCCCAACTTCATGACAGGGTTGCTCAGCTATGAAAGCAGCCCTGATACACATGGTTGAGAGCAGCACACAGGGCCGGCCCTACGGCCAGGCTGGGGCGCTGGCCCGCCAGGAGGGCGCATCGCAGCTGCAGCAGCCCGCCCGCTGGCCGCTCTTGCGCACAGTAGCGCCCTCGGCAGTAGCGCTGCACACTGAGCCCGCCCGGCGTGCAGCAGCGCCCTCGGCAGCTGCACTGCGCCTGCCCACTCGCCGTCATGCTGGGAAACGGGGCGGGGGGCGCCGGAGGGATCCGTCGCACCACAGCGCCAGAGGTGCTTAAGACGGCCCTGGCAGCACAGGTGGGCACAGCTCTCTCAAAGCACTCTTGCCTCAATTCTGATGGCAGGGCCAGCCCCCCATGGCCTAGCCTTGTTTCCCTCGCTTATGGGTGACCTCTTCACCTGTTCCCAAAAGCTTTCCCCAAACCACAAGCCCTGGACTTGTGGAACGAGTAAGGAATGAGACAGGAAAATGCACTGGAAACCATGGAACAATCACCACTTGATTCTTCATTTAAGCTGGCACCTTCTGGGCCACCTTTTAAACATGGGCTGAAAACCTGCCTATTCAGGCATTTAATAATACCTTCCACAATGGTTAATTGATGTCTTGTTTTAAATGCTTTTACATGGTGTTTATTGTAGCTTTATCATTTTAAAGATAGCATTGTGGTATAGAGGCAACTCCCTGTTTCTGCAGGGGTTGTGCTCCGCATCAAAGTGTGTGTCTGTGGAGCATCATAAGCCCCCCTCCCTCTTCTGCATCCAAAAGGACCCGTGTCTGTGGTTGCATGTCAATTGGATGTGCCTAAAATGGCTGACACCTGCATACATTTTTTAAAAAGAATAAACAACCTCCATGTACACAGATCAGCATGAAGTCTCCATGAATAGGTTGCCTGGAAGAGCCCAGTGCTAGTTGACTAAGATATCTTTCTTTCCCAGCTTTGGGACAGAATTGACAGACAGCAGCTGGTGAGAGTACAGATGTATGTCTAAGAAAAAAGAGAGGCCGTGCCATCAAAAGTTTTATTTATGGTAAATACAAAACAGTTTTGTGGGCCAGATAAATAGTGTACATACAGTGTAACATCAAGACGGAGTGTGCACTCCCTTGGTGCTTTTCCTTGCACAGGCGACCTTGCACAGGTGAACAGGAGCACATTGTCTCTGTCACCATACAAGTGTCTGAATCATTCAGAAGATCTTCGGTGCTCACACCAACATTCAGAGTTTGGCAATGTCAATAGTGGTTTTGTTGAAGAACAGAAACAAGGCTGGCAAGCAAGTCTTGAATCCCAATGGTTTGCAAATGAGAAATTTAACACTCTTCCAATGGGAGCAGGGGCGAGGCTTGGATTTGGGTCATTTACTGGAGGCAGGGGACTTTAAAGGCAAAGGCGGCGGTTCCTCGTGGAAAGATGCTCAGTTGCTAAACAGGCGTTTGCCACGTCACAATTCTCTTTAGAGATTCTTAGAGCACTTTGGGGGGGGGGGGAATTTAATTGCCCAAGAAGAGCCATGCAAGGAGATCAGGTGATGGGGTGTCTGTGGAAATTTTTCCAAGTCTGCTTCGCTTTCTTGTTACCGCTGCAGGTGATAAAAGCCCAAGATGTTAAAACTCTTAATGTCAAGGTCACCTCTTCGCCAAGGCATTTGGGGGCTGGAGGCAGAGAACCAAAAGGGTCCTCTGTGCACAGCAACACTATCTATCCAGATGCTCTCCTCCTGTGCAAGCCTTTCTGAAGCCTCCCCTTCAATTCAGTGGGGCTTGTGTGCAGGTGACCCTCCTGATTCTTTGCCCTGCCTGCCTGCATGGAGGGCAATGGGTGTTTTCTTCCCACAGGCCCCAAATGCCTTGTGCTCGTTCTGCTCACTTTCATAAACATGCTTTCTGCAAGCTGAAGTTAAAACAACTCGCCCCCCCTCCAAACATGGCATTTTGAGTGGTTGCAGTTGCACCTCAAATTTTAAACACGCAGGGGCAAATGGACAGCATTCTGAGAGCCTCAGCTTTCAATTGTTAAGGAAAGCAAGTTTCCAGCCCTGAGAAAATATGCTTGGGAGTGTATGGAACATGTTTGCTGAAAGATCGGAAGCTGCAGAGGGGGTGAGGGTAGCTGAATAAGCTTCTCAGTGGCTGGGAGTGTAACAATGATGTTCCACAGAGTTCTTGGACCCTTCTCCATGATTTGGAGAAACAGAATAAATTATGGAAAGGAATTAAGCTCACAGAATGAATTATGAAATGCACTCAATCTGTTGCAGACTTTCAATAACGTTTTAAAATACATTGCCCTGGACAAAACCTTCAGAGATTGACAGTGGGGCCTCCCTCAAAGAGGGGTCCAAATCTGCCAGTACCCCAAACTTTGCTAAAGTTTTCTATATTTGCCAAGGATTCTGCAGTCTGACAAGACCTTAAAATCCTTCAGCATCAGAGATGAGACAAAGTCTTGAGAAAAAAAATCAACTGCTGGCATGATGCCATTTCCTAAGGAGAGGCTAAGATATTTTAAGTAATAAAACTTCAAATTATGTGCATTTCAGGCAAGGAAGTTTAAATACTTGTTAGCAAAATTGTACCACAAATTATAGCCTAGGCTTACAGCAAGTTGTTGGCAACTAGAATCCTGTCAAGGCTTGAAGTAGACTGTGGATTTGGAAGGGGAAACATCAGCCCCCTTTTTGTATTCCACCACCAACAAATCAATTTCCTGCCTCTCCCACAGTCATTTGGTCAGCCCTTGGAGAACAATAAATGAAACATGATGCACCCATTTTCAAGAGAGTGATAAGATGATAAAGATGCTCTGCCAGACTGTAGCTCATCAGGCTGCATTTGGAGGAACAGCCTATATTAAGGAAAAAGTAAAAAGAAAACCACCACTCACTTCTGTGGACTTGGAAAGCCATTTTTTTAGGGTGGGGAAGAAGAGCCCTCATTCAGCTTCCTTCCTGCTTAGTCAGCAACTGTCTTCATGGGGCTGATACCTACCCACAACTTCCCACCTGCTGTCTGAAATAATCCTGCCCACAGGCAGCTCTACCATTTCTTCCAGAGCTTTCTGTCAACCAGGCAACACAACCCCCATTTCTTCAGGCCCAGCCTGCATCTCACCACAGGCAGGCAAGGCCTCCGTGGAGCTTTTCATATCCCACCTGGCGCCCAATGCCCAAGATTTCAACTGTGTTCGGAGAGCATTATTTCTGCAAAAAGTTTAACTAAGCCAGGAAGCCTGCTTGATGCAATTTGGAGTAGGTGAGCTAACTTCATGGCATCCAGGAGGACTTGGGAAGGAAATCATTTTCCAGCCAGTAGACTGGGAGGCTTGTTCTAAAGAGTTTTGCCACAGTCTGAGCATGATAGATACTTATGATGATTCACAACCTCCAGTTTAGTTTCCCCTTTTTCAGTTATGTGGCAAAGTCTGTTTGTATGAGAAACATAACAAATGTAATGGTATCTTGTCTGAGGATTTATGCCACATTGGGTGAAGAGCATTGCAATACCTTTGAAATAGCATTTTCTTAAGTTTATTTTTTTATAGAATGCTGTTCCTTGGATAGCAACACAACGTTCATCTCCCAGAAAAATACTATTTTACTGGCCAGCCGTTAAATTTCCAGATATTTTTCTTCACAGTTGATAAAAGCAGCTTTTGATTTCCCCTGCAAAATGTAACATTTGTAAAAGTATGGGGAAGGGAGCAGTGGGTAGGAGAGATTCCACAGAAGTGGCATCCTCTCTGATATTACACCTCATGGATCACATCTAGGGATGTTCAAGCACAAATTCATAATATAAGCCAGTTCTTCACTAAAATGAGCGAGAAAAGCTGTTGAGATTAAGACTGAGATGTGTTTTGTATTAACAGACTGGTACTGGCTAGGGCTGATGGGAATTGTAGTCTCAAACATCCAGAGGGCAACAGGTTAGCAAAGGCTGATTTAAGCGAGAGGTATACTTAAACAAAAAGGCATTTTCCTTCATGAACCTGCTACTCTGCACTTTTTTAAAAAATGCACGTCGGTTTGTCTTCCTTGGGTTACTTTATTCCCACCAAAAGGATAAGTATTCTAATTCCTTGTGGGCTAGAAACCTGAATCCACGCCCCCCCCCCCAAGAAAAAAAAAACCACTGCACAAAGAATGGGGTGACGCGTGGCAATGTGCCGATATGGATACTTGTAGTGCAAACAGTTACCGAGAAAGTTCCCCCAACATTTAGAGCGAAGCAGCCCTATATGACACTGGAGAGGACAAATACTTTCCCTCCATAAAGCCAACACATTCAAATGTCTGGTTTCTCTGGGACATGGCTGCTGCCTCAGTCTTGGAAGGAAAGAGGACACAAGAAAAAGAAAGAAAGAAAGAAAGGGAGGAAAAGAGGAAGAAGAAAAAGAAGAAAACTCAACAGCAGTTCCATTTGGGAAGCTTATTTGAATCATGGACTTCTAAACACCGTCTTCCTACATATTATAATACCAAAGTCCTTAACGCTAGTCAAAGAGAATAATAAATAGATCAAAACTTCTGATTATGATATAATACTGACTTTATAACCCTTGTGTAAAAAAAGTGAGGCTCTCTCTCCTGAGATACAGCAAATAAGGGCAGGATGGGGGGACGGGACCGGACCATAACACTGTACCATCAGACCAGCGCACCGTAGCTGAAGAGTCGAGAAACAACAGCCCACCCTCTGCTTCTCTCCTGCCCCAAAACCTATTTCAGGAAGTGCCTGGTAATTTCTTCATCTTCTTCCCCTTCAGTTCAGGTTTCTTTCAAGCAAAACCACCAGGGAAAGGTTAGCCTTCATCTTCCCGCAGTTCAGTAGGGAGAAATTTGTATTGCTGCTGACGAATCTGGGCTAGCTTTTTCCTCGCCTCTTCCAGCTCCCGTTCCTTCTTCAGCATCTCCTCCTGTGCTGCAATGATCTAGAAGAATAAAGGACAGTGATGGTGCCACAGAAATAAATCAAGGATGACATAAATAAAATACAGTATTTTACCCAAGGGTTCCACATATACCTGAAAACGTGTGTACTCAAAGCCATGTAAACGCCTCCACATGAGCATGCCTAGGACTCCAAAGCTGGAAAACCTGGTGCAAAAAGAGCTCTTAAGCTCTCTGCTTTGCTTACTGGGCAAGGCCCCACACAGCACACCAGGTCTGGGATGCTCTCATGAGATCTCATGGGGCTATCTGAGAGATCTCACACAACCACCACCAGGCTTCCAGAGATGGCGTGCTGAGAGGGCCTTGCATGGTAAGCAAGGCAGAGAACTCAAAGCTCTTTTCACACCAGGAAAACCTTGCAGGCATTTAATTCCTGCAATTTCAATTGGATGGCCTTCAAACGTGCAAGGTTGGAATTGCACAAGTTATATGTGCGTTAGATGTGATCATACTGTATGTTGAAGCTGATTGCAGTCGCTCTGCACATGCAGGGAACTGAAACCCAGCAGATTTCAGAATGTCATGCAGAGTCTCATTTACTTTCAGAGTCTTATTTTTCATAGAACCCAAGGTGGCAGGCAGGCATGAGGTCCTCCCTCCAGGCAGTGACCAGGCCCAGTGGGACACATTCAGCCCCTGGTCCTTAGGTTATCACTTTTGCCATCACATAACCTACTGTATTATATGGACTCTTCTCAACACGAGACCATGTTGAGAGAAAAGATGAAAATGACGGACAGGTGAAAGATTGTTGCTGACCTGTGCAATGCCTCCGACGAACTTTGTTTTCACCACGACATCGTCATCATCAGCCTTACCAAACGCCGCCTTCTGGGCTGCCCTGACCAGATTATCCGATGCACGTTTGACAGCATTCCCTGCGGCCTACAGAAGGAACAGATAAAGAAGTGAGCAGTATCAATGGCCAGGGATGATGACAGTTTCATTTCAGCAACATCTGGAGGGCCAAAAGTCCCCACACCTGGTATAAGTCAACCTTCTCCCACCTGACATGCTCCAGATGTTTCTGGACTCCCACCATCTGATGAAAGTCCAACAACATCTGAAAGACAACCGCTTGGGGAAGGCGGCTCTAAGCTTTCTTTGGGGGGGGGGGCGTCCTGAAGGGCCTCATGCTCCTGCCTCATCTCTTCAGGTCATCTTTGGAGCCTTATCTCTGCACCCTTTCAAATCTAAAACCAGGCAGGGGTACTATATGAAAGCTGGTAACAGGGCCGTCTTAAGCACCCCTGGCGCCATGGAGCGACAGATCCCTCTGGCGCCCCCCGCCCCGTTTCCCAGCGCAGTGGGCGGGCGGGCAGGCACAGCGCGGTTGTTGGACCGGCCGGCCAGCGGGCGGGCGCAGCTCGCGCCGCCCTCCTGGCGAGCCGGCGCCGTGGTGCCCTGCGCCACCGGGGGTCTACCTAGAGCCGGCCCTGGCTGGTAACCAGATCCTAAGCCATTTCTGCCTTTACAGATAAGAATGAGGACCAAAAACTGAGCCTGGATAGGAATAGCAAATAAACCTACTGGAGTTCCACATAAAAAAGGGTCTCTTACAGGGGTCCCCAGACTTACCGGCGTTTGGGCCGGTTCCCACCGCGCCGATCGCGCGGCGGGCCGGAGGACGGGGGAGCGCGCGCCCATGTGCATGCACACGGGCGCTTACTGGCGCGGTGGCGCGCTTCCAGGATGGAAAAAGCGCCGAAAATCCGTTGTGCGCATGCGTATGGGCCTCCCCCGACCCGGAAGTGCACCAGAAATGACCTCTTCCGGGTCGGGAGAGGCCCATACGCATGCGCACAAAGGATTTTCGGCGCTTTTTTCCCGACCCGGAGGAGCGCTGCCGTGCTGCGCGCCGTAAGAGCGGGCGGCGGCGGGGGTCGTCGCGGGCCGGATTGGCAGGCCAATTGGGCCGCATCCGGCCCCCGGGCCGTAGTTTGGGACCCCCTGGACTTTACACTTGAGCCTGCTGACCATTAATGCCACAAAGCATCCAGTTCATTTAATGAACTTTCACAGCGAGGCCATTGCCACTTATAACGAGCTTTAGAGGAGCATTTGGAGCTACCATTAGAGGGCATAATGTAGTGCAACTCAAGTGTGATGTGGCAGTTCCCTTATTCAGGCATCACTCCAGCCATGAACTTGCTAGTTGGCCTTACGGTAGGCAATAGGTGGGAACCTTTTTGCCCCTGTGGGTTAGATCTTTATCTCACCTCAACTTTTCATCATTATGAAATCAGATGATTGACAGGTGGGTGGTCCTATCTACTTTGACAAGTGGGCAGGACCACATACCTATCAATCATCTGATGTCAAAATGATGTGAGGTGATTTGTTAGGGCAGCTGTCTCCCCAACCCATCTAAATTTGGGGGAAGATAGTGACCAAGCAGGACCAACCTCCCCATGGATCAGTTGATGGACAGGGAGTTCAATCCTGTCTTCTGCAGGCTCACCTATCTAGTTGCATCTCTACCTGCCCCATGTGTGATGTCTAGAAGGGGCAGGTACAGTGAGGGAAAAAAGTATTTGATCCCCTGCTAAATTTGCCCGTTTGCCCCCTGACAAAGAAATGACCAGTCCATAATTTTAATGTTAGGTTTATTGTAGCTGTGAGAGGCAGAATAACAACAGGAAAACCCCCAGAAACCCAGAAGACAGAAGTCAGAGATTGATGTGCATTGTAATGAGTGAAATAAGTATTTGATCCCTTTCCAAAAGATGACTTAGTACTTGGTGGTAAAGCCCTTGTTGGCAATTACAGAGGCCAGATGTTTCTTGTAGGTGGCCACCAGATTTGCACACATCTCAGAAGGTATTTTGTCCCACTCCTCTTTGCAGATCCTCTCCAAGTCAGTAGGATTTCGAGGCTGATGTGTAGCTACTCGAACCTTCAGCTCCCTCCACAGATTTTTGATGGGATTAAGGTCTGGAGACTGGCTAGGCCACTCCAGGACCTCAATGTGCTTCTTCTTGAGCCACTCCTTTGTTGCCTTGGCTGTGTGTTTTGGGTCATTGTCATGCTGGAATACCCATCCTTGACCCATTTTCAATGGCTGAGGGAAGGAGGTGCTCACCCAAGATTTGACGATACATGGTCCCATCTATCGTCCCTTCGATGTGGTGAAGGTGTCCTGTCCCCTTAGCAGAAAAACACCCCCAAAGCATAATGTCCCCCTCCATGTTTGACGGTGGGGATGGTGTTCTTGGGGTCGTAGGCAGCATTCCTCCTCCTCCTCCAAAAATGGCAAGTTGAGTTGATGCCAAAGAGCTCGATTTTGGTGTCATCTGACCATAACACTTTCACCCAGTCCTCCTCTGGGTCATTCAGATGTGCATTGGCAAACTGCAGACATACATGTGCTGTCTTGAGCAAGGGGACCTTGCGGGCTCTGCAAGATCTCAGTCCTTCACGGCATAGTATATTACCAACTGTTTTCATGGTAACTATGGTCCCAGCTGCCCTGAGATCATTGACAAGTTTCCCCCCCCCCCGTGTAGTTCTGGGCTGCTTCATCACCGTTCTCCTGATCATTGCAACTCTACAAGATGAGATCTTGCATGGAGCCTCAGACCGAGGGAGGTTGACAGTTATTTTGTGTTTCTTCCATTTGCGAATTATTGCACCAACTGTTGTCACCTTCTCACCAAGCTGCTTGGTCTTGTAGCCCAGTCTAGGCTTGTGCAGGTCTGCAATCTTGTCGCTGACATCCTTGGACAGTCAAGGTGGCTATTTTGGAATCTGCTGGATTGATTGCTTCTGTCGACAGGTGTCTTTTGTATAGGTACTGTAATGAGCTGGGATTATAGGTAAGACCTCTCCCTTACAGCAGGTGCTTCTGATCTCAGCTCCTTACATATAGTGAAAATACCATACTGATGATGATAGGAGGAAGGTAACAAACAATAGAGAGAGAGCAAGTGCCGGGCAAGTCCCTGGCGAGTTAGCAACGCCCATCATAACTGCAAGCTATGGTATTTTTACAGGTTTTGCTGGCGTGACGGTTTCCCTTTAAAAGCCTTCAAAATCCTCCTGTTCATCATCTGATATCATAAGTACATCAATGACATCTTGTGGTACATTTGTAAGGCAGTCATCGTATGGATCGAATTCCGTATCAGATGATGTGGTCTCAGCTTCAGCTTCCTCTTCATCTTGCCCCAAGTAGTCGTCCTCCATACCATCTAATGAATTTGATATGCCACACTTCTTGAAAGACTTGATTACTGTTTCTGCATCAATATCATTCCAGGCTTTTATGACAAACTTGCACAAAACCTCCAACTGTGGAGCACGCATGTTTCCTCCTTTTGTGAATGACCTTTTTGCCGTTAACCATCCATTCATTCCACTGTTCTCGAATGCGATTTTTAAATGGCTTGTTTAGGCACACATCCAGTGGCTGTACCAACGATGTCAATCCTGCAGGAATAACTGCCGCATCTGTGTTTAGTCTTGCAAGCCTTTGCTTGGTGCTGGGAGTTAAATGAGCCCTGAACATATCCCACACCAGTAGACTACGTTTTTTTAATAAGTCCACATGGTCGCCTGTTCCATACATTATCAAACCATAGCTTTACCCCTTCTTCATCCATCCAGCCGTTTTCATTCAATGTACAAAACAACCAACAGGGAACTTGAGTTTTGGCATTGTTTTTCTTTTAAAAATAATCATTGGTCTCAGTTTGGCACCATCAGCTGTGCATCCTAGTACCACTGTAAAACTGGACTTCTCATGTCCTGTTGTTTTAATTAAAATGGTTTTTTCACCTTTTTGATGGACAGTTTTATTTCCAACCATATCAAAATTCATTGGAGTTTCATCCATATTTCCAATACTACTTAACACATAGCCATGTTTAGTGCGCTGTTGTATTACGTATCGAAGGAAACTATCTACTTTGCTATCAAGATCTGCAGGTAATTTTTGGGCAATTTTTGTCTTTTGCCTCAGTACCATATTATGCCTTCCCATGAATCTAGTACACCAGGATACAGTGGCCTTAAATCTGTTGCTGTGATCTGGCTTAGATTTGGCCCACTGAAGTGCAAATAAACGCAAATAACTGTTTTGGTGATGCTCATTCACCATGTCTGCTACATGTTTTTCGAGTTCTGGCCAATGTGGGGTGCCTCTTCTTAATGCACAATTACCCCTTGGCATACTCTTTAATGCTTTTTCATTTGCTTTCCAGTCCCGAACCATCTTTTCTGTTACTCCATATTGTTATTTTGCCTCTCACAGCTACAATAAACCTACCATTAAAATTATGGACTGGTCATTTCTTCGTCAGAGGGCAAATTTAGCAGGGGATCAAATACTTTCCCTCACTGTAGGTGTGATAGGCTAAACCGCGCCTTAGGCTCCCCACCTCTGCAAGATGGAGGTAACAATACTGGCCTACATTGCAAGGCTGTTGCGCTGAATCAATGCAAGGCATGGCGAGGATACCGAATCTGACCTCCTGCATCAAGCTAAGCAGCTTTCACAAAAGGTGAGAGATTTGAGCCATGCAACCTTCCTTACCTGCAGCCTCCTCATGGCCTCCGAGTCCTGATCTGCTTTCACTTTACAAGCCACCAGCAACTGTGCTGTGGACGCTGCCACTTGCTTGGCAGAGGAGATCAGTTTCTCCTCGCTGGCGTGGCCTTGGACTGAAGCATTGGCAGCTTCGCAGAGGTTGCTGGTGGCAGCCGCCACCATTCGGGCCTGGAAGGGGCGACAACAGAATATCAGGCCTAGCTTTATTTCTGGGTCAGGCCAGTGGTCCCCTAGGCTCAGGTAGGGTCAGATGGAAATAAAATCTAAAATGCCTGCCAACTAGTACATGGGATATGATGCAGCGGGTTGTTCTACTACTGAAATGGACAGGATCTGCGCTGGAATCATGTCCAACAGCAAAATCCATCTTCTGGTCTTCTGCTTCCCTTGACCCCCAGTGAGACCCTGTCTGATCCCAGGGCCTCAAGATCTGTTGAGAAGGGTGGGCAGGAGAGAGAGGCAAAAAGTGTGTGACTCTCTCTGCCTTTATACAATATGCTGTATTCCAGTCAAACAAAACCCAGAGGTTTCTATTTCATAATCCCCCCTAAATTATATCCTACTTGATTGTAAAGACAAGCCAACCGTCAAGACAGTTTACAAAGGTTTCACACCCACCCACCCTTATCTCTATCCACAGAAGCAAGAAGCATTATCACAGTTCAAGAGAGCCAGTGTGGTGTAGTCAGTAAGGGTGTTGGACCATTTCAAATCCCCACTTTGCCACAACTGCCCCTCAGCCTAGGCTCCAGCCTAGTGGGCTGCTCTTAGTAGGCTGCTGTGAGGATGGAATAGGGTGTGGAGAACCATGTACACCACCTTGAGCTCCTTTCTGGAAAAGGTGGGGTATTAATATTAATACAATAAATAAGTCCCATGGACTGCAAGAAGATAAAACCTATCCATTCTGAAGGAAATCAACCCTGAGTGCTCACTGGAAGGACAGATCCTGAAGCTGAGGCTCCAAGACTTTGGCCACCTCATGAGAAGAGAAGACTCCCTGGAAAATACCCTGATGTTGGGAAAGATGGAGGGCAAAAGGAGAAGGGAACGACAGAGGACAAGATGGTTGGACAGTGTTCTCGAAGCTACCAACATGAGTCTGACCAAACTGCGGGAGGAAGTGGAAGACAGGAGTGCCTGGCGTGCTCCGGGCCATGGGGTCAAGAAGAGTGGGACACGACTAAACGACTAAACAACAACAACAAGCACATCAGAAAAGCCAAGCAGGGCCTGGTATGGTTTCAAATTGGGTGGGGGACCATGTGCTGATATTCTTGCATTTCAGGGAGTTGGACTAGGTGGCTCTGATTCTATGAAAATAAAAAAGGGCACAATCCAGCCAGGCAAAAGTGCTCAAGGGCCCCCCAAAGCAGGGGTAGCAAGGGCCATGGCATATGAGGGAGTCCGAGGGAGGCTTGGTAGGCTGCATCCAGCCCCCTACCCTCAGCTTCAACAGGAAATATGAGGGCCTGCAATGCTTCTGTCCCAACTGCAAAGCGACAGGGGGTTGGGAGCATCTTATCAGACCAGCAGAGAGCAGGCTACCTTTGAAAAGGTGGAAGGAGAGAAATCTGGAATAACTCACGGCAGAAATAAGTCCCTGAGACCACTGTCCATCATCAGCTGCATTGGCAGGGCTGGCTCCAACCTAGAAACACAGTTCAGATGAAATTAATTAGCAGGAATTATTAATTACTTATGTGTGCTCTGTGGTGGGATTGATAGCATTAAAGCAACGTTTCATAAAACATTTAGATGGCTTTTGGCCTTGCATCAACATTTGGGGGACATAGGACATGAGCAGCAGCTACCTTATGACAAACGGCTGGGCAGCATTATGGACTCCGGCTGAACTTGCCCTCAAATGGGACTGAGAGGTTCAACCAATATGCATCTGGAAATCTGCTCAGGAGCTCTTGGTGCTTTTCACTACAGGAAAGGCTCCCCCAGATCCACCTGATGGCAGTTAAAAGTTACACCACGAAGCACTACAAGGCACCTTGGGGCACTTAGCTTAACTGTAAGGCCACAAAGCAATTGTCTCACAGCTGCAGGGACCATAAGGGCTGCTGCATTAGTGTGTAAAGCTGCAAGAAAGGAAAGACGGCAAGCTATGTTGCATCTGAACAGTATCGGGAGACAGGCAGATGGGACAGCTGCCCCGGCATCTGTTCCCTGAACTCCACCAGCCGATGTGACATCTCATAGTTAAGTGGTGACTTACATTTTCATGGAAGGAGACTTGCTCACTAACCTTGCCCTGGGCAACCAGCTCCCTCTGAGCTGCAGACGCGGACTTGACAAGCGCGCTGGTGGCAGCTGCAATGGATTTAGCTGCTTCGAGGATCTGCTCTTCAAAATCCAGGGTCTCGTCTGCCTGCTGTAACCAGAAGAGGAGACTGTCACCTACAGTTCTCTTGAAATTTCAGCCGTTTTGCCCTTGCCTTTGCTAGGGGGGTTGGACCAGAGGACCCTTTGAGTCCCTTCCAACTCTATAGCTCTATTCTATGATACCATTAAAGTAATAATAAAGGAGCAGGAAGAGACACATTCCACACAAAGCTCTCTTAGTCTTCCTGTGTCAGAAGAAGAATGCAATAAGAGAGGAGGATTAAGCAAAATACTGGCTTTATTTGAAAGAAATGTGGCAGGCATATTTCTGCTGATTTGCTGCTTGGTTAGTCCAGGGGTGACTTGTGCCCCAGGTCTAGGGCAGGGATCATGCTCAAAAGGCATCCCAGGCCAGAGGTCATGTTCTCACCATGTTACTTAGGTGCAAATGGACACCAGTAGTAGAAGAAGCTACCAGCATGTAGCCTGTAAGGCGCTGGTGTTCAAGTGGGGGGGGGGTTGGGATGCTCTATGGGGCCACAGCCTGATCCAAGGGCAACAGCAATACTACCACATACCAGAACATGGGTGTGTTTTTTTTAAAAAAGTTCCAGAAACACGTCTCCAAATGCTTGGGGTAAAGGTGGGTCTGACATCTAAAAGGTAAAGGTAAAGGGGCCCCTGACCATCAGGTCGAGTCGTGTCCGACTCTGGGGTTGCAGCGCTCATCTCGCTCTATAGGCCGAGGGAGCCAGCGTTTGTCCGCAGACAGCTTCCGGGTCATGTGGCCAGCATGACAAAGCTGCTTCTGGCGAACCAGAGCAGCGCACGGAAACGCCGTTTACCTTCCCGCCGGAGCAGTCCCTTTTTATCTACTTGCACTTTGATGTGCTTTCGAACTGCTAGGTGGGCAGGAGCTGGGACCGAGCAACGGGAGCTCACCCCATTGCAGGGATTCGAACCACCGACCTTCTGATCAGCAAGCCCTAGGCTCTGTGGTTTAACCCACAGCACCACATGGGTCCCGGACTGACATCTACTGATGACTATTGCAGCAAGTGATTTGATGGTGTTGGGTGGTGAAACTCTGGAGCAGGCAGGAGAAACCTGTGGTCCATTCAGAGTGGACTGGCTCAAGTCATTCTGCTGCAGAGGGCAAATTTATTCCAGAAGCCAACCGGACTGGCTGCTGAATCTCACTTCAGCACTGGCAGCGGAACACTTGGGACAGCTTCCTCCACTGCACCCAAGGACAGCAGGCTTGTTTGGAGGGAGACCAGGTTCCTTACATATGTAGTGCAGAGAGGCTGGGGACAAAAGGCCCCGGAAAGAGGGAAGCAGGACCTGAAAGGGCAGAAGGCCAAAGAGGGCCGGAAGGAAGACCCCTTGGAGGGGAAGGTGCAGGACTTGGGAGATAGAGGGTGCAATTAAAAGAGGGGAGAGAGAGGGGGAAAGAATCATCAGTAGTAAGAGCGGCCTCTGGCCAAGAGCTACTGATACAAGGACCTGTTTTTTTTTGCATACTGTATAGGCTCAGCAGAGATTAGCACACAGAGAAAGCTGAGTTCAGCACTGTTAAGTCACCCTTGTTCTCTGTAAGCTTGCTGCCCATTACGTGTAGCTCAAGAGCGAAGTCATGTTAAGATCTTTTTGGCTGGGCCAGACCAAAGGTACCAGTATCAGGTGCCTGGCCACGATCTGCCATGCACCTCCAGATGCTTCCAAGCAAGGCAGGTAAGTGATGGATTTCCCTTCTTATTTCTCCCAGGAGGCTGCACTCAAGGGTATACTGCCTCTGTATGTGGGGGTTCCAGCGGACAGTAACAGCTGTTAAGCCGTAAAAGGGCCTATCTCTCCACCACAGTTTTTCTTATTCTTTTGGTTTATTTTACAAAGCCAGCTATGCTACAGAAGCCACCACTACTACCATGTCAGGTGGCAGGGAGTTCCAAGTCCGCCATCTTCCCACGATGCTTGAAAGAGGGAGCTTGGTTTTTTCCACTGTATGTACCCTCTTAACCAGATCAAAAGAAGAAGCAGAATCGGCAGGCAGTTCTTCTAAACCTTTAACAAGCCTCTTTGCAAATTCCATATTGCCTCCTGCTACGTTTTCTATATATTTATATATCTCTCATCTAAAAAGTCCCCGGAGACAGAGCGGGACACTGTAGGAATGTTTGATATATAGTTGGCCTAAATAACAACCTAATATATCAAACATATCACACAGAGTCCTGCAGAAAAAAGGCATCCAGGTTTGGACTCAGCTTGAAATACGGATTAGACTCAACAGCAGGAAGTCACAAGGGGGGCTAGATCTCGATAAAACCTCCCCCTGCCCTTCCTCAAACACGGTCCTCCTCCTTCAAATATTGAAGCCAGCAGGGCAAGCTAGATGGGAACCTCAGGGGCACCAGGCTGCATGCTTTTGGGGAGGCGGTCTGAAGGGGTGGCTGGGTGGGCAGCCCATCGCCAGAGCAGAGCATCACTGCCCTCTACCTGCATCCTAGCAGAAATCGTGGAAAGCCATTTATATCCCTATCGCAGTACACAAAGCAGAGACAAACTGATTTCATTTACTCAACATGAATAACTTCCTATAAGACTTTCATATCAGGAAGCATCTTGATAAATGAAGAATCGTATCGTAGCACCAACAGGCAATGCAGGAGCCCTCCACCGCCTCCCCTCCTCTCAACCTTGCTGTGCAAAATACTTTGACATTCAACAGAGGAGGTGATCTGCTGTGATGCAGACTTTGTGTACAACACAAAGTGCAATATAGAGTATAGAATATCCTATACTTCTGCAGTGAGGAGTCTGTGATGTGGAAATCATCCCTTTCAAACCAGCATGCTTTTCCCCTGATATTTTTACACAATGTTTTCTGATTTAGCTAGGTCTGGGGCAGGGGGGGGGGGACCTGCCTCTGATCACCAGGAAATCCTTCCCGGCCACTCCTCTTGGGTTTTGCCAAATGTCCCCCCCTAAAATGTTCTACGCAAAATCGACAATTTTGTCCCTCAAATCTCTTCTTTATTTTAAGCCTTTGCTGATAATATTGTGAGGATAATCTTTCCTTCTGGAGGGGCCTAATTTTCTTTATATATTTCCAGGACAGAATGGTTCTCTGGAGTCCCTGGACCACAAGAAGGATCAACTTTGCTAGGGGAGTTTTGAAGAGATACAAAAAAAGGTGAGTCGCCCTTGTACTTAAGATCTTCTGATGCGACCCTACTCCAGATTCCACCAGGTTTCAGTGATGCCTATTATGTCGTATTTAGTTTGCTGTACCAAGAGCTCAAGTTCATCTTGTTTATTTCCCATGCTCTGTGCATTAGTATACAGACATTGAAGACCATTGATCATCCCCCCATGTCTCTGGGAGCCATTTTGGACTCACAGCTGCCCATGGAGGTGCAGGTCAATTCTGTGTCCAGGGCAGCTGTCTACCAGCTCCATCTGGTATGCAGGCTTAGACCCTACCTGCCCGTGCACTGTCTCGCCAGAGTGGTGCATGCTCTAGTTATCTCTTGCTTGGACTACTGCAATGTGCTCTACATGGGGCTACCTTTGAAGGTGACCTGGAAACTACAACAATTCCAGAATGCGGCAGCTAGACTGGTGACTGGGAGCAGCCGCCGAGACCACATAACACTGGTCCTGAAAGACCTAAATTGGCTCCCAGTACGTTTCCGAGCACAATTCAAAGTGTTGGTGCTGACCTTGAAAGCCCTAAATTGCCTCGGTCCAGTATACCTGAAGGAGTGTCTGCCCCCCCCATTGTTCTGCCCGGACATTGAGGTCCAACGGCGAGGGCCTTCTGGCGGTTCCCTCACTGTGAGAAGCAAAGCTACAGGGAACCAGTCAGAGGGTCTTCTCAGTAGTGGCGCCCACCCTGTGGAATGCACTCTCACCAGATGTCAAAGAACAACTACCTGACATTTAGAAGACATCTGAAGGCAGCCCTGTTTAGGGAAGTTTTTAATGTGTGACCTTTTAATGTATTTTTAATCTTTGTTGGACGTCGCCAAGAGTGGCTGGGGAGACCCAGCCAGATGGGTGGGGTACAAATAATAAATTATTATTATTATTATTATTATTATTATTATTATTATTATTAATTTGGGTGAAGTGAGCTTGACCTGTCTCTTGCTCACCTTAGGCTTGGCTCTTGGCTTTAACTGCTCCAACTTCTTTGCAGCAGCTTCAATCGATGCAGCAGCTCCCAACAACTCTGTCTCGGCAATGACTGTGGGGTCCTCTGGATCTACCCATTCGGTGCCTGCAGGGAGGTTTGGTTTTTTTAAAAAAAGAGAAGAACCATCACACCAGTTACTGTAGCAGCAGAAGCTGGAACAGACCATGGCTCCTGCCTCCATGCCCCAAACATGATGTTAGAAGTAAAAAGGAAAAGGTGGAGTCAGGAGGGACCTCTCCACCTCACCCAACCCCCCTCTTGCTTATTAGGGGTTTGGACTGCGCTGTAAGTATGCATGCTGCATGTCACCTAGTTAAAGAAATATTAGTTGATTAATTGTATGAGGCTGAGTTGAATTGTATGCAAACTTTTTATCATCTTTATGCATTTTCAGTAGTAAATATAGCCGAATCACATGCAAACTTGATTAATTAAAAACAATAATGTTGAAGCAGACACACATATTTGTTGCTTTTAGATGATGCATTTGGTTGTCCTGGCAAGTGCCATCTACCCCCCCCCCCAAATGTGTGTGTGTGAGTGTGAGTGTGTGTGAGTGTGAGAGATATCTTCTAAAATGCTGCTCATAGCTGCCACATTTTATACTTTTGTTAACTGGAAAGAAACCTCAAACTCAGCCTATCAGAGCACCGTATCAAAACCGATTAATCTAAGAGACTAAGCCTTGCAGCCATACTTCTTATTAACCCCTGTGCTTATAAGGCCCAGTGAAATGAATGTGGTTGACAGGAGATTTCTATCTCTGAGCCCAGAAGGTGAGATCATTTGCATGTTATGACAGCAGAACAGCCAAACTCACCTTTCATTGCTTCGGCTGACTGTATGAGCTCTGTGACAGCACTAGCGACCCTCTTTGACAAGGCAGCCAACTGATGCTTCAGTTCTGGGGTGGGCTTCTGGAGAATCTGGAGGTGCAAATTAGAGTGGAGACTAACATTTTAGTCCTGTGCCAGAAGTTTGCAGATGTTCAATCTTGGTCTGCTACCCAAACAACAGCTGCTTAGGCACCGTTGCTCTTTCTTTTGCAGAACAAGTCCTCCTTCCTGGGTACTTGAGCCCAGCCAATCAGGGTCCACAGAAGCATTGCTACGTCAGTGTCAATTCAGAGTGAGGGCAACCCTTGCTGGAGCAGTTCCTAATTATTTCAAATGGAGCTTCCATCAAAGAAGATCTACTTAGTTGCATTTTCCTCTAAAATAAAAAAGCTCCATATGTTTTAACCTCTCCTTATAAGGAAGGGGGGTCCAACCTCCTCTTGATAGAACAGAAAGTAAGGTTGTTGAGAGTGAATGAGTAGACCCACAGCCTGGGAATCCTGGTATTCTGGGCAAGGACTTGCCCAGCCCTCGCCTCCTAAACTGGCAAGGGAACTCATTGCTAGTTTGGAACGCAAGATGCTTTTCTCACCCTATAATTAACCTGACCTTAGGTATGATTCAATGGCAAATGCCGCACAGAACTCGAAGCCACAATTTGCTCTAACCAGAGTTTTGTCAACAAACCATAAATTATGTCAGAGATAAGCAGACAAGTTGGGGTTTGTTTCTCCAAAGCTTAGTTCATTCCCCAACTGTTCTTGCCTTGTGCCTTGTGCCTCTTGGTGAGAGTCTGGGGTGGTGTGGTGAAACAAACCATGGCTAAGCTGGGTCTGGACATAATGTTAAAGTGACCCATTGTTAAAGTGAGATATGGTTTGTAAGTCATTGCAATTTGATGCCAGAAAACAAACCATGGTTAGTCTATTGGACTGAGTTGGGATATTCGAATAAACTACACTTTGGTGAAACCAACCAAGTTATATGTGAACTGAGCAACAGGAATCTCATAAAATGCATTTGTATCCTTAAGGTCCAAATCAGTTTTTGGTTACGTCCCAGCGCTGAGGCAGAAAGGGAAATTACTGAAGGCTGGTTTTAAAAATATCTAGCAAATCCCTTTTGAGCAATCAAGCTCCTGAATATAAATGATTCTGCTGAGTAGGTTCCTATAATGATATTTAAAAGGTTTCATTCTTCTCACACTGTTTGCCTTGTTAGTGACAGGTGATAACGCAACTGTGCCTTTTGTTTCTGCTTTATCTCTATTCCAACACATGCCTGTTAATTCAATTTAACAGGAAGCTTTACAATACATGTAAAGCAAAATACAAAATACATGGTCCGCTTGCGCTCATCATTGTGCGGGCAATGTAGATGTTTCTATTCAGACGGCTTAATAGCCAAGAGGGAGCTTCTGGCAATTCACTGGCATGATTGGACTCACAAATTACTTAGATGCAGCTGTTTGGAACCCACACCCTGTATTGCTAAGAGTCAGAATGTCAATGGAAGACCACAATGTTCGGGGGGGGGGGAATGGCAGAGGTGACCTTAGCTAAGAGATAAGCCAATGTGCTCACTTCAGTTGTGAGATCCTGGGCGCCACTGGGGATGGGGCAGTGTGGGAGTCAGGCACAGCCAGCTCATCAAGTCTATCAGGACCGGCCCAAGACATTTTGCTGCTTGGGGCAAAACAGAAAATTGTGCCTTCCCTGCTGTGCTCCTCCTCTGCCGCTGCCTGAGGCTACTAACTGGGAAGCCATGGAGTGAAAGCAGTGGGGGATAAAAAAGGAGGCTGAAGAACAGCAGAT
Source organism: Zootoca vivipara (assembly GCF_963506605.1). NCBI lineage: Eukaryota > Metazoa > Chordata > Lepidosauria > Squamata > Lacertidae > Zootoca > Zootoca vivipara. The sequence continues at coordinate 5,333,749 of NC_083289.1, read as the reverse complement.
GGTAGTGGCAGCAGTGGTCCTGCTCTTCCCAGGCAGTGTGAGGGCAACAAATGCAGGAGGTAGTGAATAATAATAATAATAATAATAATAATAATAATAATAATTTGTACCGACCGCCCAACTGGCTGGGTTTCCCCAGCCACTCTGGGCAGCTCCCAACAAAGATTAAAAATACATTAAAATGTCACACATTAAAAACTTCCCTAAACACTCTTGTGCTCCCTGGATCTGCCACCCCTCCCAGCTTCCCCCAATCTGCCTGAGGTGACTGCCTCACGGAGCCTAATAATAATAATAATAATAGTAATAATAATAATTTATTATTTATACCCCGCCCATCTGGCTGGGTCTCCCCAGCCACTCTGGGCAGCTTCCAACAGAAAAATAAAACACAATAATCTATTAAACGTTAAAAGCGTCCCTAAACAAGGCTGCCTTCAGATGGGCCAGTCTTGGAACTTAAACCCTCTGCTGCTCCACAACACCTGGGTTTGTTTTAATAAAGCTCATACAGAAGGTTTCCTGCACCCATACTAGTTGTTACATGGTGCTACTGCTTGAAGTTTCTTCCCCACACACCAAAAATATCTTTGAGCAGCCGTAGAACATAGAAATGTAGAAATTGCCCTTGTTCTGAGTCAGGTCACTGATGGCTAGAACAGCATTTTACAAGCTTGGACTGGTGTTGCCAACTGCAGCCCTATCTGGAGAGGTAATCCATTCTCATCGCATCCGGTCTTGACTACTGTAGTGCACTCAACTACTTAGAGGCAGTCTAGACATGTTACCAGCTACAAAATGCAGCCATTCAAGTCCTGGTGGGCTGTGTGACATCATTATCGCATCAGCTGCATTGGTGGCCACATTTAAAGTGTTGGTTTTAACCTTTAAATCCTTGAATAGTTTGGGTTATTTGTGTGAGCTGAGGGTGAGCTCAGCAGTCGTCCTGTATCACAAGGGGCTTGTGACGTGTCATGTAAACAGGAAGCAGGAAGTACCTGTTGCTATTGTGTATCTGTATATATGACATCGTCTGTTTCTGTTCTGTCTGTTGTGCTGAAGCTTCCATCCAGGATGGATCTATCTTCCCCAGGTTGGAGTTGTTTTAAGAAATAAATCTTACTTGTTTTAATGAACAAGGGAGTGAAAGTGATTTATTTCACGAGCACTGAAAGCTGGAAAGTTTCCGCTGCTACAAGCTGCAGTTTGAACTGTTATCTAAACTTCAGAAGAAAGAATTCTGAGACGTTTAGAAACGAGGTTTGACTTTCGTGATAGAAGCAGAGACTGCGCAAACGGGAGCGCACTGGACAGTTATCTGCTACGCAGCTTGGACCTGGATGCAGGCAAATAGATGCCTGACAAGCGTGCTAAGCAAGGGGTTTTTGCTACGCTTCTACAACTCTGCTGATAGGTTATGGGTCCAATCAATACAGCTTTCATAAGCCTATGAACTGCTGTGGAAAAGTTACTGCTCTTTGGAAAGCCGTAAAAATTCCAGCTGGGAGGTTGTGCAAACAAGGTGCATCAATCTCGCTGGTATCTTCTCTTCCGGAGGTCCGTCTGCTGAAGGAATCGTTGCAACACGTGAGTAAGCTGACAGCCCCGAAGAGAAAGGAGGAGGAGTGTTTGCTTAATGATAGCAGCACAAGCTTCAAAGGTTTTTATTTTGCCCTATTTGCACATCGTTGCCAGAGGGCATGCCTCCCCAGCACTCCTGCTAAATTCCCGTGGCGCAGCATGGAATGCTGTGGTCACGCCCACTCCCTGGGAAGAGAGAGAAAGGGAGATGAGAGGGGGCTGGTCAGCAGCAAATGCTTTGAGAGGCTTTGCTGAAAGGTGAACAAATGGGAAAGAAAGCAAGTTTGCTACGCTCCCAAATGGAGACTTGGCAGTCAGCCAGGATCCACGCCGATCCCTGCATGCCCAACCCCAAAGGTGGGGGTTGTTTTGGCACAACGCAGAGCCAATGAGGCTGAAAATGTCCAGGGTGTCACCCAGTTGCTTGTTGCTGTTTTGGAGCTTTCCTGTGATGCAAAGGGCTGTTTTGCCACAGCTGAAGGCAAGGCTACTTGCGAGGGCTGTTTTGACCAAGGCATGGAAATTTACACTGTGCAAGGCTGCTCAGTTCCCAGGAATGCAATGGGGCCCGTGTGCAAAGTCCTGGAAGATTCCATTGTTGATGAGCAGGGGCATTGTTCCATCCTACGTCATCTTGAAGAAGATACAGGCCAAGGTCGCCAGCTGGGCCACCACCAGATAACGTGTTCTCTGGAGGAGCCTGTGAAAGGCAAGGGAACCACCAGCTTGGGAACCTTGTGTGCTGGCAATCGGTCAGCAGGTGAGTTCCGTCATCTTGTTGTTGCAGCAAGAGATGAAGCAAGTGGCGTGCCAGTTGCTAAGCAACGCTCTGGACTCCAGACCCCTGGTGGTGAAGTCCTGAACTGCAAGAACTTTTTCCCTGGAAGAGGACTAAGTTTTGTAAATGGCATTAAGTCTGACTCTGTACATGCTAATATTGCTAATATTGATGTATTTGATTTGCCATTGATGAAATGTAATTTGTCATCTGTCTTGTCTTCGTTGAAAGATAGTTGCAATGTACATTCTGAGGATGCTATGTGCTCAATGTGCTCAATGGAGGGTGAATTGTTGATGTGTGTGAAATGCAATGTGAATGAGTTTTTTATCCTTGTGACAGGTGAAATCATCTCAGGCACGGCTGAGGTTCAGAGTGCCAGCATTAGTCCACACCACAATTGCGCCCACTTGTGGCAACAAGGTTGTGTGCACATAAGTGAAGTGCAGAAGGTACCAGGTACAGGTACAGATACACAACCAGAGATTTCTGCTGAAGGAATCGTTGCAACACGTGAGTAAGCTGACAGCCCCGAAGAGAAAGGAGGAGGAGTGTTTGCTTAATGATAGCAGCACAAGCTTCAAAGGTTTTTATTTTGCCCTATTTGCACATCGTTGCCAGAGGGCATGCCTCCCCAGCACTTCTGCTAAATTCCCGTGGCGCAGCATGGAATGCTGTGGTCACGCCCACTCCCTGGGAAGAGAGAGAAAGGGAGATGAGATATTGATGTATTTGATTTGCCATTGATGAAATGTAATTTGTCATCTGTCTTGTCTTCGTTGAAAGATAGTTGCAATGTACATTCTGAGGATGCTATGTGCTCAATGTGCTCAATGGAGGGTGAATTGTTGATGTGTGTGAAATGCAATGTGAATGAGTTTTTTATCCTTGTGACAGGTGAAATCATCTCAGGCACGGCTGAGGTTCAGAGTGCCAGCATTAGTCCACACCACAATTGCGCCCACTTGTGGCAACAAGGTTGTGTGCACATAAGTTGACATGCTCTAAGGTTCTTGGTGTTGTTTGTCAACAAGCCAAAGTTACATTATGTGAAGGTTCCAGGTCTGCCAATGTTTCTAGTCAGGCACCTATGCTGACTCAAATGGATTCCTGTAGACCAAGGGAAGCGCTCCGTATGGGCGGAACCCAAATATTTCTGTCAGATGGCCACACCAGAATGAGCTTCACCATACCTCTCAGGAGTACAGGGGAGGAGTTAGGCTTGGTTAGTGAATGGGTTCAAGCTGTGAAGCCAAAGTTTGCCTGTAAGGTGTTTTGTTTTCAGGCCGATCATGGATCGGAATGTGCTGAGGGCACACTGCAAGGTTTCTTTCCACAGGAAGGAAGCAAGCACAGATTGGCAGCTCCAAGGGGGCTACAAGGCTGTGCAGTAGCTGGACAGGATGATACGATTCTTGGAAAGACGTTGTCAGCTATAGTCTTTGTCGCCAGTTTTCTGAGGAAGTTCTGGCCATGCAATTCAACGGTAGGGTGTGAATCCTATTTGTCGCTGTGTAGCGAGGAACCCGAGGTTTCCTTGAGGTTGTTTGAATGGGGAGTCTTTGTGATGCAATCTGAAGACGGTCCCAGGTCCCGAAAGGTAGTTTTTGTGGGATACGAACTTTGTTCCACGTGTTGGATGTTCGTGCGCCCAGGAAAAATTGATGAGTCACGGGTGATACTCAGCGATAGCATTGAGTTCTGTGAGGCACAGGTGTGGATACCTATCCACTACAGTCCTGATGTGCTTACAGTTTTGGCAGGTTCTAGTGTTGATGGACAGGCTGTGTCTGGTTGTGAACCAGCCAGTACTCCATCCACAGGTACTGTTGTGCTAGGTGCTGGACACGCGAGCTGGATGCTCAGCGATGCCCAGCGTAATGCACAGCAGGGAGGAGTTCCAAAGCAAGAGCCTAGGAACACTCTCACACCTCCAGTGCCAAGCACTGGTAGACAAGCCAATAGGGGCAGGTTGTTCCCGCGCCAAGATTCAGGAGCTAACAGCACGCGCAGTAGTTCGCGCTATGCATTTCCTGAGGTCATTGGTACTCAAGCAGGTTTCATCGTGACGTGGTCAGATGAGGATGCAGTTGCTATGTTGAGCAGGTCAGAGAGGGCCACGAAAAGGATATCTACTGACAGATATACAGCCAATAGTCTGTGGGCTTGTATGGATCAGTGTGAGCCAGAAAGCTTCGAGGAAGTTCATCAATTGCCTGAGGAGGTGACCAGGAAGTGGTACAAGGCAATGCAGATGGGGTTAGACTCCATGGAAGCACGGAAGGTGTTTTTCACAGTGGCGCGGCCCGAGGGCCAGCGTGCTGTACATAGTCGCGTGGTGTTTAGGCTTAAAACCACAGCAACTGGAGAATCTCAGTTCAGGGCTAGGTTTGTAGCCAGAGGTTTCTCACTGCTGGAGGAGTTGCATTCTGAAAGTTTTGCACCCGCAGCACCTGAAGCGCTAAGATCTTTGTTATCTACAGCTGCTCAGGAAAGTTTTGTTTTTAACATCAGTGTCGCTTGTCTGAATTCACCGTTGGAGGATATGCTGTACACGCTATCTCCACAAGGGTTTGAGATCATTAAGCCTGATGTTGTCTTGAAGTTACATATACCCATTTATGGTTTGAAGCAGTCAACCGTAAGTTTGGATGAAGGTTTGGAAGGTATAAATTTCCAAGAGAAATTTGCTGATAGTTGTTTTTATCTGGCAGGGTCTAGCCAGGAGCAAATTCTGGTGTTCTGTTTTGTAGATAGCATCAGATGCATTGCAAATACAGAGGCACAGGTGCATTGGTTTGCACAGGAGCTTGACAGGTATTTTAAGCTCAAAGAATTAGGTCCCGTGAGGGTTTACCTAGGTGTCAGGATTGACAGGTCTGCGGATCACAGTTTCTTGCTGAGGCAGGAAGGTAAGATTGAACAGTTGTTTGCAAAGTTCAAGAAGGCTGATAGTGCTAGTATCAGAACACCCTTAGGGATTTGTTTTGTTGAGGATAGTCAGTCCGGGGAACACTCTGAGTCCCAGAGCCCCGGGATGTTCCAATCAGCTCTAAGGAGTTTGTTGAGTTTTACTCAGTGGAGTAAACCAGTTGGTATGTTTGCTGTGAAGAGGCTTAGCCAAGAGGATGCACAGCCCAGTGTGCATGCCCGGAATGGAATAAAGAAAGTTCTTAGGTATCTGGGAGATACTAAGGAGTTGTGTTTTAGGCAGCCAGTTATGAGTACAGCACAGGACACGTGCTGGTCTGGCAGCAACTGGGCCAAGTTGCAGGACAGGGAGTCAGCAACTGAGATAGGTGTGAAGTATGATGATGCTCTGATGGAATGCTATTCCAAGCGTCAAAGCTTTATTACTCTTTTCTCTGCGGAGACTGAGTATGACGCTCTGTCAGGAGTCTGTGGAGCGATTCAGGTTTGCCAATGTTTGGTCCAGAAGGTCAACAGGGAGTGTTGCCAACCCATCACGGTTTGGGAGGACAACCAGCTCTGTTTGATGCTTACTGAGACTGGTTATGTTGTAACCAGTGCCAAACGCGCTGACATTCGTTTTCGGAACGTTTATCAAGGCGTCCACGCAGGATTGGCAAAACTGAGGGATTGCCCGAGCCAGGGAAACCTGGCAGTTGGGTTCACCAAATCTTTGAGTTTCTGGAGACGTAAGGGATTCTGCAAAGGTTTGTGTTTTGCGTAAGGAAGTTCTTTATGCTACCCCTGCGATGCAGGACGAGAGGGGGTGTGAGCTGAGGGTGAGCTCAGCAGTCGTCCTGTATCACAAGGGGCTTGTGACGTGTCATGTAAACAGGAAGCAGGAAGTACCTGTTGCTATTGTGTATCTGTATATATGACATCGTCTGTTTCTGTTCTGTCTGTTGTGCTGAAGCTTCCATCCAGGATGGATCTATCTTCCCCAGGTTGGAGTTGTTTTAAGAAATAAATCTTACTTGTTTTAATGAACAAGGGAGTGAAAGTGATTTATTTCACGAGCACTGAAAGCTGGAAAGTTTCCGCTGCTACAAGCTGCAGTTTGAACTGTTATCTAAACTTCAGAAGAAAGAATTCTGAGACGTTTAGAAACGAGGTTTGACTTTCGTGATAGAAGCAGAGACTGCGCAAACGGGAGCGCACTGGACAGTTATCTGCTACGCAGCTTGGACTTGGATGCAGGCAAATAGATGCCTGACAAGCGTGCTAAGCAAGGGGTTTTTGCTACGCTTCTACAACTCTGTTAATAATTTGAAGGACGACCTGCAATCCTATCAAACTGCCTGAATGTTAAGATAAACAATGAAGGCCCTCCCTGGCTGCCACCCAGCAATGCCAGTGAGGCAGAGAGGGAGCAAGGGAGGCCGTGAGGGTAGCCCCACAACTCTGCAACTCACTGCTAGCTGACCTCAGCAAAGCTACCACTCTCCAGGCTTTTAGAACCCCCCCCCCCGAAGACCTCTATAATTTGGGGTATCCTATGTAAGAGAGCTCTTGGGAGTGACTTCTGGTTGATGGCCTTGTTAAAATTTGCCGTAATTTGGCAATGCTGGTTTTCATATTGTGGCCATTTATTCTGGAAGCGTTTGTAACTTAACTGTTTTATTACTGTTTCAATTTGTATTTCAAAAATTCACCTTGAGTGAATTTTATTCAGGAAGACAGCAAACAAATATTTCAAAGTTAATTAAGAAATCAAATTTAGAAATAAACAACAAATCTAGAACATTCCCCCCACTCTGACAGGCAGTGGCTCCCCAGCATCCCCAGCAGATAAGGCTTTTTCTGTCACCTGTTACCTGATCCATTTTAACTGGAGATGAAGAGGACCTGGAACCTTCTGCATGCAAAGCAGATGTTCTGCCACGTCCTCCCCTGCACAATGTACAAAGATGAGGAAGAACACAATGCTTCCAGGTTGGTACCTTCTGACCAAGAGTCATCACAAACTAGCTTCAACATACCTTTGCTGTCCTTTGGCAAAGGTGTAGATCAGGCATCCCCAAACTGCGGCCCTCCAGATGTTTTGGCCTACAACTTCCATGATCCCTAGCTAACATGACCAGTGGTTGGGGAAGATGGGAATTGTAGGCCAAAACATCTGGAGGACCAAAGTTTGGGGATGCCTGGTGTAGAGGGTTTTTCCCCCTTGTCCCTTACCATGAGAACGTGTTCCAGCAGCTCCAGGTATCCCAGGGTGCACTCTGTTCCATAGTGGAGAGCTCTTGTCCGGACATCTTCGCTTACGTCGTGGTGGTACGAAGCTTGCTAAGGATGCAAAAGAACATGCTTAGGCAAGAGAGAGGCAGTGGTGATGCTATGTTAAAACTCTTCATTTAACAAGACAACACAATCAAAAAGAAAAGCCGGTATCTGAAAACATAACTACTCTAGCAGCACTGGCTATAGTCAGCTAATTGGTCCATCTGGCTCAATACAGTCTGCTATGCTGACTGGCGGAGGAGATTTCCCCAACCCTACCTGGCTATGCCAGAAATCAAGCCTGGGACCTTTCTCATTCTCTGTCACTGAGCTATGGGCCCTTCTTCAGATAGGGCAATCTGTGAGGTCTTTTCTGTGGATAAATCTGCCAAAGACTCACTTTACAACCACCAACAGGCAGCCAGGCAGGATATTCTTGTGATAACTCACCTGCCTCTTAACAGACACTTCTGAAAAGCAAAGTTACATAAAGGAGGAGGCCTTTCAATTTTACCTGATTTAATTGCAACTCATTAGCTAAAATTCAATCAGTTGATTAAATTTATTTGCATATTGCCCAAACGGCAGCATGTAGATGTTTTTCCCTACATTTTGAAGGAAGTGCAAGATTGTGGCTGCCTTTGGACCTCGCGCTAAGCCATAAACTGCAAGCCAACTGGTGCCTCTCTACTAGTGCTGGGAAGAAACGAACCACGATTCCTAGCTAGCATTATGTCTGAAAACAGGGAATATGTTTTTGTTCTGCTCCAAACCACAATGATAAGCCTTCCCATGATGGGCCCCTAGTTGGCCCTTGCAAGAACTGGATGCTGGGCTAGCTAGATGACCCCCAGCTGCAGCCAGGTTCTTATTGAGGCCAGTTAGTGAGCTGGTGGCACGAGGCAAAATTCAATCTGGCAGCTTCCTGATCCTTGGGCTCAGCTTCTTAGCCACCAACAGTACAGCAGCTCTCCCTGTCCTATGCCACTTCAAGAAAAACAGCATTATAATAATAATAATAATTTATTATTTATACCCCGCCCATCTGGCCGGGTTCCCCCAGCCACTCTGTGAAAGTCTCCTTCTGCCCTCTCCATTTATCCCTTGAAAGAGAAATCAGAATTGGCCACTTGGGTCTGTGATACCCGAGAGTCAGGGCAACATACAAAAGCAGGAGAGGGAAATGTGGTCATCATAATGCGCAATTCACCACACAGGCTATGATCAGCTCAAAGGAGTGACTTAAAAGTGCATTCCCTATGTGTGTCTGCTCAGAAGTAAGCCCCACTGAGTTTAAAGGGTGTACAAGACTATTGCAATTCTACACAATAACCTTCCCCAACCTGGTGCCCTCCAGATGTTTTGAAATATAACTCCCAGTAACCCTAATCATCATGTCTGTTGGGCAGGCTGAGGAAGGCTGGAATACACACTTACCTGAAAGTAAATTGTAGCTTAGTCTTGGGGTAGACATGCATAAGATTGCACAGTCAATAGACAGGTAGATTAAAAAGAGAAGCCTGTTTTTTGAAGCAATGTACAGGAACGTTGTCAGTGTTCCCAAAGCAGGCACATACAGAGAGCATCCACTGAAATAATTTAAGAATACTGCTGCTAAGTATTTATGTAGCACTTTGGAGTATTCAAAGCACTTTCCACACATTATCTTGCTGTAATCCAGAGCTTCCCAAACTTTTCATGTTGGTGACACACTTTTCGGACATGCATCATTTCGCGACGCAGTAATTCAGTTTTACTGGAAAACCGGAGGTTAAACTAACCTGGGAAGAGCACAGGGCGCATTTGTGTGACACACCTACCACACTGCAGCCGACACACTAACGTGTCACAACACACAGTGTGAAAAGCTCTGTTGCAATCCTTATAAATAATCCTGTAACAAAGTGTCAGCATTACAATTCCCTGGTTGCAATATTAAATGTGAGATTAAAAATTAAAATCTAAATTAAAATAATGTTCTATCTATCTATCTATCTCACCAATGACCTCGTTTCAACTTTCAGCCTTAAAAGCAGAAAGAAAACATCCAAAAGGGGTCAACAAACAACAAAAACTTATTTTCACTACCAAGGTTATTTAAATACAAATCTGTTTTGCAAGAACAAAACCCTTTCATTCAGGTATTGTCCATAAAGATCAACCCAAGCAACCCAGACTAACATACCAGTACCAGGATTTTTTGGGGGGAGAGGTGTTCAAAGAGCAAAGCTCCCATCCAGCTCAGCGATGCGTCTGTACCTTGCAAGCTGCCAGCATATCAGCTACAGCTTTGCGGCTCAGGTTGGCTGTAGCAATCACGTCCTCCTGTCGGCATGAGTTCCCAGCTGCTACGGCTTTGGCTGTCGCCATGGTGATGCCTTTCGTCATCCGGATCGATTCTTCAGGTGATGAGTTCTTTTCAGGAATATCTTTTGACTGAAACACCTACAAGCAAGGCCCCCCGTCCCAAACACGATTAGTTAAACTCTGGAGTGGAAACAGCCTCCAAAATGTCAAAAAGCAAGGCTTTTAAAGTGGAAAACAGTTGGACCCCCCCCAAACAAAACCAGCTCCCAGCAAAGAGGTTTATGTTCCTGATATTCTTTGGACAGAACCACACATGCTTCCACTTGGACACAGGAACCAGCCGCTTCCTCCATTGCCAGTCTATTTCACCCTGTTCTTTGCTCCCACTTAAATCTGGTTCCCAGAAGCGGGTCTTCTCTTCCTCCAATGTTAGAGAGTGCATCCATTCAGCAGTATACCTGACTTACACCCCAACATGAGAGCATATAATGTACCAAGATGGGAATCTCATGTAGAGGCTGAAGAAAGCCACTCCTAAATCAGAGTAATATTAGACATGGACCAATGACAACCTACTATCTCTACTTGCCACCCACAGGGGCCTCCAGTTCTATGGGCGGAAGGAAGCCAGTCTGCACACTGTGGCAACCAGATTTACAGTACAGTATTTCTTTAATGAAATGTTAATGCCTCCCTCCACCCCAACAACTTTGCATAATGATTTATATCAGGGATGGGGGATCTGTGGCTCTCATAATCCCTGACCACTAACAATGCTGGCTAGAGTTGACTTGCTCACAGACATCATTTAAAAATAAAAATAAAATCACAGCCTCTGAAGCAGCCTTTGCTGAGTAGGTGCCTTTTCAATTAGAATGGCCATACAAACAAATTTAGTTACAATAAAACAGCAATTAAGTACAGCAAAAAACATGCAGACCTAACTATTTTACAGCATAATCCTATGCATGTCTGCTCAGAAGTTAAGTATCAATGAATTAAATGAGACTTACTTCCAATTAACTGTTCTAGGATTGTAGTTTAAACATTTTAACATTGTGCTGAACGCTGCTTTAATTTGCTGGTTGTTTTTATTACTTAAAAAATAGTTATTGATATGTTAATTTTGTAAATTGCCTGGAACTAAATCTGGTGGTGGGGCGCACATATTTTTATAATGTAGACATGCACGGCATTGAACTGCAAATTTTACAAAAGCTGAACTGCACTATATGAGGACAGAATAGGAGCTGGCCTGAAAAATAGATGCTGTAATCCCCAGTTTATTTGTTTTTAATGCAGGCACCCCCAAACTTTGGACCTCCAGATGTTTTGGGCTACAATTCCCATCATCCCTGACCACTGGTCCTGTTAGCTAGGGATCATGGGAGTTGTAGGCCAAAACATCTGGAGGGCCGCAGTTTGGGGATGCCTGTTTTAATGTATTGGATTGGGGACGTAGAGTTTGCTTGCTACTTCTAGAGATTTCACAAGCATCATTGTACAAAGCCTTTACCGTGAGTTCTTGCTTGATGTACTCAATCGTAGCCTCAAGCGCTCTTGTCCCTCGCGTTGCTTCATCTTCTACGGCTTTCACAGTCTTCAGTAGTGATGTGACGTTTGTTACCATTACCTGGAAAGTCAGGAGAAGGAAACTGCTCAGCTGCCAGCTCTCATCACAGAATGCTCAAGCAGCCATCCTGCCTTTGTAAATTATCCCAACAGTATCAAACTAAGCTTCAATAGACAAGTGGGGGAAACTCAAGAGAAGCAGGTGCAGATCTCAGAACACTCCAAGCAGCCTTTGGAAGGCACAGCCCATAGAATGATTCCTGCCACTCCCCAGAGGAGGAAGAGACAAGTGGTGGTGGTGATAGGTGACTCCCTACTGAGTGTGTGGATGTAATTTCAGAGCCTTTGTCTACGACCTTTGAGAATTCTTGGAGAACAGGTGAGGTCCTTACCGAGCTCAGATGGCCAGGTGTGGAACTTGCAAATGGAAAGCCAACACATTTCTTACCTTTGCTGCTCCCTTGAGCTGGTACATGGATGGGTCATCTGCAGGCTTGCTGGCGGCTCCTTTGGTTGCGCCTATGAGGTCAGACAAGGCCTTTGCCACATCCTTAATAGCATTGATCAGCACAACCTGGAAGGATGGGAAGTAAAGAACGTTGAGATACTGTGGCACTTTGCAAGCTTCAGAAGAGATGAAATGTAAGTGGGGTGTACATCTCAAGATGCACACAAATGAACAAGCTTCTCAAGGTTCTGATTTGAAGGAGAGGTACAGCTAGGTATCATTTGCATACTGATGAACACCCAGCTCATAGAAAGGGGTTCTACTCACACTAGACCTCAGGTCTCTTCCCAGGCCATGTCTCCCACTGGCCCTAATCTGCACTTTCCTCATGTACTTCTGATGGGATGAAATTTGTCTTTGAAGTACCATAAAGCATCTGAAGTTTATGTGGCTGGGCTAATGTCTACATCTGTTGCTTCATCCATTTTTGCCTTTGGCCCTGTCTGCTACTGGCATGTGGTCCCTCAAGAGGATACTTGGCTCTCATACTAAAGAAAAAAGGTTCCCTCGTCATAAGAACAAAAGAACAGCCTGCTGGATCAGGCCAGTGGCCCACCTAGTCCAGCACCCTGTTCTCCCAGTGGCCAACGAGATGCCTGTGGGAAACCCACAAGCAGGATTCAAGCATAAGAGCCCTCTCTCCTCCTGCAGTTTCCAGAAACTGGTATTGAGAAGCATTACTGTCTCCAACTATGGAGGCAGAGCATGGCCATCATGGCTAGGAGCCATCAACAGCTCTCTCCTCCACTGTCCAGGTCCAAGGTAATATATGTTTTTTACCTTGGATCAAAAATGGAGCAACTCAGGAAGCTGAAAACTGCCAGCGCTGGACCATCTCACCTGTGTTTCTGGGTCACTTGATCCCAGGCTGGCTGCTCCCAGTTTCACAACCTCAGCCAGTTGAGTGATGGTGCTTGCGGATGACTGAGCTGCTTGAGCAAGCTTGTCCTGGCTTGAGGCAGCCCCAGATACCAACAGCTTTGTGTCTTCAACCAAAGCTTTTGCTGTCTTCAGAATATTTTCCCTGGAAAAAGACAAGAGGGAGGTGGGGTGGAAGAAAGAAAGAGAAGACTCAATTGGTACTCATCTGCACTGTTGCAGAGGACCTGCAAGAGCTTTTAAGTTAACCCTCCCAAAGAAAAGGTTGCAAAGTTAAGTTTGAGCAGATGGATTCGCTTTCTGAGCTTTGAACACAAGTTGCCAATATGGGAAAAGCTTCGGCTGGAAGGGAAACCTTGCCAAACCTGGAATGTGCTGTATCTATAAAGTGTGTAGAGCAGGTGGAGAACCTTTGGCTCATCAGCTGCTGCTTAACTACAGCTCCCATCGTCCTCCCCAACCTTTGGGGCATGCAGGTGTTGACAGGAGCAGAGTCCCAACAACATCTGGAGGTGTGCCCCACCATTCTTCTTTGTTGACTAAATAGTCTGGTATGAGACACTCTGAGATGGATCAAGGAAAGATCTGTATTGCTTCATATCTGCACCATCCATTTAAAGCCCTCTTATACTACTATATACTACTATAACGGGACCCAGGTGGCGCTGTGGTTAAACCACTGAGCCTAGGGCTTGCTGATCAGAAGGTCGGCGGTTCGAATCCCTGTGACGGGGTGAGCTCCCGTTGCTTGGTCCCAGCTCCTGCCAACCTAGCAGTTCGAAAGCACGTCAAAATGCAAGTAGATAAATAGGAACCGCTACAGCGGGAAGGTAAACGGCGTTTCCATGTGCTGCTCTGGTTTGCCAGAAGCGGCTTTGTCATGCTGGCCACATGACCTGGAAGCTATACGCCGGCTCCCTCGGCCAATAATGCGAGATGAGCGCGCAACCCCAGAGTCGGTCACGACTGGACCTAATGGTCAGGGGTACCTTTACCTTTATACTACTATAACAGTCATGGTTCCCCCTAAAGTTCATGGGAACTGTTGTTTCTTAGGGGTCTTGGTCTCCTAACGAATCTCAGCAATCTTACCAAACTACAGTTCCCAGGATTCTTTCTGGGAAGCCACAGCTGTTAAAATGGCATAAGAAGGCTTTAAATGGACTGTGTGGATGGTCATTCAATACATACCATATGTTTTGTAAGTATGTAAGAAATGGGAGTTCCTGATCACCTCATCTGTCTCCTGAGAAATCTCTATGTGGGACAAGAAGCTGCAGTTAGAACTGGATATGGAACAACTGATTGGTTCAAAATTGGGAAGGGAGTATGGCAAGGCTGTATATTGTCTCCCTGCTTATTTAACTTATAAGCAGAATTCATCATGTGAAAGGCTGGACTGGATGAATCCCAAACTGGAATTAAGATTGCCGGAAGAAATATCAACAACCACAGATATGCAGATGACACAACCTTGATGGCAGAAAGTGAGGAGGAATTAAAGAACCTTTAAATGAGGGTGAAAGAGGAGAGTGCAAAATATCGTCTAAAGCGCAACATCAAAAAAACTAAGATCATGGCCACTGGTCCCATCACCTCCTGGCAAATAGAAGGGGAAGAAATGGAGGCAGTGAGAGATTTTACTTTCTTGGGCTCCATGATGACTGCAGATGGTGACAGCAGCCACAAAATTAAAAGACGCCTGCTTCTTGGGAGAAAAGCAATGACAAACCTAGACAGCATCTTAAAAAAACAGAGACATCACCTTGCTGACAAAGGTCCATATAGTTAAAGCTATGGTTTCCCCACTAGTGATGTATGCAAGTGAGAGCTGGACCATAAAGAAGGCTGATCGCCGAAGATTTGATGCTTTTGAATTATGGTGCTGGAGAAGACTCTTGAGAGTCCCACGGACTGCAAGAAGATCAAACCTATCAATTCTGAAGGAAATCAGCCCTGAGTGCTCACTGGAAGGACAGATCCTGAAGCTGAGGCTCCAATACTTTGGACACCTCATGAGAAGAGAAGACTCCCTGGAAAAGACCCTGATGTTGGGAAAGATGGAGGGCACAAGGAGAAGGGGACGATACAGGACAAGATGGTTAGACAGTGTTCTCGAAGCCACCAACATGAGTCTGACCAAACTGTGGGAGGCAGTGGAAGACAGGAGTGCCTGGCGTGCTCTGGTCCATGGGGTCACGAAGAGTCAGACACAACTAAACGACTAAACAATAAGGAAACGAAACAATGGAGCCAGATGTTATATGAAAGAAACTGGGATCCAGGGGAAGTTTCTGCCATTTCCCCCTGTGGCCCATCTCATGCTGCTCTGGATGGTTCTCCATCCCTCTGGAGCAGGTTTTTGAGGAGTAAAAGGGCCTGAGGGTGAAGGGCTGATCAGCGAAATGTGTGGCCTTCTGCACTGACTGGTGGGAGTGTTCCGTTACCTCCTGGCCAGCCAAGTCTGAGGATGAGATGTGATTGAAATGCCTATGTTGTTGCTGTTTAGTCGTTTAGTCGTGTCCGACTCTTCCGTGACCCCATGGACCATAGCACGCCATATCTTATGTCATATTTTGTAGAAAAAAATCCCTTGGGGAGGGGGCCATTTGCTCTGAAAGGCAGCATTAAAATATTTTAAAGAAAATGAAGAAAATATAAATGCTGCCCTAGCAGCACCTTGTTTGCCAGGTGGGTTACTGGTGTTCTACTATTTTTTTACTCCTTAGCAATTGATCATTAGCCAATTGATTGTGTTGTTTTACACGTAAAATGATAAAGTCCCTCCTGCTGCAACATTCACTAGACTCTACTGTGTCCTTAGCATACTAACTTCATTTGTAGGCTGCCAATAACTAAAACTTTTTCATATGCAATTGCGTCCATTACACCCAGTGGAAGGATGCATAGCAGCTCTCAAGATTTTGCTCACACACTTCAAAGCACACATTTGCAACCGCAAGGACTAATAGCATGCTCTTAAAATAAGCAAGGTGCTGAGATTCTCAGGAAGCTGAGTCTTATGTCTCTGAAAAACTCATGGTTCACATAATAAACTAGTTCTTGAATGAAATGCTGTAACTTTCAAACAACAGTTTCCAGGATCAATGTAGATTAGCTGACAGGTGGGCGGGGGGGGGGGGAAGAGTTCTGGCCTGCTTTCTGACATGGAAATGGGTGGAACTGGTAACACAACATTAAAAACCATCAGGTCCCGCCATTTCTCAGCTCATCGCCATGAGTGTGCTGCCACCGTCTGGTGAATGTGAAGAGTGGGAGAGATTTCATGTGAACTTTGAAGTTGCAGAGGTGGGCAGGAAGCATTTTGTCAGCAGTGAGAGCATGACCACCTCTCACCGATTCCAAGAGAAGGGGGTGGCCATTTGCTGAGGTTCCATGGGTGCCTGAGCATGGCCAAAGTAGAAACCCCACCACCAAACATTCCTGGAAGACCGGCAGGGAGGCAGGACACTGCTGTACAGGGCAAAACGGGGTCCTAGCCAATGGACCAGAAGCTCCAACTAGCAGGACACATCAAAGTTCTGTGAACAAGAAGACACTGTCCCTGTTATGATATGAGCTCTGAACACCACTGCTTTACTGGTTTATTGAGTTGTGCAAATTCTGTGAGCAACTTTGCATTATAGGGAGCCAAGGAACAAAATGTATTGACCCCAGGGACATATAAATACTGTTCTCCCCCAAATAGATACAGAACTGCCAAGAGAATCATTCTAAAAGGAGTTCTCTGGAATTATAATGCTCTGTAGGATGAAAATGTGAAGAAATTAACCAAATTATTTTCAGGGATCTCAGCATGACAACAAGGGCTAGAGGAATGTTTCAAGAGTCAAAACCAAGGTTCCTGACATTTTGAAAATGCTATTACTGTATACAGTGATACCTCTAGTTACAGACTCAATCTGTTCTGGGGTGCCGTTCACACCCCAAAAAGTCTGTAACTAGAGTACTACTTCTGCGCATGGCGCAGAACGCTTCTGCGCACATGTGCATGGTAAAACCCGGAAATATACACATCTGGGTTTGCCGTGTTCGCAAGCTGAAAAGATGCAACATGAACCTAACGCAACACAAGATATGACTGTATTCTGCACTGTGGACCATACACCCCCACATGAGAGCAACAGAATAGTCATACCTCATGTTACGTCTGCTTCAGGATGTGTCTTTTCGGGATACGGACACGCCGAACCTGGAAGTCTCGGAACAGGTTATTTCCAGGTTCGACACACACACATGCACAGAAACGCTGAATTATGTCATTCGCCTGTGCAGACGCAGGGCTTCAGGATGCGGCCTTTAATGTTGCGAATGGGCCTTCGGAATGGATCCCGTTCGCAACCAGAGATACCACTGTACTAGGCTCATTTCACGGATTGGGTGGTTATTCAAGTTATCCTTACAGCCAAGGCACCAGCTGTTCAAGTAGTATAAAAACCTCATAAAATATGTGTATTGGGGTGGGGACCCTAACTTAGGCAAAAGGAGATTAAAACATCTTCCTCGCTTTACTGGTTAAATGTAACTGCTGCTAGCCTGATCTTGTTTTGCGCCTGGAACAGAATCAGTTTATTATTCTGAAACCAATGGCTTGGAACATGTTTTTCAAAACCAGCAACAAGGCTTTATTGAGTCCTTTTCCATTGAAAAGTACAATTTCAGAATGATCCAAAAAGCTGAGGAAGTTTCAGAATCCCCCAAATGTCCTTCAGGGCTTTCTGTAGAAAGCTTTCATTAAAGTGGAATTATGCATTGAAGGGAAATAAATAGAGAGGATATTTTAGAACTGTCTTTCCTAATAGGTTTTTGAAGCCATTTGCTTATTGGGCTCCGTCCCAAAGAGGCTTTTTCATCCCAGAGACAATACAGTTTTGTGTCTTTCAGAATCACTATGGATTTATTATTATTTCTGGGGTAAAAGTAATGGAAAGCAATTTGAAAACCGGAGGTACTTTTTCATCAAGGAACTGCTGTTTGGAGCTTGAAACAGACAATGGTTTATAAGAGCTCTGGGAGAGACTTCATTTCTCCTGGCAAATGCAGATGCTTCATCTGTTCCACCTTTTTAGGTTAGACAGATTTGGAACGCTTCTGAATAAAAACCTGTACAACTTATTTGAAAAATGGGATAGGCCTAAACACTAGCCATTCTTGAGCTACCGAGCATGCTGGCTGGTGCAGACGGGAATTGGGAATCCAGCTTCTCAAGAGTCAAAGGCTGGCCACCCTGATATGTACAAAAATCCATGGTAACATATTGGTCTACTCAGAACAAGGTTCGTTTGCACTTCCAAATGTGCATTTGGCTGTGGTGCCCCAGGAGCAGAGTGCAGATTTGCTGTGGGGGGTGGGGCAGCTGAACTGAGAGCTAATGCATGGAGAGGGTGACTGAGCTGAGGTTAAGAGTGGAGAGGCCTTGTAGCCTTATTAGCTTCCAAGGGTCCTTTAAGTTGCGCCCAGGCAGGGACAGAGACAGCCAAAAATGACACCGGGGGTTGAATCCAGAGAAAGAATTTAATTCTTAAATTTAAGAGACTCTTGGTGGTCAGCTCCATGACAAGAGTAAAGAGTAAAGAAACACAAATTTGCAAACATTCTTATACACTTCTTGGGCTCCTTCCCCCCTCCTCTGTAAATGTGCGCACGCAAGGGGGTCACAAGTACATATAAGGATCTTCCTGTATCCGGTTCTTCTTGTAAACACAAGCACATGCTGACTCAACAAAGCCTTCAGTAAGACTATGCGTCAAGCGTAGCAGCTTCCAGCATCAGGCTGGCCGTGCATCCGCTGATAAAGCCTCTCTCTGCCTCTCATTCTGTGTTCCAGACAAGGTCAGCTCTTGGCTATCAAATGTTTTTTTACACTTTGGCCTACTTTGATACAGAGACGCAGAGGCACTGAGAGTACCCACGGAATATGGGGGGGGGGAGGGGGCTCAACCATACACTCAGAATTATACAATGCAGGCAATGCAAACTATATGGTCAGATTTAGCTCAATAACGCAATTGGCAAATCTCTCCCTTCAGCCTCACTCTGACCAGGAAGCCTTGAGTTCTTCTACCATTCACTGGCTGCATCTTTTCAGTCTAGTTGGGATCCCTTTTGAACTCCATTTTTCATTTCATGTCAGAGCACCTTACATCCTCCCTGAAAACTCTTCCAGGGTTCCTGCCAGCCCATGGTTCAGTTTTGCCTCTGACATCCCTGCCCCCCTTTGGACATGCCCCTGATCTGAAATCCTGCGGCCACACTGACCTGTGGTCTGCAAAGGATTCGTTGTTCTCAGCATTCAGTGTTCCGGCCGTGGCGAACATGATGGTGGTGTCCAGGTCGGCGATGATGCCTGAGACGGCGCTAGCAGCCGTGATGCACGCCTGGGTGCCTTTGTTGCCTGCCTGCAGGGCTGACAGAACTAAGGACACCTGTCAAGAGGAGCAAGCAAAATCCTACTCAGAGCAGACCCAGTGAAATTAATGAGCACAATTAACCTAGGTTCGTTCACTTCACTTTCACTAGGACATAGCTGGATACAACCCATAATAAAGGTAAAGGGACCCCTGACCATTAGGTCCAGTTGTGACCGACTCTGGGGTTGCACGCTCATCTCGCATTATTGGCCGAGGGAGCCGGCGTACAGCTTCCAGGTCATGTGGCCAGCATGACAAAGCCGCTTCTGGCAAACCAGAGCAGCACATGGAAACGCCGTTTACCTTCCCGCTGTAGCGGTTCCTATATATCTACTTGCATTTTGACGTGCTTTCGAACTGCTAGGTTGGCAGGAGCTGGGACCAAGCAACGGGAGCTCACCCCATCACAGGGATTCGAACCGCCGACCTTCTGATCAGCAAGCCCTAGGCTCAGTGGTTTAACCCAGAGCGCCACCTGGGTCCCTACAACCCATAATAGCAATAAATAAACAACACTACTTTGGTGTAACCCAGCAGGATGTCATGATAGCAAGAGATTTCAACCTTTTAGAAGTCTCTACGGATGCCTTCCAAGTATTTTAGGATGCCTCCAAAGCACCCATTATAAAAAGGGGGCCTTGATACCTGACTTAGCAGGTGATGGCGGCAGCAGCAGCAGTGGCAAAGTGAGATTACTGGGGTGCTTTGGTGTGGGCAGGCTGCCCCTGAACCCTGTTTCTGATCAAAGATTGCTACAACCCTGTTGTAGAAGAGGACATTATTCTCAGTCTCGCACTGGGGACCAGGAGGGGTCTAAGCTTACACCACTGAAGTGGAGGGTACCCACCTTCTCGCTGACTGCCCGAGCACACTCTATCAGCTCCCTCTTGGTGTAGCTATCTGTGGGACATATCTGTAGAGCACCAGCCTTCTGGACCAGGAAGATGCAGCTGTGGCCAAGTTCCTGAACCCGTGTTCTGATCTGGAAGCCTATCTGGATAGCCAAGTGGTTGGTGTGGAAAGGAACAGAGGGGAGGAAAAGGAAAAGAAAGTGTTGCAAGTTATTTGTAAAGGAGGTAAAGGCAGCAGTGTTTGGCAAACCTTGGCACACCACTTTGATGCTTTCCCCTATTATGGAACTGTTCCTGGACAGGTTTATAAGATGCCCTTATGACAAACCTGATGAATATTATTTGAGGGACAGGGCCTTCTCACTGGCAGCACCCTTTTTATAGAACTCCCTCCCAGTGCAGATCCAATTGTCTCCCACTTTTAATTGCTTTAGGAAACAGCTGAGCACTCAATTATTTTTCCAGGCGTTCAGTACCTACCAGGAGTGGCCCCATCTTTTTAGCAGTTGCACAGCTCTACACTGAGGTTAATAATAATAATAATAATAATAATAATAATAATAATAATAATAATATCCTGCCAGGTAAGGAATGGCTAAAAGAAGGTATAGGGATGCCATGATGAATTGATGGCAGTCAAAAGCTGCTGGTCTTCATGGGTCTCTTACCTTCTATTGGTTAACTGCAAGTGCACCAAAAAGTGCGTCTTTCCACAGGTCTGAGAGACTCTGAAGGTTCCTGCTTGCAGAATTGCTATTACTGCTACTTATACCCACTACCTGAATTACAGGATGGGGCACAGGTTCAGAGGGCCCCCCCACCCTTTCCACTGACTCCCTCTAGTTACTGCTTGTTAGCAGGACATGGGGTACTGCACTTTGATTAAAATTAGCACAATTTGGTTTGCTTACAGGCCATTCTACTCTTCCTACCCAGAAAGCCAGTGTGGTGCAGTGGTTAGGACAGGCTTCCTCAACCTCGGCCCTCCAGATGTTTTTGGCCTACAACTCCCGTGATCCCTAGCTAGCAGTGTTAGGATCTCTTACTCTCGAGTAGGACCTTGGTAGAGACACATGCCTGGCTGCCATGTTCCCTCCCTCCTGGTAGATCGTTTGGGAGCTTCGAAAGCTTTCTCCAGCCTGGACATCAGCACACTTACGGATCCGCAGAGTTTGCGCAATTGCGTAACAGATCTCAGTAGCACAGCATTTGGCTAATCTACGTTCATTTACATATAAACACACATGGAGCACTGCAACATGGCTCCCTCCCTCCCTAGCATCAGGCAGCAAAGAGAAAGAACAAAGGACAATAGTCCCACTTCAGGAAACACAGTAACACAAACATCCTGTCTTCGTCACTTCCGACTCTGTGGAATGAAAACATACACCATCATGTGATCGACAACAATCCCATGACAGTAGACACGGGGAATGAATCTTCAACCAGCAGGACCAGTGGTCAGGGATGGTGGGAATTGTAGTCTCAAAACAACTGGAGGGCCGAGATTGAGGAAGCCTGGGTTAGAGTGTCTGATTAGGACCTGGGAGACTAGAGTTCAAATCCCTGCTTAGCCATAAATGTCATTTGGGCAAGCCACCGCCTCTCAGCCTAACCTACCTCACAACATTGTTGTGGGGATTAAATGAAGAGAACCATATATGCCACCTTGAGCTCCTTGGAGAAAAAGGAGGCATGTATATGTGACAAAAAACAACAACAAATGAACAGATAATAAATAAATTCAAGCACTGCTTAAATTTATATTCTGCCTTTTTATTGGCTTGCTCAAGACAGCAGGCAAAACCCCAACTTTGCACAAATCAATGATACCAAATCAGTACAGAGATAATCAAGAGGCAGATGATTTTTCTGCACAAGCAGCAAAATTCCAATGGGGGGGGTAGTTTCTTTGGGGCATCAATTTAAGAACAGAGCGCATGAAAGGGGGGCAGAAGGAGAAATCTGATGTTGCCTGGGCCCTCTCCCCAAAGTTGGTCCCATCACTGCATGCTTATTAACCCCAAACAAGACCAAGGGCTCAATACCTCCTCCGGTTCTGCTGTAGCGGCTGCCATCCGTCCCTGAAATGCCAAGTGACCGTAGTCTGTGGTCATTTGTGAAGCGAGTCCTCCCAGCTCCTCTGGATTAGTAACCGCCTTCGTCATCTGAAGGAATGTGAAGAAAGAAGAGGTGAATGTGCCTCACTTGTGCAACATTGTGAGAAACAGGATACTGCACTAGATTATCCTTTGGTCTGATCCAGCAGCTGGATCTTCTTGGGTTCCCAAAGGCTTTTGCTGGCCATCAGGTGTATCCATCAATGCATTTTGCTGCCATCAACAGATCTTACCATTTCTTGGGCTGTTACTGCAATGGCTTTGGAGTATTTGACTACGGTGGTCTGATAGTCAACGTAGGTTCCATTGGGTTCTGGTGGTGTGCCCTCGTCCAGCTGTGATGGGGGTTGAAGAGGAAGAAGAAAGGTGATCAAAATGGCAGGAAATCTAGACCCTGTTCCCATAAGTGGAAAAGGTCTACTGTAACCAGAAAACCCACAATGACTGGCCTAAATTACGCAAAATAGGAATGGTATCATTAGTGTCTGGGACTGAGTCTGCATGTGTCTCCCCTCTCCCCCCAAGTCCTTGAATCACAGACACCTCTATCTGTTATAAGGCTACCAAGGAAGGAAATTATTGATATAATCAATAACAAGTTTGTGATAGCTGCAACCTCAATTTGAGTCTTGTTGAGTGCTTTGGGATAACCACATATTCCAGGGGCCTTGGGAAACAGCAATGAGAAGGGATCCCAGGAGACTCTTACAGACCTTGCTCATGGCTTCAGCTATCGAGTCCACCATGTTTCCCACCATCCCTACTTCGCTGGCAGCTTCATTCAAGGTAACCATGATATCATCCACCGCTTCCTTCATCAGCTGGGCAGCTTCCGTGATGGCATCGTGAGTGTGTGAAGCCTGAAATAAGTTGATGGAGAAAACAGGAAACATTGCATCTCCTTCTTTGTTTGACACAACTGAAACACATCCCAGTGTCCCTTCTGTTGAAAAACACAACTTTTGTGTGATGGCCGGCATGGAGACTTAAAATAATAATAATCTTCTATATATATCTATGTCACTTTCCTACCTGAAAAATGGTTTTCCACGTGGGAACACAGAAAATAGGAGTTGACACCCACAGCTTTGTCTGCTCTGTCCGCCTTCACGGCATACATTTAAGGTACAATACCACTTTAAACAGTCATGGCTTCCCTCAAAGAATTATGGGAGCTGCAATCTGTTAAGGGTGCCAAGAGTTGTTAGGAGGAGGCTCCTATTCCCCTCACAGAGATACAACCCCTTTCCTGCAAAGAGGGACTGACAGTTAAACCACCCTGGGAACTGTAGTTCTGTGAGAGGGAATAGGGGGTCATCGAACAACTCTCAGCAGCCTCAACAAGCTACAGCTTCCTGAATTCTTTGGGGATAAGCCAAGGCTGTTTAAAGTAGTATTATCATGCTTTAAATGTATGGTGTGAATGTGGCCTCTGTGCCCCTCAACATTTGCCTCCTGAGGAGGCCAGCTCAATAGTAGGGCTGGTGCTGAATGACAGAAGGGATGTGAGCCTTGGTGTGTTAAAGAAAAAGGAGCCTAGTTTCAAAAGTAAAAAGCAATTCTTTTTTAAAAAAAGGTTCCATTCCCCTTCCAGTCTCCACTCCCCTGATTTGAGACTTTAAAACTAGACTTCCTACGGACACATTTAGCTTTTTCTTAAGGCAATTACAGTGTTTGCTTCATGATCTCATTGCGGGAGACGATTGTCAGACAGGGGTGATTACCGAAGGCAGGATTTTTTAATTACACACGTTTGTCTAAGGGCCATTAAAGAATATCTCCCAAGTCTCTCATCATCCATCACCATTCATGCTTGATTGCTCACAAGGACTGTATTTTTAGACCCCCAGACATGCAAATCACCTCTTCTTCTCTGAAAGCATCTTCTGACAAAGTAAAAGTACTGTATATTCCTGCGTATAAGACTACTTTTTAACCCAGGAAAATCTTCTCAAAAGTCAGGGGTAGTCTTATACACCGGGTCATATTTCTTATACGGCGAGTAAATCCCAAACTCTATATTTTAACTGGAAAAGTTGGGGTCGTCTTATATGCCCAGTCGTCTTATATGCCGGAATATACGTATTTGAGGGAAATATGAGTGGCTGGTCTACACAGGCAGGAGAATGAGGTGGTAAAACTGCTGAAATCCCTGACTGCTCCCCTGAAAACAGAAATCTAGCTCAGTAAGACAAAGGGCTAGTCTGGAACCTGTCTCCCTGACACGTTAGCTTTCCATTTCTGGGAGTTTGTTATATAGGGTAGCTTTCAAAAATGGGATTCCCTCCTCCCTGCCATTCTCATAGTCTGGAATGGCACAGTTCATTCTACCCCAAGAGACTTAGATGCAAACTACAGAACTTATCCTTTAAGAAAAACAACAGCACACTAAGCCACAATGCCAATGGGCCTGCAAGCTTCAGTGGCTTAATCAGTGTGATTAGCAGGACAACATTTTTGTGTAATTAAAATCTCCCCACCAATTAAAATCAACAGGAAGGGCCATAGCTCAGTAGCAGGGCCTTTGCAATGTTGAAGCTTCTGGTTCTCGTGACTGCAGAAGGTCCCAGATTCAATTCCTGGCAAAGTCTCCAACTAAGATGCAAAGGAATAGACTCTTCTCTGCCAGACACTTTTGGAAGCCGTTGACTATCAGAGGGGACAATACTGAGGTAGACTTTAAACACACTGTGGTTCCAACCTTGGCTCTCCTTTTCTGGCATCAGCAGGGAGAGATGGCAGAGCTTTTGAGGGAAGTTGAACAGGAAGATGCTTATGGGCAAGGAGTTCAAAATTAATTGACTGGAAAAGCTGAAACCAGTCTATTTTTACTCTCATAGACATTTGTGTTAGGAATTCAGAAGGCAGGATGAACTGTTATGCTGAACATGCCGTAGCTTAACAGCCCAGGAAACTGGAAGCCCTCCTAGGCAATAATTATTGAGTGACTTGTGGAAAGGAAAGAAGGGCAATCTTGAGCTTTCTGGTGGTTCCTTCTGAATCTTCCTCTGATGCTGAGTAACACCCCTCCCCACACTCTCACTATATATAAGGGTCTGGTGACTTCTGTTTCAGTGTATCTGAAGAAATGTGCATGCACACGAAAGTTCATACCAATAAAAAACTGAGTTGGTCTCTATGGTGCTACCATATTGCCTAGTTCAGGCAGAACTCTTCTCTGCTTATACTCACAAGTTTCTCTCTTTTTAAAACTAAGGTATGCAAGCTTAAAGCCCTTAAAATCCACCATTCAAATCTGATAAAATGATGACACTTTGAACTGGAGAGACCCAGGTTAAAATTCTGCTGCAAAGCTGACTGTTCACTTACTTAATTGGACTTGGGAAACTTGTATGACCATCCATTGCTGTCAATGTGCTTCCCTTCAAATATAATTAGACACGGAGCTGCCTTATACAGAGTCCATCTAGCTCAGCAATGGCTATAATGACTGGCAGTGGCTCTCTAAGTCTTTCACAGACCTACTGGAGGTAGCAGGGATTCAACTTGGGACCATCTACATGTAAATATGTGCTCCATCACTGAGCTATGGACCTTCCCCATCTATCATATGCCTGATCACTGGCCATCCTGGCTGGGGCTGATGGGAGTTGGAGTCCTACAACAATTGGAAGGTAACACATTTGCTATCCCTGAGAGTAAAAGGGAATACTTTTGCGGCTTGATGAACAATGCAATAGAGAACATGTAGGACCCTCTCTTAGGACACCACCTCTAAATATCAATATTCAATTAGTCATCCTGAGGGTGGCCTACCTTGGGGTTTCCTCCCCCTTCTTTGGCTGCGTAGAGCATCTGGAGGGCAGATTCCGCCAGAGTCTTGGTCTGGTCCAATAAGGTCATTTGTTGCTGGTGGCTCATCAACTTGGATACCACACCGACAGCAGCAAGAACCAGTGGTTCAAAATAGCTGGCTACCTGCGTCACCTAAGGGAGGAAAGGAAAGAAGGCAACAGAATCCATTCAATGTGGCTGTACAAAGACCTCATTTGTTTCATCATGCATTCATTTACAAAAAAACCCCACCCACCATGCATCTGTTTACCATTTGTCATCCATTTAAATGTAATTCATCTTGT
This sequence comes from Zootoca vivipara, assembly GCF_963506605.1. Classification (NCBI taxonomy): domain Eukaryota; kingdom Metazoa; phylum Chordata; class Lepidosauria; order Squamata; family Lacertidae; genus Zootoca; species Zootoca vivipara. Next base: position 5,307,435 of record NC_083289.1, on the reverse strand, counting down.
TTTTCCACATTCATATATTTAATTTGCTTATTTAAGCATTTCTGTGCTGCCCAATGAGCCATGTCCTCAGGGTGGTTAGAGTGCTGCTGTTTATGATTTGGGCAGCTGCCATTTTGTTTTCCCAGAAGGCCTCAGACATTATGTACTTCAAGAACACCAACAAGCTGCACTAACAAGCACAAAACAACCCCTCCGCAGTGCCACAAATCCAACTTAATGGTGTAACATTGGAAAATGTCGATCACTTTTCCTACCTGGGCAGTTATCTTTCCACTAGGGCCAAGATTGATGCCAAAATTCAGCAGCCCCTGAGCTCTGTGAGTGCAGCTTTCTCCCAATTGAAGTGCAGAGTGTTTGAGGACCAGGGCCTTCGCAGGGAAACCAAAATGCTTGTTGACAAAGCTATTGTACTACCAACTTTACTATACGCTTATGAAACCTGGATCACTTATAGACGCCATCTCCAACCCCTTGAAAGATTCCATCAACGGTGTCTCAAGAAATTTTTACACATCACTTGAGAAGACAGGCGAACTAATGTCAGTGGAAGAAGCACAGATCACCACTGTCGAACCAATGCTTCTTCAACATCAACTTCATTGGACTGGTCATGTTGTTCAGATGCCTGATTATCGCCTTCCAAAGCAACTACTCTATTCCCAACTTAAGGATGGAAAGCGAAATACTGATGGACAACAAAAGAGATTTGAAGATGCTCTCAAGGCAAATCTAAAAAATGTAGTTTAAGCACTGATAACTAACTCAACACATTTGCAACGTTGTCAGGTCTGCAAGTAAACTTTACAAAATCAGAAGCCATGTACTTCAACACCCCTCCTCACACCCAGAAAGAACTCACTAATATCACCAAGATAAAACTATGTCACACAAAGTTCAGATACCTAGGGGTACAAATAACCAAAAACCTCAACAAATTATACCTACACAACTACAAGCCCCTGTGGCAACAAATAAACAAAGACCTAAAGAGATGGAACAATATGAATTTCACTCTCTCAGACAAAATGGCCATGATCAAAATGATCACCATCCCAAAATTAACCTACCTATTCCAAACCCCCCCAATCTGGATTCCCCCAACCCAACTTTGCAGATGCAGAGAAAACTACACTCTTTTATCTTCTCACATAAAAAACCAAGAATAAACACCAAATACCTGCACCTCCCTACCTCACAAGGAGGATGGGGAATCCCCAAATAGAAACATCTTATAGAGCCAACCAAATCCGACATATAATCCCATATATACTGAAGAATGAGACAAAACAATGGATACACCTAGAGAGGGACTCAGTCGAAAGTATCTGCACCATAGCATCCCCATTCCTCCCAAACAAACTAAGGATAATTCCCACAACACTTAATAGGTACACACAAGCCATGTTCAAAGCATGGAAAACAGAAACAGGCAAACTATCCCCAACCCCATCCCCACTAACCCCCTTGGTTTACCACCCATTATTCCACCTCGCAGCACAAAATCTCCAGATAAAAACCTGGCAAACCAAAGGCTTATATCGCCTAATAGACTTTTATAAAAATAACAAACCTTTGTCAACACAAGAAATACAGGATAAACTAGAAGACACCCAAATACCCCGTTTAGCACAACACCAACCACATACCCTCTTAAACAATCCAGCAGTAAAATCAGCAGCAACTAGGCCCCTGACAACCTTCGAAAACCTCCTCCTAACGACAAAGGGACACGGCAATATATAAAATACTACTCCAAAATCTCACAAATCCCCTAGACACAATCAAAAGACAATGGGAAGATGACATAGGCTACGAGATTAACTCCACTCAATGGACCAGAATGTGGTCTAAACCCCCCTTTAAATCCATATCAACAAAAAGGAAAGAACTCAGTCTGAAACTCACCTACAGGTGGTACCTAACACCAAGAAAACTAGCGCTCATATGCCCAGGAACCTCGCCAAAATGCTGGAGAGGATGCACCTCAACAGGCACATATTTCCACATGTGGTGGGAGTGCCCCAAAATCCAACTATTCTGGACTACAACCATAAGAGAAATATGCAAAATAACCAAGCAAATATTAGAAATAACCCCAGAATTGGCTTACTTCAATAGAAGAAGATGCCTTCACCCCGGTATGGCTCCCCTTTATCACATACACAGCCCAACAAGACAATGACAAAAATCCACCAACAGCATACAAGTTCACATGGCTAACCTGATCCAAAACACCCACCCACCCCCACTCACCCACAAAACAAAGACCACCACAGCCAACCACAAATGAACAACCATATCCTAGGCCAACCCCAACATCTCTCACCACCAAAGGAACACAAGCAAACAGCAGAGAACCTACACAAGCGATGCTGACAATAAACCCCACATATATTAAGCAAAATAGAAACATCGTCACCTGACCCCACCCTCCCTCCCCCCATCTACCTCTTTCCCCCTTTTCTTCCCAATGTCTCAACAAATGAAACTGGTATGTAAAAATGTTACGAGAGACAGTGCACATATCTTTGTAAACCAAGAAAACCTTTAATAATAATAATAATAATAATAATAATAATAAGAAGAAGAAGAAGAAGAAGAAGAAGAAGAAGAAGAAGAAGAAGAAGAAGAAGAACTGATAACTGGGGAACACTAGTCTACTTGGAGTTAGATACCATCTGTGTATCATTTTCATATAATTACATTTTTTCCACCTTTAGCTTTGGCACAGGATCATAAGATAATAAAAATACAGAAGCGAATGACTCAATAATGAATAGAATTAATTGCTCTAAAACACTTGGGCTAAACAAAGTAGTTTTCTGCAATCAGCAGAACTTCAAAATGGCTGCCTGGTTGTGTCTCACAGGCCCTCTGCTCCCCTCAGTGGATCCCAAAGTTGCCTCCCCAAGTCCTCCTCCGTGGATCCCATATGGCTGCTTCCCCAAGTCAGCGTTCTTTTCACGAACCTGCCTCGGACCAAAAGTCAGCAACATCACTTTTTCCCAGAGTGGCCATTTTGTGGCTTCCTACCTTGTGGCCCAGCTGAGCGGCTTCGCCTCGAGCGGCTGTAGCAATGGGGTCAATCAGATGCCCAATTTCCTGGACGACCGACGTCAGCTGCTCCTGCAAGGCCTGAGAAACAAACAAAATGGACATGTCGGACCACAGACAGAAATGTAATGACAATGGAGAGGTGCTTGGTGACATGAAAGACACAAAGAGGCACTATTTTGCAAAGCACATTTGTTCTCTCTGTGGGGTGGGGTGGGGGAACTGTAGCCCTATTGTTATATCTATATACTGTATATAAAAATGTAAACTGGCCATGTCTGTTAGTATCCACATTTCACCAAAACCGCTTGACCGATTGCATTCAAATTTTGACACAATGCCGCATGTGAATATGAGAGCAAGCCCATACTGTTTTCAAAGATAGATATCACACCTGTGCCACGTAAAAAACCCAAAACCCTGTGTTTCAAAACACATCACTCAGACAAAAATGTATTCTGGGAAAAGAACCAGGTTGCAAACCACCGCCCTCTAGCGGCGGCTATACTGGTACTACACCTATAGAACCTTCCCTCTCAACAGCATCTCAACTGCTGTTTACATACTAGGCCGAAGCCTTTACAGACTAGGCCAAATGGGGAGAGGAGGGGACAGGATAGATCAGGACACGGTGGGGCCAGTCACAGGGATGACCCGGGGGTGGGGGGAGGAGGGGGCGGGATACGTCATGGATCAACACAGGGTGGTGACAGTCACAGGGATTAGCCATGGCAACGCGTGGCAGGGCCAGCTAGTATATATATAAATATATTTATTGATGTGGGATGTGGTGGGCTCTCCTTCCCTGGTGGTTTTTAAACAAAGGTTGGATGGTCAGGGATTCTTTAGCTCTGATTCTTGCATTGCAGGGGGTTGGACTAGATGACCCTTGGGGCTCCCTACTAAACTTCAATTATATGATGTATTAGCATGATTTTGACGTTTGCTTTTGTAAATATGAATAAAAACAGGAAAACAGGAAAACGTATTCATTTTGCCATTTCTGTCCCTCCTATAATTGGCTCCCATATGCCAGGACAAGTTCTTTGCCCACCCAGTCCAGCGTTATCTTCCTTGGGGGTGAGGAAACTTTGGCCCTCTAGATGTTGCTGAACCTAAGGAAAGCCAGTTGGATCAGGCCCAAAGTGGCCCATTTAGTTCAGCACCCTGTTTTCACAGGGGCCAACCAGATGCCCATGGGAAAGCAGCAAGCAGGAGCTGAGCACAAGCGTCAGTCTCACCTCCTGGGGTTTCCAGCAACTGGTATTCAGAAGCATTAATGCCTCCATCTGTGGAGGCAGAGCACAGTCATTATAGCTAGGAGCCGCTGTTAGCCTTCCCTTCCATGAATTTCTCCAGTCCTCTTTAAAGCCATCCCAGTTGCTGGCCATTATTGCCTCCTGAGGGAGTGAGTTCCATAGTTTAACTATATGCTGCATTGGCCACACTTTCTGGGGTTGATGGGGGTTGCAACATTTGGAGGGCCAAAGGCCAGCCTCCGATCTACTCTGATGGTTAGCAGACTTCAGGGGGTCAGGCAGAGATGACTTCCCCTCCCCCCCATGACCTGCTGCAATCTGATCTTTTTTCAACTGAAGGTCCCAAGTTTGAACCTGGAACCTTCTGAATTACAGCAAATGCAGATGGCCAGATTTTTTTTTAACACAAAACTTAACTTCATGTTAAGCTCTCTCTGTAAAAACAAGAGAAATAAGTTTGTGAAAACTTGTTATTTTTTCCTCCAAGTAGGATTCTAGTTTCCTGCTTAAAAAATGGAAGAGGGAATGAAGCTGAGCTGCTTATGGTTGTACGAAGGTGCTTCTTTTCTCCCCTGGGCATTAAAAGAAAAAGTAAACTTAAGAGCCTCACCCTGAAGAATTCCAACCTGTCATTTTGCAAACAACCTATGCCAGTTTACCACCTGTGTTGTTGTACCAGGTTCACTCACCTGGAAGAGAGTTAGCAAGAGGAATGCAATGCATCATGGGAAAATCTTCTAGTCAGTTTATAGCAGAAGATTTATTGGTGTTCTTCCTGTTCAGTTTCCCCTCACACTGCACTGCCAACTACATTAATTTGATTCAGAGCACTTTCTCTCTCTCTCTCTCTCTCCTCTCTCCCTCCCTAACACACACAGACACACTCCTGTCTGAGAAGGAGAGTCAGCTTTTCCTTCATTGGCAATGCACAGCTTTGCTTACCTCAACAGAAATGTCATCCCTCGTGGCCAGGTTCTGACTGACAGCTGCAAGCGAGGCCTGCTCAATGTCCCTGATGCATCTATTGATCCCATCTATGGAGTAGTCACACTCCCGCTGGCCGGGGGCTTTGTCTCTGGATAATGTAGGGCAGATTGTTATGTCAAGTCGGAACTGCAACAAAATATTAAAGAACAGAGGATTCCAGCCCCTCCCCTCGCTCTGTCCCTGGTTTTCCATCTCTTCCCCCCCCATCCTTGCCCCCCCATCAGTCTGCATTCTGTGGCTACTGAGCATGCTCCATACACATCCAATAACTCCCCCCTCACAGATTCTTTTGCACTTCTTCAATCTTTAGGATATTCCCTAGCCGGCTGATACCTCTTTCCTGAACATGGTTGGCACCAATTTGCCTATAACAGGGAACGGCACTCAAACCTCAAACGCTGGAAATAAAGGGACTGACAATCATTCACTTTTACCCCCCTCTTCTACTAATGAGCACCCAGAGCACTGAACAGTGTACATGAGAACAATAATCATAAGATATAATACAAAGAAGCAATTAAAACAAACACAACATAAAACATACATTAACATAGTACAGTACAGATCACACAGGAAAAGACCTGAAAAAAGGGGGGGGGACATACCTCAAAGAGGGGCCTGATTGAGAGAGTATTCTAGAGGTGGGGGGAGGTCTTGACCCCTGAAGTCAGCCTGTAGTTATTGCAAAACTGGAAGCTTGGGAGCTGAGCGCAATGCTCCGAGACTCTCTCTCTCACCCCAGACACACTTCCCACCATCCCTGATCCTTGCACCTCTCAAGTGCTTTTGCCTGGCTGGGCTGCATACTTGGAACTGTGTTACTGCCTCTTGCTTGCCTGAACAGAGGGCTGCGCATGTGCAGAAACACCTGACTTTTGCAGTGTTCGAATGTAGCCTACTGTATGAAAGGCAACTGCCACCTCTGCTGCTCGGCCTGCTTTTGCCTCTGGAGCTGCTGCCCACCGCTGAGACGTTGCCTCTGGAAGGTTGTCCAGGACGGAAAGCAGGCCTTGGGTTGAGAAAGGTTCCCTATACAGTGCTTGCAAGACCAATGCCCTGCAAGACGAATTTTTCGCAAGACCAATGCGTCTTGCGATCTGATGGTGACTCGCAAAACGAATTCGTTTTGTGAAAAATTCATCTTGCGAATTGCGGTTTCCCATAGGAATGCATTGAAATTTAATTAATGTGTTCCTATGGGCAAAAAAAGAAATTTCAATGCATTCCTATGGGAAACCGCGATTCGCAAGACGAATTTTTCACAAAACGAATTGACTCACGGAACGAATTAAATTCGTCTTGCGAGGCACCACTGTACTTGTTTTTACATATTCCAGCTTGCTGAAATAATAAGCATGAGCAGGGTGTGTTTTCCTGCATAATGGGGAACATGATATAGAGAAAGGGGCAAAGGTATCCACACTGCAAGTGCTTATAAAAACGAAAGGACTCACCTGATGGATGTGATGAGGCTCTTAATGGACTCGGACACAGTGTGTGAGTGCCCAGCGAGAATGGACCACGTGGGAGGGTCTTTGGGGTTGATTGCCAGTGAGCGAGCAGTTTTGATTAAAGAGGACGAGCTCTCTAGCATAGTCCGGGCAGAAGTCAGGATTGGTTCCTGTGCCCGAGAACCCTGCAAAGAGGGAAGCAGCTGGTTTTTAGTTCCATAGCAACTCCCTGGTTGGGTTCAGGTGTAACAACCCCAGAGTAAACCAGGTGAACCCATTTGCTGCTCCTTCTCTTCCTACCTTTTCTAGCATGCCTCAATTCAATTCTTAAGGTTCCAAACCAAGAGAGTATGGTTTGAGTAATCCCTGTAAACCTAGGATCAGATCATAGCTTGTTGACCTGTTTTGTCTGGACTTTGCCAATGTAGTGCCCTCCAGGGGTTTTGGACTCCCACCAGCCTCAGCATCCTACAATTGTAAAAGCTGAGGCTGATCCTCACCTGCTCCAAATTGCATGTGGAAGAACCCCTGGAGTGGGCTATAGTTTTACTTACAAGAGTTTCACAGGAAAGGGGAGGGAGGGAGTTAAATAAAACCAATGTGAGGTTACCATGTAGCCGACATGGCAATTGCGACGTAGATCAAGTAGGCAGCTTGCTTCTCTAAAGCATAGAAAAGGTGAGCTAAATTGTTGCAAACAAACTTCCAAAATGCTTTGTAACATCCTCAAAGACCAGAAAACTGGAGATTAGATTGCAGTAAGTTAAAGACAAGCTCTGCATCGTTATGAAGTTAATTTAATACAGCACTTCTCTTACCTCGGCACTGATCTGGGCCGGGATGCTGACAAACTCCGGGTTTGATGCAAAGGCTGTTAGGTTTTCCACAGCTTCAATCAATGGAGCAGTTGCAATCCGGCACTTATTCCGGTTATCTTCTGAGAAGTCACCATCCAAGGCCTAGTGAAGAAAAATAAAAACGGGTTCAAGAAGTTATTGTATACACAAAGCATTGAAAGATGCTGCCAGGATCCCCCACCCACTAAGTGCTGTGGTGTACTGGAGAGAGGGTGTCAGATTTAGATGTGGGAATCCTGGGCTTGAACCTTCCACACATCTGTGAAGTTCACTGGATGACACATCCCAGCCTAATTCCATCTCACAATATATTAAAATCGGATAACCCAGATCTTCCCATTCAGTCAGCTCGACCCCAGATTTCTGTATGATGCTTACAAGGGCCTGTCAGGTTCCCAGCTCATCACCAGAACCATTCATGAGTTCTCTGTCTATGTTTTCCCAGGAACATATCCTGCAGGTTTTTGGCTGGCTCCTGAATTCTGTGACACCCATGCAAAGCGGAGATTAAGTCAGCTCCTCATAGAGGCAAGTCCTGCACCTTCATGAAACAGCTTTTGGTGAATGCAGAAGATATATCTCTTTACAACTTTGACAGCTGAGATGTGTGTTTTAAGGACCCACGCTGTTCTTGTGAATGCAATATGTTTTAACAGTTTTTAATTCTGGATTTTAAATTGTTGTCACCAGCCCCAAAACCTGCTGGTAAAGGGAGGTGGGTAATAAATTTAATAATACAAATACAAATAACATACAGATGAGTGTGAGAGGGGATCTGTTGAGATCCAAGAGATTCATGGCTGGCTCTTTACTTATCTTCACTTTTTAAAAGTCACACAAATAACTCATTTTCATATTTTCAATCAGACAATAATTATCTACTTTGCTACAATTTGCAGCAGGGATTGAGAAAGATATATTCTAATAACATTACACTTGAGATGTAAATTTTCAGGACTCACCTTATTTTTATAATTTTAAGTTTACATTTTTGTAAGTTTAAGTTTTTAATATTGTGTTATTAATGATGTTTGTAAATTACTGAAACCTGTCCTGGAACCTTGGGTTAAGGGTGGGTAAATAATAAAAATAAAAATAAATAAATAAATAAATAAATAATATGCTCTCTCAAATAAATGTTGGGAAATCCAAACTCTTGAACAGTTTTCTCCTTCCTCATTTTTGAAACCCGCACTTTCCCAAGAGCAAGGTCTTTTTTCTCCTGTAATGAAGACAGGAGGAACCTCCAGATGAAACAACAGAATTAAAATGTAACTCCCTAATCACAAATACATTAGGTTAATTGCAGTCTAGCAGTACAGCTGTTCTCAAGCATTCCAGGAATGAGGCGGATAATGGCTCCCTAAGAGATTCAAAATGGCAGTTTTAAAAAAGGAGCCAGAGATTAACAGTATTTAAGCCTTTGTCTGACTGAGGCTGTCTTAACAGTACAGCGGCAGGAGACTCTCATACCTTGATAGTTTTAACCAGGTTGGCAGTGCTGTTTGCCACTTCCTTTGCAGACTGGACAAAGTGCCTCTTTGCAACGGGGTTGGCTGTCTTGGACGAAGCAATGCGGCATGCATTACACAGTGCAGAAGTGTGCTTTGCCACAATTGTAGCTGCTGACAAGACCTGGAAAACAAAAGACAAACACATGGCCGAGGGGGCAGAAATAGAACCATAGACAGGGCCAGCCCTACCATGAGGCAGAGTGAGGCAGCCAATTCAGGCGGCAGTTGTAGAGGGGTGGGGAGTGCATAGAGCTGCATATGCCATGAGGCCTGCCCCTCAGGTGTACAGAGGAGGATGCTGTTCCACTGTCAGTGTCAAAATAGGATTCAACAGTTTGGTGAGCTTTTGCAGGCTCCATCTTCTCCCTTTGCCTCAGGCAGCCAAATGTCTTGGGCTGGCCCTGACATAGCTCAGCGATGGAATGGCTGCTCTGCCAATTCTCCACCTGTGTTCTGAAGCACCAGTGTGTTAGGAAGAAAGGAACTTGACTCTTTTGGACACTGTATTTTGGCCCTACGATGCGGCATAGACCAGGGTTTCCCAACCTTGGGCCTCCAGCTGTTTTCGGACTACAATTCCCATCATTCCTGACCACTGGTCTTGCTAGCTAGGGATGATGGGAGTTGTAGTCCAAAAACAGCTGGCGGCCCAAGGTTGGGAAACGCTGGCATAGACAGTAGACACATTTTAAAGAGCCATTTGGTTACAGTGTATTCCGGCGTATAAGACAACTGGGTGTGTAAGACGACCCCCAACTTTCCAGTTAAAATATAGAGTTTGGGATATACTCGCTGTATAAGGAACATGACCCGGCGTATAAGACGACACCCGACTTTTGAGATTTTCCTGGGTTAAAAAGTAGTCTTATACGTATTTAAATGTTTGGCAAGATCCTTAGCAGCTCTCAGGCATGGACTGTTTCAGAGCAAACAAAATACAGGTAGGGCTGGTCCAGGTCTCATTGCTGATTACCTGGACGCTGAGAGATCTAGGGAGATACCAGCAAGCTTTTTTTCCTCCTTGTAGCTCAGTCCTATTCATGTCTACTCAGATGTAAGTCCCATTCAGTTTAATGGGGCTCACCCCCAGGTAAGTTGGTAGAGAATTGCTGCTTTGATTACAGATCAAAATAAGATAAAGAGAAGATACAAATGGCCACTGACATATTGACAAGAGTTTTAAAAATGTTGGTTGTTCATGTGCTTTATATATTTCTGTTAATGACTGAAGGAAATGCATCTTTATATTTTGGAAATTGACAAAAAAGAGGAAAACGCATTCATTCACCTGTAAAGTACAAACATAACATTCCGAAACACAACTCAGCCCAAACACATTTTAAACCTCTGAATTGGTATTCACAAATCCTTATTCTTGCCTCCCCCCCCCCAAAAAAAACCTAATAATCAGTCAAATAGATACTTGGAGAGGGAAAATTTTCCTCTGATAAATAAACTAGTGATTTTCTCCATAGGAAACAGTTGTTAATTTTTCTCTGTTATGTAACAGAGTCAGGTGCAACTACTTGCTTCTATACTTTAGCAGTAGCAATAGAAATTTTTGTGCTGCAAGCTTAGTAAGAAACAGACCATAGCTGAGAGGGCAAAGCTCATGCCTTGCATATAAAAGTTCCCAAGTTCCCACCCAAATAAAATATGAAGTGCACCCCTATTTTCAGGCCACTTGCAACCCAAGACTGCTATTTATACAAAGATGGACCTCTTATAGGCTGTGGAGCATGAGCCAGCAAAATGATGAAAGTTACCTGGGATGGGCTGCTTCCTGGGTCCACCAAGTTCTGACATGCCATTTGGATAGCTTGATTGGCCCTGGCAAACTGGATAGGATCAACAAGCCCCTGCTGACCGGCCTGGCTGTTGGGATCCGAGATGCCAACCAGGTAAGCAGCCTAGGCAAAAACCAAAGGCATTGTGACTACTCAGAGGTGGTTTTCAAGAAGCACACAATGAACGCCTATTAGTTCACTTGACATCATGCAAAACCGAGAGTGGAAGGAGAGAGTCATTTTTTCATCCAATGTTCTTCCTAGACAAGGCAGGTCTTGCATTCCAATTACAGGCACGGAAAAATGCAAAGAAGCCATTTAAGTATTATTTGCAAAACTGGCCTAATGCTAATGCCCACAGCTAAAGTCATTCACAGGTAAATCAGCCACTGCTGTGGTCATTCAGTGGGCCAGCAGCAAACTAGATAACTAGAAGGTTATTTATAAGTACATAATAAGCAGTCTAGCAGAAACTCCATCAAGACAGCACTCCAAACACTCAAAAAGACCACCGAAGGTCCCTCCATCCTCACACTTTGCAAGGAGTTGAAACACCTTAATGTCCTTGCAGAAGCTTAACCATACCATCACCCACCAATGCACAAACCTTGCTTAGTATATTAGTCACCTGAAACTCACCTGAGCTGCTGCTTCAGTGAGGCCACAAAGGGCCTTGGAAGCCACCCCAACACACTCGCCAAAGACTGGGAGGTCCCCTGTCTTGGCATTCTGAGAAATTCCAGCCATCGCCTCTCCCAGAACCTGGGGGGGGGGGCAATTCAAGACTTTCAATTCAATCCTTGCTTTAGAAATCACAACACCACTTAATAACCATATGCTAATATCTACTAATACTTCATACTTCTAATAAGCCTTATTTATTAGTATCAATACTTAGTAATAGGCAAGTCTATTAATATAGTTATTTATTTATTTATTTATTTTCTACAATGCTCTTCATCAGAGGAACAGAGAGTGGTAGACAGTATAAAAACACAAAAATACATAACATAGTAACAAACAAAAACAAAACCACCACCCCACCTAGAAGGCACATCAGATTGCTCAAAGCAATTCACATATCTCCGTAATACAATCACCTTCCTACTGGTTTTATCTCCAAACTGTGGATCAGGAGCAACATCATCAGGTGACTGACAGGTGGGTATCCCCCACCTGCCCAAGTGGCCCACTGAAGATTGGGGTGGGGGTGGGGTGGAGGCGGGAAGACACCAGGATCTGGCCTGCTGGCTGGAAAAGGTCCCCCTTCCCTGCTCTAGATTTTTTGAGGTTAGTTTTATGAAGATTTTCACTGCAGGTACTTTAGCGCTGCTAAAGTGTTGTTTTACACTGTTTTCCTATATACAGTTTTACACTGTTTTCCTATATATTTTCTTGAGGAAAATAAATATAAGACGGTGTCTTATTTTAGGGGAAACACAGTAGTGTTTTGACTACTATTAGCAGCCTGGACTCTCTTTGGGGAGGGAGGGTGGACTGTACTTTTGACATAACTACTAAAAAAATCTCCTTGTTTTTGGATGCTGGAGAAAGCTGTAGCTCCAGGATTTTGCTCCCCACCTCCCACTCACCTGCCAGAAGGCTCCAGGACCCCACTTCAGGGAGTGCTGAATATGACTTTGTACAAATGTTCATGAAACTGAACACACAGATGGAAAGAAAATACAATGGCTACCTTGGAGTTTTCCATAACACCTTCAATGCAGTCAAAATAAGAGAGGTCGCTAACAGGTTCATTGGGGTTTTCCAGCATTTCTTTAACCGTCTGAAAATAAGAGGAGCACAAGTGATGGTTGGCAATGCAGTAAAAATCCTAGCAAAGCCCTTCTTGGAATGGGAATGAATCCATTTTAAATCTACTACTTTGAAATGAAAACCAGCTTTTTGTGTCTGGCTTGTTATATTGATTAGAATGTTGAATTGCAATTTTATGGATTGATTTATTTTAGTTTTGTACACTGCTTTGTATGACACCCCCCTCCCAATAAAAGCAGCATATGTGTATTTATACCCTTCTTTTGTCTGTATATCTCTGGGTGGGTTGCGGGAAAAAATACAATTATCACATAGGGGGTCAACAATATGAACACTTTTGAAACTTTGATCAGGCCCTTTCTCTGGCTGGAAGAATACACACAAGGAGACTAATATCTTCCAGGCAGTTACCCTGGAAAAAGCAACTCACTGGCTCACTTCAGTCTCCAGTGTGTTATGTTACAAGGAATACCTGAAGTTTGTTGAATGTCAACAATCCCAAGTCAATCTGGCAAACATTGAGAAATTCAGAAACGTGCCAAATGTATCTTGACAATAAATGCTCACTGGAATATGCCCCCAAAGTGGAGAAAAGTAAAGCTAATTTCAGAAATTAACAATAATGCCAACAACCATTGGTATTAACACATGAATCTGCACATGTGAATGACAATCATCTCAAAAACTGAGAACAGGCACTGTAATGAATATATAAATATCCAAGAACTTAACAAATAGAAGATTTTATCTGTTTCATCCAGGGGAAAGGGCATCAGGTCAACCCAGCCTTGAGTTCCCAGAGGCAGATGGGACAAAAACTCCTAGCAGTCCCAGCAAACATGGTGGCCAGGGGTCAGGGATGATGGGACTTGGAGTCCAGCAACATTAGGGGCTCAAGGACGGGGAAGGTTGATGTCAACAATAGTGTGGCCACTATCACAAATCAATGGAAACAAAACAGAGATTTTTGAATGATACTAGTTGGGAACAAAGCTATGCAGCTAATACAGTTTAGTATTCACTGTCTACGGAAGTAAGAGATGTAAGGTTCCCTGGGTTGTAAGCCATCAAAAAATCATGGCAGCCAAGCTTTGATGTTTTATCACTTGATCCACCAGGACTCTTGTTTAGACAGTCAAGTACCAGTCTGCTGAGCATTCAGTCAGCTGACTAGCAAGCAACTCTCCAAGTCCTGATGGGGCAAGATTTGAGGATAGCCACAAACACCCTTAATCATGACAGCATGCTTTGCCAGTCACATCCCCCAAGAACAGTGAGCCTGTGGAGATCTACCTCCAGTTCCCGGAGAGCGTTGTCACACTCTTTTTGGCCCGGCGCTTGCTGAGTACACAAAGTGATGAGCTGATTTATACTCTCAGTCACAGCCCTAGAAGACAAGAGACATGCACATCTCAGACACCAACAACATGGGTTTTATGTTCATTTGGAAAACAGAAGCTACTCCGAGAGGTGAACTGCACTTCTGCCTTGGCCCTTACCTTGCAGCCGCTGCCAAGAGGTTCTTGGCATTGGGAGCACCGGGATCCACCGAGAGAGACTTGGCAGCCAGAAGCAACTTGCTGGAAGCCATGGAGATGTTCTTGAGGTTCCCAACGACTTGAATTTGGTCCTCTTTTGTCTGTAAGGCCGAAGAGGCAAATCATGGCATGGATTTAGGGCATGGGAAGGCAGCAAAGAGGCTAAGCACTGCATCTGCAGCTCTGAAGAGTGTCTTCATGGAAGGCCCCAGCTTGCTTAGGACTGAAAATGGAGACTTACACTGGGCTACTCTCCATGCAAAGACAAAAGGAGTCGCATCCAAGTGTCTGATGCTCTGACAAGAGGGGGCCTTTGTGGAAAAAGTGGTGGTTGGGGTGGGTGGGGGAGAGAGGGAGGGAAGTGATTTAAATCAACTTGTTGAACAAGGCAACTTGTTTGGCGAGCAGCAGAGGCCAGCTCACTCTGCACCACAGGCTACACCGATAATTCTAGCAAGTGCTAAAAGGGCTGCAGCTAATTTGCATGACTTGACTGCAAGGGATTAATTAGCATATCATTTCCATGAGCACGACAAGATGTCAAGCGACCATGGGTGGGTGCGCTGCTGTTAATGTTGGCAGGCCTGCTAGACAGGGCGGTCTTTGCTTAATACACAGGGAGGTTCTGCCCGACTCAGCGCTTGGAGCAGGTGGCTCTAGGTAAGCCAAGACACACATTGTCACTCAGCTGCCCGCCCAGACAATAGCAGAGCGAATGAGGGCTGCGCTGATGAAGCAACACCTTTGAGATCTGCAGTGTAGCCTAATTTGGACTGGAGTTCTCAAGCAGACAAGCAAAGGCAGAGGACAGGCTAATTGCTCTCATGCTGCCCTTTGCTGAGAAGAACTTCCCTTGATGCTGCTGATCCTTAGGGAAAAGGCAGGTACAGATATTCATAGGGAAAAGGTTCAGAAAAGGGCAACCAAAATGATCAAGGGGGTGGAGCAACTCCCTTATGAGGAAAGGTCGCAGCATACGGGACTTTTTAGTTTAGAGAAAAGACGTGACACATTTAGAAGTTTAGAAAGTTATGCATGGTACAGAGAAAGTGAAAAGTCTTTCTCCCTCTCTCATAACACTAGGACTCAAGGACATCCAAAGAGGCTGAATGTTGGAAGATTCGGGACAGGCGAAAAAACGACCCCTTCATGCAGCATGTAGTTAAGCTATGGAACTCGCTCCCATAGAAGGCAGTGATGGCCACCAACTTAAATAGCTTTAAAGGAGGATTAGAGGACTTCATGTAGGAGAAGGCTATCAATGGCTACTCGCCACGTGGCTCTGCCTTGTCTCCACAGCTGGAGGCAGCAATGCTTCTGAATAAGTTGCTGGAAACTGCAGGAGGGGAGAGGGCTCTGGCCCTCGGGTTCTGCTGGCAGGTTTCCCATCTGGTTGGCCACTGTCAGAACAGGAGTTCTGGGCATGATGGGCCACTGGTCAGATCCAGCAAGCTCTTCTTAGGTGGTTGTAATGGACATGCTGATTCCCTGCTAAGTGATAGCAAACGAGCCAGGGGGGTGGGAGCTGGACAGAGTGAGATGTGACAGGGTCATACACCATGCATAGAATCATAAACACTGTAGGAGGCTTTGGAGGTCATATAGTCCAGTGCAGGGAATTTAGAACTAGAGCAGGGGTCAGCAAACTTTTTCAGCAGGGGGCCGGTCCACTGTCCCTCAGACCTTGTGGGGGGCCGGACTATATTTTGAAAAAATATATGAATGAATTCCTATGCCCCACAAATAACCCAGAGATGCATTTTAAATAAAAGGACACAGTCTACTCATGTAAAAACATGCTGATCCCTGGACTGTCCGCGGGCCAAATTTAGAAGGTGATTGGGCCGTATCCGGCCCCCGGGCCTTAGTTTGGGGACCCCTGAACTAGAGCATCCTCCATCCCCAACCCCTTTAGCTTTCAGACAGCCCACCCACCACCCCTCTAGTAAATGGGTCTCTTTGCCCCACTGCTCTGTCAAGAGGTTTCTCTTAATGTTTGACCCAAGTCTAGCTTACTCCAACATGATCCCATGAGATCTAGTTCTGGAAGAGCATCAGAGAACAACGACTATGCCTTCTCCTACGTGGCAACCTTCAGGTGTATGAAAAGAGCTATTGTCTTCTCCTCTCCTGTTCCTTTGGACATTCCTTTCATTTCAACATTTACACCCCACTGTTCCTTTCTGAGGAAAGCTGACAAAGTAGCTGACAAACACCCCACCCCAACAACCACGACCAATCGCTTCCCCCCTCACCGCATCCTGCCCAGCCAGAGAGCAAACTGGCAGAGGAAGACGCCTCACCTGAGCTTGCCCAGCCATTTCAATCCCAGCATCAAGGAACTCGTCAAAGTCTTCACTGAATTTTCCGGAAGCAGCTGCCAGCTCCCCGCTCTGGCCCCGCGTGGCATGGACAACCTCCCCCGCTGACTGGTTCAGGTCAGCTGCAGCCTGGTTGAGTTCACTCTGTGCTTCTTGGAATGATTTTGAACTGGGAGGCAGCTACCAGGCAGGGGCAGGGAAAGAGAAAGAGGGGTTGTGGGTAAGTAACCTCAGTGCACGGCACTTTGCAAAGTCCCTGGCTCCATGGAACTCACAGTCTAAAAACTGTAGCACACAGAAGGGATGGAACAGAGGGAAATGTGCAATTGCTTTGGTCATGTGCACCTGGGTTTAGTTGCAGTAGGGGACAGGAATTACAGCAGTTCCTGTATCCCAACCCGGTGCCTTCCAGATGTTTTTGGCCTCCAATTCCCAACAGCCTCAGCTAGCATTGGCCCATGGCCACGGATGATGGGAGTTGTAGTAGTCCAGCAACATTGAAAGGGCACCAGGCTGGTTATCCAAGGACTAACCAAGGGTTATGCCAACTGTCCCAACCAAAGTGAGGCCAGGCTGCTCAAACTCTCTTGCAGTGAGCCTTCTGAAAGCTTGGTTACACATGAGGTGGAGTGAGGTGATGGAATGTACCACCAAATTACCACAGGTTTCTATGTAAGACGTAAGTCTACAAACAAGCAACTCTTTTGAGAGTAATGCTCTGCTTCTTGGAGGTTGCAGTAACCATTTTAAAGGCCAGCTTTGCATTAAATACAAAAACCTACCACCACCACCTTAACAACAACAACAATATACAAATATTAAAAAGTATCTCACCGATTCCACAAGCAATTTTTTGCTGGATTCACCAATGCTTTTCAATGCTACATCCACATCCTTTTGGCCAGGAAGGCAGTTCACACAGTTGTTCAAAGAATGGGAGACAGCTTTGGCCACCTTCAGGGGGAAAACATGGCAAAGAGAATCCAAATTAATGCAGCCCACAATCTCTGAGAATGTGTGCAGTGCATTCCCCACAAGCCAGTAGCTCCAACATTCCAGGAGGATGTGGGAAAGGGATGAAGCTTTCAGAGGCTGAAATTATTCCAGAATGATGGTGGAGACACATGGCAAGAACACATGACCCCATTGTTAAAACATCTGCACTGGCTGCCCATCTACTACCAAGCTAAGTTCAAGGTCATTGCATTAAATTACAAAGCCTTGATGCCTGCTTCTTGGGAGAAAAGCAAGGACAAACCTAGACAGCATCTTAAAAAGCAGAGACATCACCTTGCCTACAAAGGTCCGTATATAGTTAAAGCTATGGTTTTCCCAGTAGTGATGTATGGAAGTGAGAGCTGGACCATAAAGAAGGCTGATCGCCGAAGAATGGATGCTTTTGAATTATGGTGCTGGAGGAGACTCTTGAGAGTCCCATGGGATGCAAGAAGATCAAACCTATCCATTCTGAAGGAAATCAGCCCTGAGTGCTCACTGGAAGGACAGATCGTGAAGCTGAGGCTCCAATACTTTGGCCACCTCATGAGAAGAGAAGACTCCCTGGAAAAGACCCTGATGTTGGGAAAGATTGAGGGCACTAGGAGAAGGGGACGACAAGAGGACAAGATGGTTGGACAGTGTTCTCGAAGCTACGAACATGAGTTTGACCAAACTGCGGGAGGCAGTGCAAGACAGGAGTGCCTGGCGTGCTCTGGTCCCTGGGGTCACGAAGAGTTGGACACGACTAAATGACTAAACAACAACAACACAAAGTCCTGACCAACTTAGGTCAGGGTACCTTGGGGACCACCTGAACCCTTATATCCTAGCTCCTTTATTGAGATCATCTGCAGGAGCTTTGTTGGTTGTTCCCAAAGCTGGTGAAGCTCATGTAACAACAAGAAACCAAGCCTTTTGGCGTCATCGGCCCAGTCCTGTGGAATACTCTGCCAAGAGAGATTCATCAGATGCCTTCTGTGACAATTCTGCCAGGCTTATGGTTAGTTGATGGTCTCTGGTTTTAAATGTTTATTATACATATAGACATTACTGTAAACCACTCTGATTTTTTTTATGATATAGTGTAATATATATAGGGGTTGGGAGCTGGGGGCACTGTCATACAGTGGTTCCGCTCCTTCCTCCTGAGCAGTGTTCAGAAAGTGGTGGTGGGGGGGTGAGTGTTCAGACCCCTGGGCTCTCACTTGTGGGGTGCCTCAGGGTTCTGTCCTCTCCCCCATGCTTTTTAACATCTACATGCAGCCGCTGGGAGAGATCATCAGGGGGTTTGGGCTGGATGTTCATCAGTATGCGGATGATACCCAGCTCTACCTCTCTTTCAAATCAGAACCAGTGGAGGCGGTTGGAGGATGGATGGTGGCTAACAGATTGAGGTTGAATCCTGACAAGACAGAAGTACTGTTTTGGGGGGACAGGAGGCGGGCAGGTGTGGAGGACTCCATGGTCCTGAATGGGGTAACTGTGCCCCTGAAGGATCAGGTGCGCAGCCTGGGAGTCATTCTGGACTCACAGCTGTCCATGAAGGCGCAGGTCAATTCTGTGTCCAGGGCAGCTGTCTACCAGCTCCATCTGGTACACAGGCTGAGACCCTACCTGCCCACAGACTGTCTCGCCAGAGTTGTGCATGCTCTAGTTATCTCTCACTTGGACTACTGCAATGTGCTCTACATGGGGCTACCTTTGAAGGTGACCCGGAAACTACAACTAATCCAGAATGCGGCAGCTAGACTAGTGACTGGGAACGGCCGCCAAGACCACATGACACCGGTCTTGAAAGATCTACATTGGCTCCCAGTACGTTTCCGAGCACAATTCCAAGTGTTGGTGCTGACCTTGAAAGCCCTAAATGGCCTCGGTCCAGTATACCTGAAGATACGTCTCCACCCCCATTGTTCTGCCTGGACACTGAGGTCCAGTACCGAGGGCCTTCTGGCGGTTCCCTCGTTGCGAGAAGCCAAGTTGCAGGGAACCAGGCAGAGGGCCTTCTCGGTAGTGGCGCCCTCCCTGTGGAATGCCCTCCCATCAGATGTCAAAGAGAAAAACAGCTACCAGATTTTTAGAAGACATCTGAAGGCATTTATACCAGATGGGCGGGGTATAAATAATAATAATAATTATATATATATAGAGAGAGAGAGAGAGTGTGTGTGTGTATGTGTACACACACACACACACACACACACACACAGAGAGAGAGAGAGAGAGAGAGAGAGAGAGAGAGAGAGAGAGAGAGAGAGAGAGAGAGAGAGTATATATAAAAAAGACGTGGGTGGCACTATGGTCTAAACCGCTGAGCCCCTTGGGCTTGGCCATCAGAAGATCAGCAGTTTGAATCTGCACAATGGGGTGAGCTCCCATTGCTCTGTCCCAGCTTCTGGCAACCTAGCAGTTCGAAAGTACACCAGTGCAAGTAAATAAATAGGTAGCGCTGCGGCGGGAAGGTAAATAGTGTTTCCATGCGCTCTGGCTTCTGTCACGGTGTCCTGTTGTGCCAGAAGTGGTTTAGTTATGCTAGCCACATGACCAGCTCCCTTGGCCTGAAAAGCGAGATGAGCGCTGCACCCCATAGATCCCTATCTATCTCCTTGGAAGGCTGAACCAGAAACTGAGTTCCTTCTCAGCTAGTGACAGCTGGAACCTGTAGGCAGGGGGCTGTCTGGCTGTCTTCATCCATCGGGTATAAAGAATCTTTTAAATGAATAATAATCAAAGTAGGTTGTGGTACTCGCATATTAGATAGGCATCAGCAGTCAGAAATCCCTGCTGTCATGTTGCTTACAATCTAAATTTTGACAACGGAGGAGAGGCAAAGACCGGGAGAGAACAATGCAGAAGCCACACGGCACCCAGATGGACAGAGGAAGGAGCATTTCATTGGACCAGATTTTCAAGCCAACTGACCTAATTTGCAGTTCTTGGACTAATTTATGAATCAGAACACAATTCTCCTTTGATTTTCACACTTCTCTGAATTTCTTAGCTCAAAAAGATAATAATTTGGGTTAACAACCCCCACCATATTACAGTGGTGCCTCGCAAAATGAATTTAATTCGTTCTGTGAGTCAATTCGTTTTGCGAAAAATTCGTCTAGCAAATCCCATTGGAATGCATTGAATTTTTTTCTTTTTCTTTTTTTGCCCATAGGAACGCATTAATTGAATTTCAATGAATTCCTATGAGAAACCGCAATTCACTAGACGAATTCTTCACAAAACGAATTCGTCTTGCGAGGCAACCTCTGGTCACAAAACCCATTCGTCTAGCGAAAAATTCGTCTAGCAGGGCATTCGTCTAGCGAGGTACCACTGTATATGGTAAAAAAAACTTTAAGTAAGATGTACACTGAGATAAAACACGTGTTAAAAGCATATCTCTGCAACAACGTGCATATTTAAATATTAATATTTCACCAAATAATGTAGAAATCCTAGAATCATAGAACTACAAAGCTGGAAGGTATCCAGAGGATCATCTAGTCCAACCCCATGCAATGCAAGAATCACGGTTCCTGGGCCTTTTTTTATTGACTTCTACAGACTTCTTCTTGCCTTGTGCCAAGCACCTGTCTCTGAGCAGCTACTGACAGACCATCCATAAGAGCTCTCCTCCCCGACACCAGAGGGAGGCCTCCAGTTGAGAGGTGCAGAGGACACACGGAATGGGGACAGCAGTCACCTTGTCCTGCAGAACTGTGTCTTTAGCCACTTGAACCACATTCTTGGCCTTCAACACCAACAGGGTGTGGGCGTTGGCAACCGCTTTGGCAAGATGGAAGTGGCATGGACCACAAGAAACTCATCCATCCATCCCTACCCTGGTGTAGGTACAGATGGAGATCAACTTTGAAGGAGCTAAGACAAATGCTTCATGGGAATGAGACAGGTTGGAGAAAGAATGAGCCATTTGCCTTGGGTGGCAGATTCTAGGCACCGTTAAGGGCAGCAGAAGGAAAAAAGGATGGATGGGTGTCACAGGACACAAGCCACTGAGACAGTCTCCTGCACAAACTTTGCTGCAGTGAATGGGGGCTGAACAAGAGCACAGTGGGGGGCCCCAAATCCCTCTCCATTTCACCCAGCCTCACCTGGGCCAGCCTCTGTTGGCTTTCTGCATCGCCAGGAGCCACCAAAGCCTGCTTTGCTTCCTGGATTAGCATTGCTGAGCCTTCCATGACATCCCGCGCCGAGTCCAACATTGCGTGGGCTGCTGTTGGGTCACTGGTGGATGCAGAAACACCTCGGGCCGCCTGAGCCAAAGTCTTCAAGGCATGTGCCGTCTCTCTGGCAGCAACCCCTAAATTAAAAATCACATTGAGCATATTAGTAATACTCAGCTCCGGCCAGCTAACTTCTTATTTTAATTCACATTTCATGAAAACAACAAGAACCAAAACACAGCTAGTCTTTGAAATTTGCACTGTTCTGGATTTTGTGGTGTATTCTCCAGCCGAAAAAGGTCTACAAAAATGTAGTGAAAAATAATGCAGAGAACTCCATTAGGAAAAACTGCTTGCAAAAATGCAAGTTATGAGAAATGTGCATGAAAACTATTTTCATGTGGATGCAGAAAATAGGGGAAACTGGACTTAAACTTTGAAAAATGAGGAACTGAGACAGAAACTTATATTGACAGATTGGTCCACCCCTCTTCATGACGTCCTTTCAAGATCACAGAAAACAAATTTCCCCATTAGCAAGTGGGACAACCTCATTTTCAATTAGAATTCCTCACCAGCATCTACGAGGACAGAAACCCCTTGGGGATGTGGACTGATTGTTTATACATGCCCTTTCACCTTTTGACGCAAAAGTATTCATTTTTCATATATTTTCATATACTCAAGGCACCAAATGGGATTTGATGAGTTTGAAATGTGATAAAATCCAGCGACTCAGCTAGGTTCAATTCTTCCACAGCCTGGAGCACTCCAGATGTTTTGGGCTGCAACTTCCAGAAGCCTCGGCTGGCAAAACCTGTTTCCACTGATTCAGTCACCAACACAGAAAAAAAATCCCACCTTCCCTGCCAATCTGCCATACTCAATGTTGGGAGTAACACAGAGAGCAGACCTCAGCAGACTCTTAGTGGTTGACCAGGCTCATATAACATGGTCAGTGTTAGACTCAGTAGGGACTCAAAGCTTGTTCCCTGTTCCACTTCAGTTGCTGAACAGAGAAAGGAACAGCAAGTCCTTCAAGCCAGGCCACAGTCACCACAGCCGAGACTCCTTCTGGTCACCAGGAGATGCCACAGAGCCAATCCCATGCCCCCCCCCCACTGCTATAAATCTCCAAGGTCAGTTGGATCCAACCCAGTGCAGAGGCAGCAGGGACACCAGGATTAGGACCACCTGTATTCTACCTGCCTACAGCCTGATCCTGGTGCTTGCCAATCCTTGGAATTGAGCTTCCCCAACAGCAAGCTTCTGGGTTAAACAGGATTCTTCAACCACCCAGCTTGACAGTAGTTTCTGTTTCACTGAAAAGCTTGCCTAACTACCACAACATCACAGACTGAAAAGTGATGAGCTAAAGATACTGGTAGCCTGCTTTGTTGGGGCTCTGATCCACAGAGTGCCCGAGATTTTGTGGAAGCTTCGACGCTCCACTCATCACACCCCCATAACCCTGTGTTAACCA
Organism: Zootoca vivipara; assembly: GCF_963506605.1. NCBI lineage: Eukaryota > Metazoa > Chordata > Lepidosauria > Squamata > Lacertidae > Zootoca > Zootoca vivipara. Next base: position 5,284,231 of record NC_083289.1, on the reverse strand, counting down.
GTCAGGGCCCTTGACATTGTAAACAGCTTTTTGAATCTCTTGTCCTGTTTCAAAAGCAGTTTGCAACATGGCACAGAGGAACAGCTATTTGGGAAAAATCTAACGGAAGGCTCCTTTGGGGCCATGGCATTGTTTCTTGGGACCCTGGCTGTTATAGCACTGAGCAACCACCAGGGACACTGGGAAAATTCGCTTCCAATTGCCCAGCTTTCCCCAATTTGGAGGTGAGCTTTCACAGGGAAGAGAACGCGAAAAGGAGGAGGAGGGAAGAAAGAAAGAAGGGGAAATGCTTCCTTTGCAGAGAGGAGGAAGGTGACAAAACAACATGGACTGTTTTGGTACATTTTTGCTTTCCAGATGATAAATATCTACACAGTTATAAACCCTTTAAGCTTGCAGCCTAACAAACACAAGAGCTGTCCTCTCCCAAGTGGAGAGCATTCAAACCACGTGGGAGCCTTACTGCTGCAATCCTGCACCAACACTGTGAGACTTACTACCAACTGGCTTTTCTCCAAGCTGAGCATTTCTGCTTACAAAAACAAACGTGCTCCCTGACCTGGATCACAACAAATAAAAAAATTCATAGCAGTGATAGCGAACAGCTTTTAGCCAGAGGGCCAACCCTCCGAGGACTTTATACCCCCCACATGCATGTGTGCGCACACACAGAGAGGGTCCACAGCCTCTCCTTCTCACCAGAGCTGTGCAAATCACCCTCTCTGCTGGTAAAATATGTTGAATGGAGAGGGAGCAATTTCCAGCTGCATCAGGGCACTGGAGTTTGCCCGCCTAAACTACATGCCTCCTTTAAAATCAGGTAAGTTTTCCTGCTGCTGTCGTAATTGGTGAGGTCACTGGGGTAGCAAAAAAAAAAAAAATTGCTGGGGGGGGGGGGAATCAAGCCCCCAAGCTGGGAATTAACCATCCTTGATTAAGAGACAGCAAAGCATAGGTGTTAGGCCAAGCCAATGCTCCCAAAATGGAGGGGTCACTTAATGCCATATATATATTTAAACTGTTTCTTTATCTTTCACAGGTGATTCAGAACAAGAAATAAAAAAGCTATATAGGGTCCCTCCCCTTCCAGAATTAATTCCATATTTTAGGAATTGTTACTGATGCACAAATGTCAGCTCCCATGTGCCAAGAAGACTCTGCATCTGAAATGAAACACACAGCCATCTTAATCCAATTATATCCACTTCAAAGCCAAAGTGCAACCGAAATCTGTTCAGTCCCATTAACAGAAAGAAAGTTGCTCTAATGAGTTTTATCAGCTGGATTCAGAAATCCCCAACTGGACTAAGCACTGAAGACAGCATGTAATTGACACAAGAGCATTTTAATGGCTACAAGAGCCTTTTTGCCATTGAGCCAGCAATTCCCCAAGGGCAATTCCCCAAGCCTTTCATATACTGAAGGAGACGCTTTGGTATCGAATGCATTTTCATTTCTTGATACAGGGACACGACTAGCGTCCTTTAAGGGAGCAAGGTACATGGATATTCATGTCACATTGGAACCACACACGAGTCTTCTTGAGAATGCATATTTTTACCCCTGCCAGAAACTTGTTCCCAGTAATTAAAATGAAGGGTTTCGAAAAGAGGATAGTTAGCTAACCGAAGTCAGGAGCTGGACTTGTTGCTGAGGTAGCCAAATGTGGTTTCCTCCAGATGTTTTTGGATTACAAATCCCACCATCCTTGCTGGTGCTGATGGGAGCTGGAGCCCAGCGACATCTAGAGGACACGATCCTGACTACCTCTGATGTAGATCAACACAGTAAATCAGAGATGAGGCTACATTCAGAGCAGAAAAGTAACTGAGGGAGCACACGGGCTGCCTATACCGCCAGATCGTCAGAAGAACCACCCCTTCCACCCTAAGGCTCTTGGCGCAAACAGATGAGAACAGCTGGGCAGCCAGTTATCCTCCTTGAGATAATGTGCAGGATAATTTGCTGGGCAGTGCTATAAAATATTATTTGGAAACTTTAGGAATAATAGCTGCCAAGTCTCCCATATTCCCCGGGAAACCCCCCCCCTTTTCCAGCTGTCCCCAGCCAAAAAAACGGATTTTTTTTGTCCCCCCCCCCCGGTTTATTCTGGCGCGGTGGCCATTTTGGAACTGGGCGGAGCATGCTCAGAAGCGACTTTTGATGCTGCTTTGCCCAGTTCCAAAATGGTTGCAGCATGACTTCTGGTGCGACGGCCATTTTGGAACAGGGCAGAGCAGCATCAAAAGTAGCTTCTGAGCATGCTCCGCCCAGTTCCAAAATGGCGGCAGCGCTACTTCCGGTCTGCTACTTCCGGTCCAGTCCCTTATTTCTCAGGCCCGAACTTGGCAGCTATGCATGGCTGGAGGCAGCCATGCTTCTGAATGCCTGTTGATAGAAACCACAAGAGAGGAGAAGGGCTCGTGCTCTGGCCCTGCTTGTGGGTTCCCCACAGGCATCTGGTTAACCACTGTTCTTATAATATTGCTATTTATTTATACAAACACTGCTATGCCACTTTTCATCCCTACAAGCCCCCCCCCCAAGCAAGAAAGGGAAAAAAAAATTAGGAACCATCTTGTGCAATAACACCAGTACATTTGCCATAGTCAATGAGCTGCTGATATAAATAATGTGTGTTTTCTTCTGCCTACCTGTATAGTGTTCATTGCCTTGTGCTGCACAAGTCAGCAGTTGGGCCATTGAAGAACCGACTGCTTTGGAGGTGCTTCCCAGGTCCTGAGCACATTTTTCAAGCTGAATGCAAAAAAAGCAATGCTAACATTAAGCAAAGGTAACATCACGACCCACCACAACACACACATTCCTATCCCTCAGCCCATGGAACATTGCAGTCTCTGACCACACAGAAGTCTTCTTCATAGCAGTGCTTTCTAGGGGATGTGCCCATGCCATGGGATACAGTTCAGTTTTCAAGTTATCTTGGTTATTAGCTCTTTCAAATAAAATAGCCAAAAGGAACACAGAAATGGATCTAAGGAAACTATTCCACAGCCTAAGCTCCACTGCCGAGAAAGCCCATGTAACCTGCAAAGATGGGAGCCATCCAGATTACAACCTCAGTAAATGGATGGTCTCAGCAAAGGGCTGTTGTTTGAAGGAAGCATAGATCAGGGGTCAGCAAACTTTTTCAGCAGGGGGGCGGTCCACTGTCCTTCAGACCTTGTGGGGGGCCAGACTATATTTTTTGGGGGGGGGGACGACGAACGAATTCCCATGCCCCACAAATAACCCAGAGATGCATTTTAAATAAAAGCACACATTCTACTCATGTAAAAACATGCTGATTCCCGGACTGTCTGCGGGCCGGATTTAGAAGGTGATTGGGCCAGATCCGGCCCCCGGCCTTAGTTTGCCTACCCATGGCATAGATGGACCAATGGTCTGAATGAAAATAAGGCAACTCTGCATGCAAATATCTCAGTCTGACACTTTGGAGATGCACTATCTGGCAGAGCGGGCCATTCTGGGTGATCATTTATTTATTACTCCTCCTCCTGCTCCTCTAGGGGGAGGTGGTAATCATATCTGGCCTGGTCTAGGAATGGCTGTAGCTGGAAATATTTTATGTACAGTATATATTTTTGTGTTTTTGATATTGTAAACTGCCCTGTGATAAATTGTAAACTGCCCTGTTATCCTTGGTTGAAGGGTGGCAATTAAATTTAATAAATAACCACCCCTTGTCACTGAAGCCATTTGGGACTCAGGAGACAGCTTAGAATCCGGCAGAAGTCACAAGTCACAACATATTAGCAATCTGACTCAGGAAAGGGCTGTCCATAAAAAATGAGGAAAATGAAGACCCTTTTGTCCTATGGCTACTCGTTTGTTTCATTTACCATATTCTGTTTTAAGCACACTTGAAATTGTTCAACAATCTAGCACCCCCTTTAAATAAAATATATGTATGTGTGGTTGGAAGGGATTTTTTTTTGTTCTTGCTTTTATTATTTTTGTGTTTTTATTTTGTATTTTCATGCTGTGAATTGCCCTAAACTCTTCAGATGAGGGTGGTTTACAAATTCAACAAACTAACAAGCAATAAATGCTGTCCTGTTTACCGTTTCTCCTGGAAGTGGTTTCAACTGCCCATCAACGGCTGCCATCTTTGCATCCTGCAGCTCATTTTTGAGTGTTTGAACAGTGTTCAAGGCAGAGTCAATTTCCATGGGTCCACAGGCTTCATGCGCCTATGCAGGAGAAAGATGAAGCGGAAAATAGGCTTATTATCAAAGCTGTTCTCCAACCATTCTGACTAAGAGTCCTCCTCACCCTGTCCACACGTGACTTTCAAGAGTTGCCGCATTATAACAGAGACACATGTTGGAAATAAAGAATCACAGATCAAATGCTTCAGCTAGACACTTCCTCAGTTTTATCTTCATCAATGGACCCAGTTCTGGTGTTCAGCTACAATCCATGAGTTGTTGAATACGTGAAGAGTGAGCAATGGAAAAGAGGCACATTCAAGACATTTCAGCACAAGACTAATAATCAAAAGCCTGGCTGGAATGTTTCCATGAACTGGGATAATGTTTGCCTGGATGGAGAGAGAGAGTGTGTGTGTGTGTATGTCTGTACATAAAACATTTGTGTGGCTAAGATGTACCCTATGATATAAAAGTAAGAGACACACCTGTTGCTCTACTCACTTCTGCACCTGGACCCACCCACCTTTTCACCTCTGATCCCCCCTCTCACAGGAATGTGGCCCTCAGTAGGCTGTTTCTAAAAGAATGTGGCCCTTGGGCTTAAAAAGTTCCACCCTCTATCTAAAGTGACCTGTCCAAGCCTTCAAAGGGCCAATTACTTTGGGAATTAAGAGTCACAGGGATGGGGAACCTGTGGCTTGTTGGGATTTTTCCATTCCACCTTTAGTTGCAGACATGGGATTCTTGTGTGTCACATGTCTGTTTACATTCCAGCACAGTTTGCTGGTGTGAGCGGTACATCCGTTGTGGTGTTGTTACTTTTGCTTTACTCTCTCTCTCTAACTTGGAAGAGACAGCAAGGAGAGAGACGAACATGTTTCTTTGGTTCTGATTTATGATAATGAATCCGTAGTTTGCTAGTATGTCTTCACAAGCCTCAAGGCTCTTTTGTTGCGCAGGCTGGCCGTTGGACCCCCGGATGCCGACATGGCTTTCCAGTTGTTACGAAACTCCCGCCATCTTGATTACCGGTATTGAATGATGGCTGGGAATGATGGGAGGTGGGGTCAAAGCATCATCTAGAGGGCTACAGGTGCCCTATCCCGCCTGTAAATGCTTTACGTGAGAGTTGGGGTCCCTACATACCTTTTGGGAGGCAGTCCTTAGCTCGGCAAGGCTGGTGGCAAGATTCTTGGCACACTGGCTCAATTGCATCGCCGCAGCCTGGTCTGCCACTGTAGGCACAGCTGCTTTAGCGGAGGCCACCATTTTGCTCCCTGGCTATTTAAAGAATGACAGAAGAGAAGGCAGAGTAGCTATTGGCCATTTGTCCACAGAGCTTACGCATGCAACATCACCAGGGAGACAAACATTTCAAAGAATCCAGATTAGACCTGGCACCTGATTAAAAAAGCCTAAAAGTGCAATCCTATTTGCCCACCCTCAATCCAACTGAACACAGTGGGTTTATTTCCAGGTAAGCAGGTATAGGATTGCAACCTCTGTGAATTAAATTACTGTTTCAAAATGAAAAAAACTATTTCTGAATGATAAAGTATATTTTCTTGGTTTCTATACTACTACTACTAAATGTTTAGTCCACCTCCCTCCACCCACAAAAAATCCTCCAAGCACCTTACAAAAATGAACATAAAACCACCTAAAACATCCGTGTCAGATCCAGCTACACCCACCCCACTAGAAGGCAAGCAGAAGATTAAGAGCCAAAGCTCTGAGAAAATATAAATGTTTTTTCCTGGCACCTAAAAACACAGAGAGTGATGGTGCCAGGTGAGCCTCCCTAGGGAGAGCACTCCATAAGCTGGGAGCCACCAGTAAGAAGGCCCGCTCTCGTGTCGACATCTTCTGCGCCATCCTCAGAAAGGGTGCCCAGAGGAGGGCTTCAGGTGAAGAATGTTGGGTCTGGGTAGATTGACGTGGGGAGAGGCGTACTGGGTACCTGAGCTCAGAAGGACTCACAAGTCAAACCAGTACTTCGAATTGGGCCCAGAAACGAACTGGTAGCTAAGTACACTCAGGCTGGGGTTAGCGTTCTGTGCTCTTGTTGGCTGTACCTGGAGGAAGATTTGGCTGGAGTTTATCAGTGCAAGTTGAGCACTCAAGTCTTCTGCCTGGGCCTGGCTTCCACGCACACCCTGGACAAGCTGTGGAATGTGATCTGCAACATTCTGCAGGGAACAGAAAGAGGGAGGAAACGTTCAGGATCCAACAGGACCCCCAGCCACAAGGATGTTCCAAATAGTTATTTAAGATCCCACCATAAAATTCACCAGTAAAAAAATAAATTAATGGTTCCTTCAAAACATAGTCAACATAATTGAAACAAATAAACAAAGTTAAAATAGAATTGCGTACTCAGAAGAAGAAGCTTGAGGACAAATTGGGTTTGTTTCTTTTTACTACCACTCAGTGTCCTCTTAATTTTGCTCCAAAAGCTCCAGAGGAACTCTTCTGCAAATAAGTCAAAACTCTGCCTATAATGGTCCAGTCCAGTGAGGGGATATGCATGCACCACTGAATAGAGAACGATGCGCACAGGTACATCTGTTACACATTATGCCTTCCCCAGTGCTCAACCGCCCCTCAAAAAAGCGACACTGGGACCGATCTGCTAAGGACGAGATTTAGTCTTCCCCTCCCCACTTCCTGGACAGCTGATAGGGACTATCAGCAGTTTTGAGACTGGGGCTTTGTGTGTGCAGTCCTGACAGCTGTGTTTGTGTAAGATGGATTGGGCAAAGATGTGGCACATCGCCAGCACAGCATGTGTCCTTCTTTCTGCACCTCTGCAATGATCAGTTCTGGCCTCAGGATTTTCTTTAATTGCCCAGGCAACCATCGCCAGAAAAGGGAAAAATGCTACCCTTGGAGTGCGCTATGAGCTCATTTCACAGATTTGTTTGGATACAGCAGTGCTATCGTACCACCCAGGGATCTGAGATAAATGCAGAGCTGTCCTGTGCTGTCAGAGCATTAAGCCCTGGGATTATAAATATGCATCCAGCATGTTTCACATTCTCCCACTTTGCCTCAATTCCACCATGAGCTATTTGTTTGGAACGAAGACAGACCTCTAGCAGTAGAAAAACCAAATCTCTTATGCACAATGATCAACAGCATCTCAGAATTTCCATACTGTAACTCCTTGGAAAAAGAAGTCTAAGAAAACCACATGCAATGATTATTGGGGGGCGGGAGAGAGAGAGAGAGAGAGAGAGAGAGAGAGAGAGAGAGAGAGAGAGAGAGAGAGAGAGAGAGAGAGAGAGAGCTGGTGGGGTTTCCCTAATTCACAAGACCAGCCTTGATGGCACAGGCCTTTTCAGCAGCGGAAACCTAATTTTTTTTGGGGGGGGGTGACCCTCCTTAAAGAGACACACCTGGTGCAATCCTTTCAGCACTAGGTAAAGACTCCCTTGGGTACCGTGGCATTTTATGAGATATGTTTATGCCTTCCACTGCTCTTTCATTTTCTGATTTTGAGCTTAGCTCATATCTTTATGTTTGCTTGTTGGTTTCACAATAATGTATTTTTATGACATAAGTACTGTAGTTTATAGCATTAAAACATGAAACCGCACAATGAAAACCATTAGAAAGTTATGACATAAATTGATTAACCATTGTGGAAGGATGTATTCTTCATTGCCTGCATAGGCCTGGCGGCACAGAAACCTTTTCATTAGGTGTTTAAAAGTTGGCACAGAAGGCGCCTGCCAAATCTTTAGTGGCAGAGCATTCCACAGGACTGGGCAGGTGACACTAACGGCTCAATTTCTTGTTATTGTCAAATGAGCCTCACCAACTTGGGAAATGACCAACGATGCTCCTACAAATGATCTCAGTGATCAAACTGGGATAGAAGGGGTTCAGGTGGACCCTGGACCCAAGTTATTTAGAGCTTTGTAAATTAATACAAGAAACTTGAACCTGGCTCAGAAGTAGATAGTCCATCAGTGCAGCTGTTTTAACAATGATGTCACATGTTCTCAACCAGAAGCTCCCATCACCCACTTGATCTTAGCCAAAAGGCCGAGAAGCTCCCATCTGGCTGCCACGTTCAGCATCAGCTGGAGCTTCCAAACCAGGACCAAGGACCACCCCACATAGAGCACCTTACAGTAACCTAACCTCAAGGCTACCAGCACATGGACTACAGTAGTCACCCAGTAAATTGGGTGTGAATAATTTAATCCACATTTTGGTGTGCTGCCCTGGAAACTTTTGATGAAGAGCAGATTACAAACATTTACACATGGTACAAACAATGGTGTGAGGTTGCAAGTAGCAAGGGAAAAAATAGTGTCCATGCTCAATTGTGAATCAAGAACCAAAGTTGTGCAGATGTCTCCCCTAGTTCAGCTTAAGCCAGCTTTTTCCAACCTGTGCTGGCCAGGGCTGACAGGAGTTGCAGTCCAAAACATTGAGAGGACACCAGGTTTGGGGAACACTGACCTGGGCAGCACCCTCTTGCCCTGATTCCCTTAGACCAGGGATGGGGAAACTGTGACCCTTAAAAAAATGTTGCTGAACTCCAACTCTGAGCTCTGGTCATTCTGGTTGGGGAGGGGGAAAGTGGTGCTTAAGAGTATTTTGCCATCTCAAGCTAGCCTACCTTACAGCTCTGGACAAGTTGCTGGTGGGCTGCCGTGTTCTTATTTGAAATGGCTGCATTCTGTGAGGCTGCAATGGTCTGAGTTGCAGCAGCTGCTGCTTGCTTAGCAGCAACCTGAAAAAAGGAAATGCAATTAAACAGAGGGTAAGAGAGACTGAGAGCAATGGGAAAAATGGGTGATCTGCTGTAGATCAGTTTCTGTAAACACACCTGTAAGTTTCTGTCTTGCAACATATACAGTGGTACCGTGTTTCTCATATTATAAGACATGTCTTATATTTATTTTTTCCTCAAAAAAACACACTATGGCTTATTTTCAAGGGATGTCTTATTTTTTTCTTCCTCCTCCTGCCGCAGCCGGCATTGCTGCTGCGCCTATCACTATGTCTTATTTTCGGGGTATGGCTTATATTCATTGAATGCTTAAAAATCCTGCTATGGCTTATTTTATGGGTATGTCTTAAAATATGAGAAACAGGGTACCTCTACTTACGAATAACTCTACTTACGAATGTTTCTACTTACGAACGGAGCTCCGTCCGCCATCTTGGATGCAGTTTAGATAGGATTTTTTCTACTTACGAATTTTTAGATAGGGTTGCTTCGACTTACGATTTTTTTCTCCCAATGCATTCCTATGGGATTCGACTTGCATTTTTTTTTTACTTACGAATGTGCCTTCGGAACGCTTTAAATTTGTAAGTAGAGGTACCACTGTATGCATACATATATTTATTTGTCAAAATGAAGAAACCCCTGGAGGCGTTTATTTTTGTGCAAAAGGACAGAGAGTCTGTTATTGAAAAAGACAGAGAGCATATAGTGTACCTGATCACGGCTGAAAGTAGCATGGAAGGGTAAGGTGCCAAATTCAAGGCAAAGCCATTGACACAAAGGCATGTTCCTTTGCAGCTGCCGCTTGAATTCAGCGCTGTTTGCAGCTGTGGCTTTACCTGTCATGTGCCTGACATCAAGGGGTGGATGGGGAAGAGTGCTATGGCCAAAATAGCCTCACAGGTTAAGCAGGAAAGGGTGGAGGCCTAATCAGCCCCGCAGTGTGCAGTTAAACACATCTGGAGGCCACCAGGCTGGTGAAAGTTGGGATATGCCTGATTGGAAAAGGTAAACAAGGAGAGGTTCCCAGGCTGTATTCTGACCTCTAATCTGTTGACGATTTTCTTCTTGATGGCATTCTGAGCAGCTGCATTAGTGGCCACTCGCAGACCTTCAGCTGCTTCGCGAAGCCTCTGCTGCTGGTCCTCATTGTCTGGGTTTGCTGCAGCTCCCTGGCAGAATTGATCACATGCACATACACAGAGGAAATAGAAGAGAGAGAGAAAGAGAAAGAGAGAGTTTTAAGTGCTGCCACTTACAGTATTGAAAAGGAACACTTCCGATGCTCTACTTCAAACCAGTTAATGTTTTGCAGGGATTTCTACTTAGATGCTGCATGCAAATGTCATCTAAATGTATATGTCTATCTAATCCAGCCATCCCTCTAACTCATCAATCCATAATTCCCCTTCAACCTGGCAATAATTGTGCTGAGTACCTTTGCAGCTTCAACCATCCGGGCTGTTGAGTCAGCCAGAAGTTTCGCAGCTGCCAGAAGTTTCTTGGAGTTTTCCATGTCTATCTCTGCCTCAGCATCCGACCTCATGGCGTTCACGAGATCCGAAGTTGCTTGAGCGAGGACCCTGGCCTGCCGTACCATTTCACCTACAACAGTATCGAGTTAAAAATCTGCTTTTTATCTCTCCTTTATCCCTCAGTGTTCAGTTCAGACATATCCCTGTCCTTCCTGACCAAAGTGCTGCATCCTGATGGGATGTTTGGAACACACTGGAAAAGCTCCACAGGCTGTTTTAGTCACATCTATTTGTTTATGAAAACATTTTTGTAGCTCCTCCTCGCAACCATCTTTAGATTACAAGGTACAAAGACACATCTATAGGTGCAAATTCAAAGTGTTGCCAAGATAAGATGAAAATGCAACTAATAACTTAGGCAGAGAAAAGTGAATTAGAAGCACCTACATAAATAATAATAATAATAATAATAATAATAATAATAATAATAATAATTTATTTATACCCCGCCCATTTTCCAACAGAAAAATAAAACACAGTAATCTATTAAACATTAAAAGCCTCCCTGAACAGGGCTGCCTTTCGATGTCTTCTAAAAGTCTGGTAGTTGTTTTCCTCTTTGACATCTGTTGGGAGGGTGTTCCACAGGGCAGGCGCCACCACCGAGAAGGCCCTCTGCCTGGTTCCCTGCAACTTGGCTTCTCGCAACGAGGGAACCACCAGAAGGACCTTGGTGCTGGACCTCAGTGTCCGGGCAGAAAGATGGAGGTGGAGACGCTCCTTCAGGTATACTGGACCGAGGCCATTTAGGGCTTTAAAGGTCAGCACCAACACTTTGAAACTCCAGCAAAGGCATGGGAATGCAAGAGTGTGCCAAGATGTCATCCGGGGCAGGGCCAGACTGTGCTCTGAGGGGAAACAATCCCAGGGAAAGGGTGGGCCACCACAGAAAAGGCCCTACCTCCACAGGCTGTGGCAGCACCACCTGGAGGCACCCCCAGCTGATGGTGTGGCTTTTCACAAGAACCTCCCAAGAGCTCGTAAAACTCCCATCAGATCAACTTGCCATAATAGGATCCTTTCGTTTCCGTTTAAATTGTGCAAAGTTTTGATTTTCATATTAACCAATATCTAACCGTTACTCAAACTTTCACCATTCTAGACACGCTATATTTTCTCCCTCTCTCATAATACTCGAACCCAGCTGGGACCACCCAATGAAGCCAAATGTTGGAAGATTTAGGGAGGATGAAACATAGTGGTCAAGTTCTCCCTTTTTAAAAGGGAAATTCCCTTATGCTGAATAGGCTTCCTCGCGAGAAATGGGAAAACTTGACAGTTATGATGAAAGGAGCATAGCTGCCAAGTTTTCCCTTTTCGTGCGAGGAAGCCTATTCAGCATAAGGGAAAATCCCTTAAAAAAGGGATAACTTGGCAGCTATGGAAAGGAGGTGCTCCTTCACATGTAGCAATAGCTTTAAAAGAGGACTAGACAAATTCATGAAGCTATTGGTTGCCAAGTGGTTTTGTACTACTTCCAGATATCGCCTGCAAATATCACTTGCTGGGAGGAATCACAAGTGGGGAGAGGCCCTGTTCTTTTGTTCGGGTCCTACTGGGGGCTCCCCATAATGGCAACTGGTGGGCCACTGTGGAAAGCACAGTTGGATCCAGCTGCAGGGCTCTTTGTAAGCTCTTTGAGCATGGATCTATTTCCCTAAGGTCAGGGATGTAGTGCTTCCAAATAAATAACATCCCTGAATGTACTGTAACAAACATTGCTCTCGACTTTACACTCATTTAGCGCTGTATATACAGTATTTATCATTGTGTGCATACAATACTTGTATTCTAGCAGGCATTTTAAGTAAGTTGTACTAGGTCAACTTCACGTTCTTGTTGTTGTTGTTTAGTCATGTCCGACTCTTCGTGACCCCATGGATCAGAGCACACCAGGCACTCCTGTCTTCCACTGCCTCCCGCAGTTTGGTCAGACTTTGAGAACACTGTCCAACTGGTGGCTTCGAGAACACTGTCCAACCATCTCGTCCTCTGTCGTCCCCTTCTCCTTGTGCCCTCAATCTTTCCCAACATCAGGGTCTTTTCCAGGGAGTCTTCTCTTCTCATGAGGTGGCCAAAGTATTGTAGTCTCAGCTTCAGGATCTGTCCTTCCAGTGATGTCTGAGGGCTGATTTCCTTCAGAATGGATACTCTCTCAAGAGTCTCCTCCAGCACCATAATTCAAAAGCATCAAATCTTCGGCAATAAGTAGCACTGTATATAATCCTTACAACAACCTTGCGAGGGAGGTCAAGGGCAATACTAAAACTAACCCCCACCCCTTTGGCCCCAATCAAGGCTGACCTGGCACATTCAAGCAGCTTACCAGCATCCCCCATGGAACTGAAGATGCTCTCGGTGACACACATGATGGTGTCCGTGGCCTGGTCGTAGCGCCCAATGGGCTCCCCCCGGCTGGCAAATTGGCGGACATGCTGCAGGAGATCGTTCAAGGCCTGGCTCACCACACTGGCGGCTGCGCTGACCTGCTTGAGCAGCTCAGAGTCGTCTGTGGCCGCCTGGCAGGCTCGGACACAGTTTTCCACAGAACGATCCACCAGCTTCCCGGCCTCTATCAGCTGCTCCTGACACACAGGGGAACTGATGGTCGGGCTCACAACCTGTAACGGAAGCACAGCCGCCATGTTTGACACAGGAGAGCTGTCTGTCCTGCCCTCACTTACTCTTGACGACAACTCTGTGTGGGAATTTGGGCCGAGAGACGGACTGAATGTCCCAAGGACGCCCAATGAATTTTATTTATTAGATTTATATCCCATCCTTCATCAACAGATCTCAGGGTGGTTCACAAGATAAGAATACAAGATAAAAGCACAAATAAATAGAAACAATAACTCCCCTCCCACAAACACATTTAAAAGGCTGTAGAGTAGAATATTGATCAGCCCAAGGCCTGGTCGAAGAGGAACCAGGCCCGGCTCTAGGTGTAGTCCCGGTGGTGCGGGGCGCCGGGCCGGCAGGGGGGCCCTCGCGGCAAAGCTGCGCGGAAGCCGTGTTGCGCGCTGCGAGGGCGCCGGAGCGATCTCTGCGCCTCAGCGCCAGGGCGCCCGACCTGGTTGAGACGGCCCTGAGAGGAACGTTTTTGTATGGCGCCTCAAAATATATAATGAAGGCGCCAGATGAACGACCCTGGGGAGAGAATTCCACAAATGGGGAGCCATGGCAGAAAAGGCCTGTGTGTCTACTCGATTTGAGGGATGGGATCAATAGCATAAAACTCTGCTACACAGGATACACAGGTGGCGGTGGGAGGTCTTGGGCCTACTGCTGTCTTGCAGCCTAACCCAGAGGGAGCCAATAGGGGCCTCCAGATGTTGCTGGACTGCAACTCCCATCCGCCTCATTCAGCAGGTCCAATGACTGCAGTCCACATTAGGACGGCATCAGAATGTTGAAGGCTGTGCTAGATATTGTCAACGTCCATTGAGAAAACAGTTTGCACTCTCCGATGATGCTTATATTTTAAATAAAAGAGCACAGCCCCAGATGGGTTCATGGAATCATAGAACAATAGAGGTGGAAGGGATCCTGAGGGCCAATTAGTCCAACCCTCTGCAATGCAGTTATCACAACTCCTGGGGCCTTTTTTTATCAACTTCTCTGAGCCTCTTCCTGTCTTGTGCCAAACTCCTGTCTATGAGGAGCTACTGACAGACTATTCTGCAAGGGTTCCAACCTCCCACCGATACCAGAGTCGCACCTTTGCACAGGCCACCAGTTGAGAAGTGGAGAGGGCACACTGCGTGGCAGCAGCGATCACCCTGTTCTGCAGAACCGCGTCTTCGGCCACCTGGGCCACATTCTTGGCCTTCAACACCAACATGGCGGCGGCATTGGCGACGGCTTTGGCAAGACTCATCAACACATCCTGGAGAAGGCGGAGGGTCAAGGAAGAGATTCGTGCTCATTTCAGTTTTATCTCCAACACAAACACCTCATTTTATCATCACAAAGACTATGACAATGATAACACAGGAACCAAAGAAAGGGTTGCCATATTTTGAAGAGCATAAAATAGGACACATTTGCCGACTTCTGCTTTTAACTATGGGTCGCTATGGCGACTCTAGCCATGGAAAAAGGGGATGTGTCTTGAAAAAAGAGGACATATAGTCACCCTGAGTTCCATTGGTCAGTTGAGCTCCATACTGTCTACACTGACTGGCAGTGGCTCTCTAGGATTTCAGGCAGGAGACTTTTCACAGGCCTATCTGGAGATGCCGGGAATTGAACCCGAAACCTTCTGCATTCAAAGCAGATGCACAACCACTGAGCTACAGCCCGTCTCCTGTTCTGAAAGCTAAAAGCCAAAACACTCTTTTTAAAATAATAACGACAGAAGTTAGGAATAATTGTGGTGGTGGTGGTGGTGGTGATGATGATATAAAGCCAGGGGTCCCCAGACTTACCAGCGTTTGGGCCGGTTCCCACCGCGCTGATCGCGCAGCGGGCCGGTGAGCGGGGGAGTGCGCGCTTCCCGGGTGGAAAAAACGCCGAAAATCCGTTGTGCGCATGCGTATGGGCCTCCCCTGACCCGGAAGTGCACCAGAAATGACCTCTTCCGGGTCGGGAGAGGCCCATACGCATGCGCACAAAAGATTTTCAGCGCTTTTTTCCCGACCCGGAAGAGCGCTGCCGCGCTGCGCGTCGTAAGAGCGGGCAGCGGTGGCAGGCGGCGGGGGTCGTCGCGGGCCGGATTGGCAGGCCAATTGGGCCGCATCCGGCCCCCGGGCCGTAGTCTGGGGACCCCTGTATAAAGCTAAAGGTAAGAACAGAAAATGTACTTATGGTACTGAAAACATTTATATTGGGGCCACAATATTTAATTGATTAATTGGTTACATTAACCATTTTTAATTGACTAATTTTGCCCATATACAAATTTAAATCAACAGAGTAATGGAATAATAAGCTAAAATTCAAAGGAGTAACCAACTGAAAACTTATTCAGGGGAGCTGTGGCTCTGAGTTATACATGGTCACAGCAATGTTCTACTCAGATCCAAGCTGGAGAGGGAACAGCACAGGAGATGCCCTCACCTGGAATCGTTCATCGGTTTCATTTTCTCCGATCTGTCTGAGAAGCTCGCCGCTGGCTTGCCCTATGCTCCCGGCTGCTGTCAAGACCGTCTGGCGGGGCTAGTTATGGGGAAGAGAAAGAGATTATGAGGTTAAGCTACTAGGCTAATACAAGGAGGTGAGGTTCTTAGATCCCTTGTTTTCCAGAAGATCGACAGAGCATGTTGCTGCACAGAGGAGACCTCTTATCCAAAATGAGCTGATCCAACTACAGTATAGTCTAAATACACAAGGCATCATCATCAGCCAGGAAATTCTTTCTTCAAGTCTCAATCTTCATCTACCCATCCTCAGTCTGTTATTAACTTTACACCTTTTATTCGGTCTCTTTTCCTCTGAGCTTCCTTGTCCCATTAATGCCCCTACATCACTTCTTAGGTCTTCAATCTATAAATGTGCAAGGTTTTAATCCCAGCTGAACGGACAGCTTCCCCTTCCCTCATAGAAACCAGACTGCAAAACTGTTTGGTTCTTTGCACAACGGAACATGACTCTAGCCAGTCAGCACCAGAGACTTCACTGCCATAAGTGTGAGACATTATCAATTTTCAGGAAAGCAAGAGAAAACTATCGTTGTGTAGAGGTAGGTACTCAGTACTCATTCCAAACACCTTATCCCTGCAATACCTTTATTAGGTGAACCAAAATGTCACAAAACAATGTGTAAGCTTTCAGGTTCTCAGTAACTCTTCCCAGAACTCTTGCAGAGAACTCCAAAGCTTGCACACGATCTGTGAAGTCTTGGTTGGCCTAAAAGGCAAATTCATGGAGGAGAAGGCTATTAGTGCCTCTGCCTCCACTGTTGGAGACAGCAATGCTTCTGAATGCCAGCTGCTGGAACCCACAGGAGGGGAGAATGACTCTTGTGCTCAGACCCTGCTTGTGAGTGTCCCACAAGCATCTGGTTGGCCAATAATAGTACTACAGTGGTACCTCTTACGAATTTAATGCGTTCCGAACGCACATTCGTAAGTCGAAAAAATTTGTAAGTCGAATCCCATAGGAATGCATTGGGAGAAAAAATTTGTAAGCCGAAGCAACCCTATCTAAAAATTCGTAAGTAGAAAAAATCCTATCTAAACCGCATCCAAGATGGCGGATGGAGCTCCATTCGTAAGTAGAAACATTCGTAAGTAGAGGTACCACTGTACCTTAATATGGCACTTCCTGTTTTGATTATTAGCCTTACATCCTTCAGAATAGCGAACATGAAACAAAATTTCGGGAAAGGAATTATCAATGTGCACATAACCTGCATGAAATCGTGATACACATACAGGACTCAGGATTTGAGTTCCAGCAGGGAAAATACAGCTCAGGCCATCTGTAGCTTTACAGAAGCCTTGCTGGGTTGCATGCGTGGGCCCCTGTGCTGAAGTGAGAGCATGAGCAAATTCTGAGCATGCCCCAGTTGGTGAAATTCTGGAGAGCTCCATGGGAGAGGCAGAATGTGTGTTAACAGCTGATAAGTCATTTGGGGGATTGAGAGAAAGAGAAAGGCACACACAGCAGCACAGATTATTGGTTTCAAGACAAGATCTAGTAAGATGAAAATCCAAGGAAAGCCATTCCAAAGGGATGGGCTAAGGAGAAGGCAGGAAAGCACTAGTCAGGGCCAAAACCCTATCTACCCCAGGAGTAGTCAATGTGGAAAATAAGAACCCAAGAAGAGCCTGCTGGATCAGGCCAATGCTCCATCCATTCCAACATCCTGCTTTCACAGTCGCCAACCAGATGCCTGTGGGAAACCAGCAAGCAAGACCCGAGCACGAGAGCTCTCTGCCCTCCTTTGGTTTCCAGTTGGACCACAACTGCCATCAGCTCCTGCCAGCGTGGGCAATGGTGAGGGAAGGTGATGCAAGCTGAGGTCCAATGACGATTAGAGGGCACCAGGCTGGGGACATTTGACAAGAAGCACACCACATTGACTAACTCTGCTCTACCCAACCATTTAATAAGGAGCTACATCATCTTGCCATTGGGAAGTACCCTTGAAAAATGCAATTGTGCAATTTTTCACAGATTTCAACATATCTTTCCCCCAGTATCTAGTGTCAAAACTCTGTGCTTATGAGTCAGTTCACCTCTCCTGACGTTGGCTCCACAGCCTTCAGCAAGTCCGACACAGCTCCTGCAAGGGTGCGGGCGGCTTTCAGTAGGTCCTCCCCACTTCCAACGTCATCATCCATTAGCGCAGCAAGAAGCTTGACACCTTTGGACATCTCAGTGAGGTTTGAAGAGATGGTGGTGATCGCACACCCCACAGCAGTATAGTCCGTGTCAACTGGGTCACCTGCCAAACAAGAAGGATCAGCCACGGATGGGTCAGTAAATGAATAGCCCCTAAAGTCAACAGAGAGACCAGCAGTTAACAATGTTTTCTTTCTTTTTTGTTTACTAAGTCACAGTTTGGGAACTTGCTGCCTTCCAAATGTTGTCAGACTCCAACTCCGATCATTCCTGATAGCTGAACACACTGGCTGGGGCTGATGGGTGTTGGACTCCAACAAACACTTGGAGGTCCACAGGTTCCATGTCCCTAGCTTATATTTTTTAGAAGCCTTACTAAACCTGGTGCCCTGCTGTACTATGACTCCCATTGTCCCTCCTCACTGACCATGCTGCCTGAGGCTGATGAAACTGCAGTCCCAACAACTTCTGAATGGCCTTCAGGTCTCCATCTCTGCGCTAAGGTTTTAGTGCTACTGCCCTGACACTTTATTATTATTATAGTTGTATACCACTCTTCATCCAAAGATCTCAGGGTGGTGCACAGCATAAAATTACAGAATAAAACCACAAAGTACCGTACATAATAAAAACAAGGAGAAAACAAAACAAACCAGCTCCCCTTTATTACATAAACAGCCCAACAACAAGAACCCGCCGAAAGCATACTGTCACAGGGTGCTCGTTGCGACTACTCTAGAGTAACGACGCTGCACGTTCTGGCCTTTTCATGCTTTTATTAAGTGCAGTCTATTTACAGTGATAGAGCTATACAGGAGACATCCGTCTAGTCTGAACCAGAACCCTGGAATGGCGCGCTCCGCGTCTTCTTCCAGCATAAGAGCCTGGGCACGCCAAATCGCCTTCCGCGTTTCCTCCTGCGTAATTCCGGAACCGGAGGGAAAAAGGGCCTCCTTTCCCTGTTTTCCTTCTCCCCCTTTCCCCCCCCTTCCTCTCCCACGTGTAGCAGGGGCTCTCCTATGCTGCCAGAGCCCCGTCTCCTCCCTTCTCTTTCCTCACTAGACTCTTCCCCCTCCCCGCTGGCACCACTGCTGGTGGAGGAGCTGCTCCTCAGGATGGGAGGGGGCTCTCTGTACTGTTTGCCCCTTACACATACGAATCAACTTGGCTAACCTGACCCTACAATCCCCCCACATGCAAACAACTCTAGCTGCAGTCAACTAAAAACAACCAACCATGGCCTGCCCCCCCATCTTTCTCACTGCCAAGGGAAAATAATAAATGAATAGAAAGAGAACTTACCCACGTGACACTGACACAAAAACCTTGTGCACACACTTAAGTAAAAGAATATAAGCTTTACCACCCCACTCCCTCTCCCCCTTCCCCACCTTATACAGTAATACCTCGGGTTACGAATGCGATCCGTTCCGGATCGCAGTTCGTAACCCGAATAGTTCGTAACCCGAACGCGATGGGCGCCGCCATTTTGCGCATGCGCAAAGCGCGAGTTCCGCGCTTTGCGCATGCGCAGATCGCGCAATCGCGCGCGCGCCGCTTCTGCGCACACGCACGCGGCGAAAACACTTCCGGGGTTGCGCAGTTCGTAACCCGAACTGTTCGCAAACCGAGGTGGTCGTAACCCGAGGTACGACTGTACTGTACACAACACTAATGTCTCACATCAAATGTAACTGATCTGTAGAAAAGACTCTACAACCTGAAAAAGAGGCAATGCACATATTTTTGTAAACCAAGAAAATATATTGTATTTTATATTTTTAACTATGCGCTGCCAGTGGTGAACGGTGCCACTTGGCTACCTGGGGCGGCACCCCCTGGGAGCGGGGCGTTGCTCCGCAGCGCGCATGCGTTGTGAAGTCATGACGCATGCGCCAGGATGGACTGCGCATGTCCATACATGCACAATCCATCCAGGTGGCTGGCGCGCTCTGAAGCAGAGCACGCTACGGAGCGGTTTGCTGGCACCGCAGCCCGGCAACCCGCTCCGTAGCACGCTCTGCTTCTTCCTGCTCTGGCAGAGGAGGCGAGGGGCAGATCAGGGGCTGGGGGTGCTGCCCCTGCCAGAGTGGAGCTAGTGGCGACCCGCCCCCTATGCCCCTCCCTTCCTATGCGCCTGTGCGCTGCCTGAATAAGGCCAATGTCCAGCTTCATTGGATGACCATACATTCTAGTGTTATGAGACAGGGACAAAAACTTTTCTTTCTGCACTTTCTCCAAATCTGCAATGAGAAAGATTCTTTTCTGCCTGTGACCCTGGAGAGCTGCTGCCAGTCAGAGTAAATAACAATCTGGACTAATTGTCTGACCTGCTCTAAGGCAGCTTCCTACGTTCCTTAGGGTTGTTTGTACAGTTCCAAATGATGTTTTAGCATTGCCCTCTGAATCCACCCATAGTCTCCCATTTCTCCTGCATTAAGGTCTGCAGCCACCTGCAGAAGGGAAGGCTCTTGAATGACCCATAAGCCAGCATGACACTGCAGAGGAACCTGCACACCAGCGACTGCCAACTCACCTGCTGTAAGGTTCACAACAGAAGCCGTTCCTGCAGTGATGGCATCAACCTGAGAGTGTATTTCATGTTTGGATTCATCCACTTTGTTCTGAACCCAAACTCTGGAAGCCTAGAAAGCAATGGAAAAGGTCAGCTTCAATATGCATAGCCACCTGAAAGAAGCACCCATGAGACAGGGAAAGTGAGTATGCTCAAGTCAGAGGCGGGGATTGGGTAGGAATCCGTTCAGTCTGCTTTTGTAGTGCGTAGACCTGATTCGGTAGTCCAAATTAGCTCAAGGATCAAACACAACTGATGATGCATTTCTCCAGATTTAGGGTATGCAAAACAGTATTTATTTTACAGGAAAAATGTTTTATTTTATTTATTTTACAGGAAAGATGTGTATCTTAGGGGAAACTGTGTACAATCTAAATGTGGACCATTTGTGTGCATTCTGCCAGAAAATCTACACAGACGGGGTGGAGCAGACCTAGGACTTGAGCGCCAGTGAGACTGTTAACAAGAGCTGACAAAGGGCTTGTTCACAGATTGATGGATCTGGTTGTTTCCTACAGGGAGGGGCACCCAACTGCATGCTGCAAATTGCCAAAGAACATTTTCTTGAAAGTCCTGCCAAAATGCAGCACGGGCACCCGGATGCATGGGGAAATGAGCAAACTATCACACAGCCCACCTCCATTAGGTTTCTGCCTGGCCAGCCCAAGACATTTTGCTGTCTGAGGCAAAGGGCAATACTATGAGACCCTCCCCTGACACCCCTCAATTTCATGCTCAGAATGAGGTTGGCGTGGCAGCTGATTCCTCTTTCAGTAATGGCAATGGGATGAGATGGCATCCTCCACTGCAGGTTATTGTTTTGGGTGCATCACCTACCATGTGCAAAAACAGAGGGGAATGGCAGGTGCGTGTTGCCCCCCCTCCCTCTCCCTTCCCCTCCTCCACATCTGCCACCTGAAGCAACAACTTTGCTCTGCTTAACTGGCCCCAGATTCTTGAACTGCGTGCGTCTTGCATCTCCTCACTGCTTTGCTGGGCAGCCAAACTTACCATGTCGTTTCCTAATGGTGGGAGGCTGTCCACCTCGGTCAGGTCAGCCTGGGCCTGCTGAACCGCATGCATGCTGGTGTTGATCGTTCCCATCAGGGCCTGCTGGGCAGAAGTCTAGGGAGGAGGAAGGTGGGGGGAGAAAGTTGCCAGGGGCAGTTCACAGGCAGCTCTGAGCTCTTGGGAGAGATTTCCAGAAAAAGACACCTCATCCCCAATGACGAGTCGTGCGCAGCAAACATAATGAGGTCAAACAATCAAGAGCAACAAAGATCAGCCAAGCATGCTCTGAGGGATCCGTCCTGGGCAGTTCGAGGAGGAAGAGTCAAGGGAGGTTATTTTCGCTGGGGATTCTACCACAAATAAATCTGTCAACAACTGTTAGAGCAAGAGATAATATCTGCATCGGGGTGGGAAGATGGGTGGATGGGAGCGGCTTGTCATCCCCAGCACTATTCATTGGGTCACATCTAAAGCTGCCTCAATTAGAGACTGTCACATCCTACTCAGGCAGAAGCAGGGCTGGTGAGGGTTGTGACCGGGGCGGGGGCATGTTTGGCACAAGGGTCCAAGGCTCCCCCCCCCCACTGCTGGCTTTTCCTCTTTCTGAATAAATTTGGGGAAAGCTGAGGTGGGTCACCACCTTCCAGTACAAAGGCTGTTTGTGATGGATGAGCCTGATGATTGTTCACAGACGATGGACACCAACTCGGCTTTGAATCTCTTCTGGGATAAGTGACCGGAATCCTCCCAGAGTCCTGACACTGCACCAGGTTCATCAGCAAATGCTTTTCAATTGCTGATTGACATCTGCATTAAAAGGTTTTACTGAGGGAAAACTAAACGGAGGAAACACCCTGATGTTTCAATGTACCACTCAGCTGGGAATAATGATCCTTGGCTGGCAGTGGCAGTAAGAAACTGTGAACTTATAAGTCTGTTCCTTTACAGTTCTGTCTTCAGCTTCTTAGCTTTCGGAAGCATGACATGACAGGGATGTTTCCTTGTAAGAAGCAAGTAATAGGGTGGGAAAATAAGCCTATTCAGAGTTTTAACTCCTCTGCCCCACTAACCCAAAGCACAGTCGACCTTTACAGGACATTCTACAGCCAGTATCCCCAACTGAGGCACAACTCAAGCCATGGAGCTAGCCAGATGGACAAATGGATGGCCTGGCCCGTTATGAGGGTGGTTCCTGTGCTCCTAGCACCCTTCTGCCTGTGGTATGACTGCCCCCCCCCCCAAAAAATTGTGTCTTGAAGCTCTGAAAGAGCATTTTCAGAAGGGTGAAAACCCCAGGTAAAAACCAGGAAGTGGCTACGTATTGGTGAGGAGGATAACAAAAGACCAGAGGGTTGCTTACCAAGGGAGGCATGTGCCCTCTGTGCATTTGGCCGACTGTCACCTGCTGCTGCGGAGAAGGCATGCTGCCAACGTTGAAGGTCTCTGGCCCCATGGAGCCTGAACGCATGACAGCTGGCAGGGCGACAGAGCCATGCTCTACTTTCCCCGTTCGGTTGAACTGCTGCTGCAAGATGGTCGATCTGCAAAGGAAAGCATGGGACGCGACTGCAAAAAGTTGTGGATTTCCCCCCAGTTTGTTTTTACCTTGCTCCAAGAAGCTCAAGGCAGAAAAATCGTTCTCTTGCCCCTTTTTTCCTTGCAACAATCCTGTGAAGCAGGTTAGGCTGAAAACCTTTGTGGTTTAGTGGGGGGCTGGAACCCAGAGTTTCCAGCCAGATTGGGTGGGGTACACTGCATTCCAGCAATCAAAAGCCAGAGGTACTACACATATGCCCCTCCTTCCAAGCAAGCAAGAGGCATCTCCATTCCAGCCCAGCGAAAGCACTTGAGAAGGATGCAAAGCAGGGCCAGGGAGGGGCATGGCCTAGGGAGAAGCCTGAGGGTCTCAACCAAAATGCCTGAGGGGGCCACATGGACCCCAGGGGCCTAAGGTTACCCACCTCAGTCAATACTGAAGAGTTGGGCCTCTTTGGAAGCTCCAGTCAGTGCAGAAGCAGTGGCCAAACTGCTGATGGGGGCATCTGGCGGAGAGCCTGTGACCCCATTGTTTAAGCCCATCTACTACCAAGCCATGATCAAGGTCCCTGCATTAATTTACAAAGCCCTGAACAACTTAGGTCCAGGGTACCTCAGGGACCACCCAAACATTTACATCCCAGCCAGATCACGAATATCATCTGCAGGAATGTCACCGGCAGGGCTCATCTGACAACAAAAAGAAACCGAGCTTTCAGTGTCATGGGCCAAGCCTTGTGGAATGCCCTGCCAAGAGAGATTCAGCAGGGGCCTTCTGTGCCAACTTTTAAATGCCTGATGAAAATTCTTCTGTTCTGCCAGGCCTGTGCAGACAATTTGGAATACCTATATGTCTTTCCACAACACTTAGCTGATTTCTGATTTTAACTTGTTCATATGGTTTTCATTGTATGGTTTTATGCAAAATTGTTGTAAACATCGTCCAGCCTGGACACTGAGGTCCAGCTCCAACGGACTTCTGACTGCTCCCTTACTGTGAGAAGTGAGGTTACAGGGAACCAGGCAGAGGGCCTTCTCAATAGTGGTGCCCGCCCTGTGGAACGTTCTCCCACCAGGTGTCAAGGAAATAAATAACTATCCGACTTATAGAAGACAAGTGAAGGCAGCCCTGTTTAGGGACGTTTTTAATGTTTGAAATTTTATTCTGTTTTTAATGTTCTGTTGAAAGCTGCCCAGAGTGGGGTGGGGGTGGGGTAAAAATAACAAATTTATTATTATTATTATTATTATTATTATTATTATTATTATTATTATTAACCATGCTGATTTTTAAATGAAGGTATGCAAATACTTCTATAAATAAAAGTGCATTCCTTGTACTGTACTTTTGGAGCTCAGCTACACATTGAAGGGAAGATTGACAGCATCCCACTTTTTGTTCTCATTTTTAAACAAAGCAAATAAAAAGTGGTACCCCAAATATTTCATCCGCCTGCCTCTTTTGAGGGCGCTTCACCCGCCTGCAACTAATGACCTTCTAAATGAGGAATTTTTGTTAAGTTTCCAAGGAATTCCGAATTTCCATGGAACTATCTCAGAAAAGGGTTTTTGCTTGGTTTTGTGTTAGCTGGGACAATGCAATAGAGAGATAAGCTCCATGACCAACGGCTGCTCCTTGATGGCTGACACATTCACACAGCCTGGGGCAGTTACAGGATAGAAGTTATATAATTCAACACAGCAAGATTAAAGATTTTCATTTGAAATTGTGTTATGTTATGCAGAACAACATACTTTTTAGGCGATACAGATTCTTCCAACATTGTGGATTCCTCATCCCCTTCCAGTCCAAAACGGTCCTTACTTTGCTTCTGCAGAACAGGAGACACCAGAGAGGACTTCAGCTGTCACCTCCTCTTCGTAAATGCAGCCCATTTTGCAAGCTAAGGGTTGCTTGTCCTGAAACACTGGCATCCACCCCTGGCTGCAGACTCCACACTATGTGACTCTGAGAGTCACTTTGCCCACAGACGTTAATTGTCCTGTTTGTTTTAACTGTTCCTCTCCAACTGCACAGAGGCGTCTGCCTGCCCACATTCTGGCCAATTCCTCATGATCGACTGCACAGAAGCATGGCTGGCTGGGATTTTAAGGCCCAATTTTTGGTTGATGGCTGTTAGCTCCAACCGCTCTGCTCACTTCTTGCTCTCCATACCAGACCCCACTCAAGAGACAAAAAGTCACATGGGAAAGAGTATCCACTCATTCAACTTCCTCCTTCAGCTGTGTGCAGTTTTCAAGGGAGAAAAGAAGCAAACTCTCCTAGGGAGTTTGCGGTGGGGTCAAGGTTTGGCCAGCATCTTAATGGATGCCACACTGGCAACCTCTGGGCGACAGCTACACACCTGGAACCAGAATTGGGACCAAGATCCAGGTTGCCCCTGGACAGTTTTTCCGGGTTATGTAGCCAGCATGACAAAGCCGCTTCTGGCGAACCAGAGCAGCACACGGAAACACCGTTTACCTTCCCGCTTGGAGCGGTACCTATTTATCTACTTGCACTTTGACGTGCTTTTGAACTGCTAGGTTGGCAGGAGCTGGGACCGAGCAACAGGAGCTCACCCCGCCGCGGGGATTCGAACCGCTGACCTTCTAATCCAGGCATCCCCAAACTTCGGCCCTCCAGATGTTTTGGACTACAATTCCCATCATCCCTGGCCACTGGTCCTGTTAGCTAGGGATCATGGGAGTTGTAGGTCAAAACATCTGGAGGGCCGCAGTTTGGGGACGCCTGTTCGAATCGGCAAGCCCTAGGCTCAGTGGCTTAACCCACAGCGCCACCCATGTCCCTTTTAAATAAATACACCACTGTATTTATACCACTGCAATACCACTGACCCAGCTTCACACCCAGAAATCTTTCAACAAAACCGCATGACATAGTTTCTTTCCCGACAGTCATCAGAGCATTTACCTTCTTGAGGATGATATCAATGTAACCTGCAATTAGTTGAGAGATCTGCTCCCCTTCAGTGGTTTGCACCGAGTAGTAACTTTCTTGATACTCCCCAAAATCCTAAGGAAATGAGACATTTATTACTTCTAAAGTAATTTGCCCTGAGTAAGGTAAAATGGTAAAAGTAAATGACGCCTGGACAGTCAAGTCCAGTCAAAGGCGACTATGGGGTGCGGTGCTCATCTCACTTCAGACTGAGGGAGCTGAGATTTGTCCACAGGCAGCTTTCTGGGTCACTTATCTACTTTCACTGGTATGCTTTCGAACGGCTAGGTTGGCAGAAGCTGGGACAGAGCAATGGGAGCTCACCGCCATTGTACAGATTTGAACTGCTGACCTTCCGATTAGCAAGCCCAAGAGGCTCAGAGGTTTAGACCCCAGAGCCACCCACGTCCCACTTCACTATTAGTACCATTCGACAGATGATAAACAGAAGCAGAGTGTAATAGCCTAAAGATGGACAACGGAGGCAGAACAGGGTCCTCCAGAGTAACTGCCCACTCTGTTTTCACGAACTTGGCTTAATCAGACCAGGTTGCAATTTTATTTTCTATTGGGGGCTCAATACCAAGCACATCAGATTCCCATCTAGTGGGGTGTGGGAAGGGGCCACAGCTTGTTGGGCAGAAGAACACCTGCTCTGCATGCAGAAGGTACCAGGTCCAATCCCTGGAAGTGTCTCCGGTTCAAAGGACCGGGTAACTGGTGACAGGGAAGACCCTTGTGCCTGAGACTCCCGGGAACAGACCCCTGGGAGTGACCTGCTTCAGGGAGAGATGAAGGCAGGAATTGGCATCTGAATGATATGACAGGGCTTTTTAGAAAGAGTTGTCTGTGGGTGTTCTTGAAACTGGCCTACGCTGGCTATCCCTAGCCAAATGGGTTTGAAAAACTGGGACAGTATTGGCCTTGTTTCTGAAGTTTCTGAATCGTCTTCGGAGGCAGCCCCTCATAGAAAGTGTTGCAGTAATCTAAATTTGTTGGAGTTGGAGTCCAATGACACCTGGATAACCACAGGTTCCACATCCTTCCTGGAGGCCTCAAGACCTCGCTTGAGAGGAGACTGACTGACCATCAAGGTGAAAGCTTTGTCACCATGACGAGGTAACGCCTCCCACCCATCTCACATCCCCCTCACGAAGGGATTACCAGAGTGAAGCTTTTTGGCGAGGCCGCCCAGCGCTTGACAGTGGTCAGCGGCCACTCCTGGAGGACCTCCTTGGTCTTTTCATCCACCCGCATCACTGACTCCTTTGTGATGCCCAGCAGACGAGGGACCAGCTTGTTCTTCCCCTTCATTTTCTCCTGTGAAGGAAGAATGGATGAAGAACTGAGCAGCTGGTCCAAGTCTCCATTCAGAGTTTGGGGGGGGGAGGGGACCGGGACCTGTGGCCTGAGCTTTCGGTAGGCAAAATAAACATAACAATCTAAGCCTGCAGTTTCGTTTGCTCTGTTAGTAAGTATCACTGTTTTAAAATTACAAATTCCATTCTCTATTTCATAAATAGAAACTTGGTTTTAATCTCTGCTTTCATTTGTGTGTTTTTTTTTAATAAAAAATGTTCTACATTGTCTTTTGCAAAGCACTTAGGGGTCTTTTATTTGAGTCAGCAGCATATATTTTTTGTGAAATAAGTTAAAAATAAACAAACCCACAAACACTCGGAAAAACTAACCAACAGCTTTAGCTGTTCACCATTGTCTCCGCATGCTGCCTCTCTGCAAAGACTTATGCTCACAGTGGCTTACGACGTTTGAGAAATCATAAAAATTAATAACTGCAGGAATAATTTCTTAATAATGGCAATAAAAAAGCAATATACAGGAAACGTTGTAGCAGACAAAGAACAACATTCCATACTCTAAAGGTTGCAACACTACATCTCCTGGCAGTAGCAAAAACAACAAGGAAGTCTAGTCAGTTTCAACTTGGTCCTAGATGTTCAAGCCACAAATGAGCCTAGCAGGGCCGGATTTAGGTTTGATGAGGCCCTAAGCTCCTGAAGGTAATGGGGCCCTTTATATGTCCAGCTGTCCTTTCTCAACAACAAATTGTTGCTGTTTTTCATGTTGAATATATGCTATATGCTAATTTATGGACCTAATAGGTATCTAGAGCCATTTGCCCATGTTGCCATGCAACCAGTCCATGCAGAATGTAGGCACCTTATATACAGAAATGAGCAAATCAGTGATACTTTAGGGAGCAGGCTAGCAGGCGGGACCCATGACTTACATCATAAGAGCCTACACAACACAAAACACTGTTGCTGTATGTAGGTTTTATTTTATTTGTTTTTTATCTTATATTTTGGAAATGTACATCCAGTATTTGTTTTCCTTTCATTTTTGGGGGGGCCCCCAAGACAGTGGGGCCCTAAACTATAGCTTGTTTAGCTTATACATAAATCCGGCACTGGAGCCAAGGATCAAGTTAATTGGATCAAATGTCTGCCTCAGTTTCCCTAAGAGCCAATTAGACAGAACCCCCCCCCCCATAGTGTTACACACAGCCCTTCTCCTGCAGCAGCTCCTTACAAGGCTCCCAGAGGCAGGGAAGGCTACTAGCCATGATGGGTCTGCTGTGCCTCCATGATCGGAGGCAGTAATCTTCTGAATACCAGTTGCTGGAAACTGCTGGAGGGGAGAGGTCCTGCTTGTAGGTCTCACTGAAGCATCTGATTGGCCCCCGTGAGACCAGGAGGCTGGACTCTTTGGGCCTTTGGCCCAATCCAACAGGCTCTTATTGTGTTCTAAGGGGGCGGGATAGTTGGGAGTTCTAAGATGGGGTGGCCACCTATCGGGGTGCAGAAGCCGCAGATACCTGCGCTCTCAAGGGACTGGATTGCGCTTCGGTAACTCAAGCTCCAGATACTGTCATGGCCTTCCTTCACACATTTATCACAGCTATACAACTTGCAGCATGGCTACTGAAACAACTGGATGACAAATTGCTTTTGTCAGGACTAAAACAAGTTTAAGGAATTTAATAGGCATTTTTTAATTTAACACACCCCAGCATGTCACTGCAGACAAGTAATTATCCAAATGGTTGTGTTCCTACTGCCTGGGATGGTGCTGGCCTGAAGCCACCTATCATGAGGACCTCTAAGAAATCTCAGTATTTGAAAGAAGCATCACTTAATTAAGTCACAATACTGAGCATCTTCTTTGTGTATAAATCTTCCCTTTGCAGGCTGGTTTGAAAGAACATAGTGAATAATGTTCAAATGCCTCCTGTGAAATATGCTGCTATTTGAAATTCCTAGTGACTTTTCAGCTTTTAGGGAGAATATATCCTAATATTTGTAAATAAAACACATCTTTTAAAAAAAAGTTACCACTCACCCCCAGCAGTAATAGGGTGGAGTCTTTTTTGGGGGGGAATGTGAATGAAATGGCCCAAATTTATACGTGTGTGTGTTTAATTTTCATTCAGTTG
This sequence comes from Zootoca vivipara, assembly GCF_963506605.1. Taxonomy (NCBI): domain Eukaryota; kingdom Metazoa; phylum Chordata; class Lepidosauria; order Squamata; family Lacertidae; genus Zootoca; species Zootoca vivipara. The sequence continues at coordinate 5,254,943 of NC_083289.1, read as the reverse complement.
TATTGCTTTTATTCATTTCTTTATTCTTGTATGTTATTGAAGTATATGTTCTTGTTTAAATAAATAAAAAGCGCCTTTTAATTAAAAAGCAATGTCAGCAGCTGCTGTTGAAGTGCCAAAGGAACCTCTGTCTGTCCGTTAATTTAAATGTTGAGTAGTTAAAAAAAATCATATTCTTCCTCCAATGAGCTCAGGACAGCGTGCAGGATCCTCACCCCACCCTGCTTTTATCCCCAAATCACACCTTAAAGGTAGATCTGGTAGAGAACATATGAGTGGCTCAGAAGCAGCCCACAAGCTTTGAGCAGAACCTGGCCATAGGCCAATATTCTAGAACTGCTTCCTCTCACCTGGTGCCTTCCAGATATTTTGGACTGCAAATCCCATCAGCTCCAGCACCATAAGGTTGTGCTGGGAATTGTAGTTCAAAACACCTGGAAGGCACCAGGTTGGCAAAGGCTGGGTTAGATATAAAATTATCCCCCAAATATTCTAATTTAAAAAAATAAATTACCACAATGTTTAAGGACCACCGCCATGATTTATTTTAACCTCTTTGCAAAAAACAATTCATTTTTTAACACACACACACACACACACACACATTCTTCCCTGCTTCAGTGACAACCCTACCTATTAATTAAACTTCATTAATTCTTATATCTTACATACACAACCATTTCTACATGTGCAAAATGAGAATTTGAGGTTTTCAGGGAACCATAAGTCTTCTGACTTGGGAAAAATTGTGCACCAGCTTCTTGTATGGGTAAGCCTTTCATTATAAGCAATAAAAACTGAATTGAAAACAAGCCCCTCCTACCTTAACAAGGAAAAAAGAGACTCCGTACGTCCTCAGAGACCGAGCCAACTTCACGTATTTCACCTTAGCTTCGATTTCTGTCATCTCCCCACAGTTTTTGTGTTCCTGCAAAGAGCCGCCAATTGATTATTTTGTTGTCATCAAAAAAACTATGAGGAAAAATAAGTCACATTCACTTTTTGTTGTTGTTAAGCCATGATGTCCTCTTAGCCTTCCTCCAAAGGTTTGGAAACAGAAAGTTTTCAAAACAACAATCATCCATGGGAATGCCCAACCTCTTGACATTTTTATTTATTCATTCGCAATCTTTTGCCTCCTCTGTCCCCCAAGAGATCAGGGCTGGCTGGGGTTTTATACAAAATAGAAAAAATAATTCTACCTGCCCAGCTTCCAATAGCAAACAGAACGGCCCAGCCCAAGTCATTTTGTAGCCAGAGGCAGAATAGCACATTTCCCTATCGTCATACTGAAGGCTGGCTGCTATTTTAGCACCCGTAGCAGAAAACCCCACAAAACACCTCCTCCTGGGAGTAAAAATGCAAACGCTGCAAGTCAAATGTCAATTTAATTTCACGACACTCAAAGCCAGCTGCCTGAGGCACTTGCCTCATTCTGCCTTATGGTAGGGCTGGCCCAGAAGAGGGACAAGAAAAACTATGAAACACCTTCCGATTTATTAGATGTAGCCTTACTGCTTCCACCATGATGGCAAACCAGCCATTCCTACAATTTAGTTCCACTGAAGGCTGGACGAAACCTTCCCTGCCCCTCCAGGGGGAATCTCTTCCTATCCCAACCCCCAGTGTGCCCTCAATCAAACTCACAATCCCCATTCCACCTTTACCTCTAAGCCTCCCCACTTCTGCACAATTTAAACTCACCTGTCTGAACTCCACACTTGCGTCTCTCTGTTCCAAGTGTCGGTTTTGCTCCATCCATCCACATTTCTGGAAGCTCTTCTGCCCCCCAGTCCACAATTCCTATACCACCCTTGGACCCTTTTCCTTCTTCTACCAATGTCAGAGAGAAAGACCCAGCAAAAATATTTGCCTTTTCTTATCCTAACAGAAATGAAACAATTGGGGGGGGGGGAAGCCCAGCTGTTTCCACTGAATTGCCCTTTTCTTTTCAAAAGCACAGCCATAATCTGTGAAAAAGTGTGTGTGTTTGTGTCAACCTTCATTACTCTCTGGGATTCCCGAGACATTCCAATGCTGAGATATTAGCATGTGCAATGACATTTTCTCACGCTAGCAGGATCACGCTCACGTTCTGCTGTTGGCTCTTTCCAAAACGGGCTGCAATAAATTAAACTGACACTGGGCATCTTCCTGGATGCCACTAACCAAAGGTGGATGATGTCTGTGCCGATTGAGAAGCAGAAAAAAGGATATAGGAACATTAGGGAGCGGGCTTACACTGAGTCCGACTGTTGTGTCCATCTAGCTCAAGTATCGGCTACACTGACTGGCAGCATCTCTCCTGGGTCACCCCCCCCCCCAAAAAAAGCTGTATCTGGATATGTCATTGAGGATTGAAAGTGGGACCCTCTCCATGCAAAGCTGGTGTTCTACTGCAGAGCTATGACCCTTCCCAATATATATGCCAATGCTGATCTATACAGTTCTGATACCTTTCCCCCCTTTCTGCTCTGGATCTCTCAGGAATGTATGCCTAGATTTGCAGAAAACCTCTTTTATTAGGGTAATGTTACAGCAGTTAAGCTCCATAGCTCCATAGGCTCTGAGCTTTCCCAAAGGGTCTATAGCAGTCAAGCCACTTGGGTTGCGGTTGCTGCCATTCCTTTTTGGACAGTTCTAACTCCCGTTTCTCCACCCAGGGTCATTCCCAGTCTGCTCCTGGTTATGAAGCTTCACAGACAGAAGTTCTAAGATCAGCCCCCTTTGGAACTAAAATGTCCTTTGACACTGGCAAATTAGGGCTTTGCTAACCAGATCTGCCCCACCACCACTTATTATAGAAGTTTACTATTTGAACGAGCGTCTTTTGAGCCCTACCACCTAAACGTCCTCAATGAGCCAACAGAACTCACTAGGAGAGAAGACACAGGGCATGTAGGGTTCAGCAAGTGGGCAATCACAGAGGGGGCTATGTGGACAAAAGGACCACAAAAGCCCTTACATAACCATCTTTCCCTCCTTCAAACACTCTGCTTTTTGTATTCTACATTATAACTGAGAACTGCTAAAACATGCTCATTTCTTGGAGAACACACTATAAAAAGCAAGGAAATCTTCCAACCACACACAAAATCTGAATTAGGAGAGCAAGTTTGCCAAAGGGGGAAAAGCCGTCTGCTTCTTTTACACTTGAGTTGGTGCTAGTTTATTGCCAAAGAGAACACACAGGGTTATGAAAGCAAAAGAGAAATACCACATATCTATACAAAGCATTCTTAATCACCTGAAATATCCTCTTTTCAGCTCCTCTTTGCTTGATGTATTCTTTCGGAAGGAATTCTTTTAGGCTGGAAAAAACAAAGAGTCACAGTTTAATGAAGAGACAACCGCCTCTGCCTCGTTTTCAAGCGAAGTGGACGTCAACCATTCGTTAATATGGCTTCTAGACTCCTTAGCAGCCTCCCTCTTTCCTGATTGGCTCCTCCTCCCCTCCCCTTTGAAGACAGCCATTCAGGGGAATCCACCTCAGAAACCTAACTGAGTTGGGGAAGAGAGCAAGCAGCCAATAGGGAGCTCACCCACCCAGGCCCTCAGTGGGCACCTGACACCTCTCAAAGTCACCACCACCAAGTCAGCCATGCGCGAGGAGCCCATAGGAAAGATTCAGATCCATTCTGTTCCAGTGCCATGAGGCACTGAAAATCCACCTGCCCATTGAAGTTTCAGCAGATTCTGTTCTCCCATGGCCTCAATATCATCATTATTATTTAATTGCGCAGGTGGCCCCCCCTCCCCCTTGAGGTTCCAGGGGGAAGCTGAAGGACAGTAATTGTTGTTGTTTAGTCGTTTAGTCGTGTCCGACTCTTCATGACCCCATGGACCAGAGCACGCCAGGCACTCCTATCTTGCACTGCCTCCCGCAGTTTGGTCAAACTCATGTTCCTAGCTTCGAGAACACTGTCCAACCATCTCGTCCTCTGTCGTCCCCTTCTCCTAGTGCCCTCAATCCCCTTCATGGATCAATGCCTTGTCGTGGCGAAGGGGCTTGAATAACTCAGAGAAGCTATGAGCTATGCCATGCAGGGCCACCCAAGATGGACAGGTCATAGTGGAGAGTTTTGACTAAACGTGATCCACCTGGAAAAGGAACTGGCAAGCCACTCCAGTATCCCTGCCAAGAAAACTCCATGGACAAAGACAACAGGACAGCAATTAGAAAATGTCAAAGAACCTGAACGAGTATTGTTATTTTGAGATGCATGTAACATACTTCATTTTCCACAATGCAACATTTATTTCTTAGTATTGTTTTCATACCATTTTAAAAACAATTTTATTCACTTGTTTAGTCATTAAAAGTCTTCTCCTCCAGTATGGAGCACAGGGCACCTTCACATAATAAATCACTAAAACAACTGTCTAAAGGAAAACTGTTAAACTACATTAAATTACAGTAGAGCAGCAGTGTAGATACCTAAAGGGACCTCACCCCAAAGAAATTATGAACCAAATGCCTGGATAAACAAAATGTTTCCAATTGGCATGTAAATGGATCCACTGTGGAGGCATATAGAATATCCTCTGGGAGGACATCCATAAGTGGGGTGCCACTACCAAGAAGGCCCTGTCTTGTGCTATTATGTGCCTAGCTTCCGCTGAGGATGGATTCCCAGGCAAGGCATCTCCTGCTGATCATAACAAAGGAGGTCAGCTGGAAACAGGGAAGGGGCTCTCTCAGGTACTTTTCCTGTTTATGGGCTGTTACATTAGAAACTTCACAATTAAGACCAAAACAGGACAGCAACTTCACTGGATGGATGTACGTATTTTGGCATGATTGCTAGGATTTCCATCAACATTTGACCAGAATTCTTAAACTGCTGAATTTTAGTGGCAAGTCTTCAGTAAAGCATGACAGTTCTTGAGGTCAAACATGCAAAGTACATCTTCCTTCCACTTATAAGCCTGCACAAGACACGTGAAAATGAAGCAGAGCTGTGTGACAGGACGGTGTCATGGCCCTGCCTTGAACTCAAGAATAAGATGTGATAGAGTTGGCCAAGTCTGGGGCTGCTCCATCACCAGTTATGGAATTGGGGTAGGGCTTCTGATGCTGGTGGTTCATACCCAACAGTGCCTGAGGCCAGTGATTTGGAGTCCATGGAGGCTGAGGCTGGCAGCCCAGAGCCTGCAGAGTCTGAGACACAATCTTTGTAGATGCTGTCCTTTGAACCCAACCCACAAGAGCCACATGCCTCCCATACCTGCCCATCAGTGCAGAGGCCATATAATGGAGCTCATCTTCAGGCCTGGGGTTAATCCTGTAAGATCCAGTCTTCAGACCAAGTGGGTAGAGCTTGGGAAAATGGACTGGAGGAAGGAGACTCCACAGGCTTCAGTTAATCTCCAGGCTTTGTTGCTCAGCTGGAGCTAGCCGTGGTGCTGCACCCAGAAACCTGCCTTGCCCATGTGTGTGTACCTGACGTGCATGAGTGAGAATCGATTCTGCGGCAGGCTGGAGCGCGCAGGAACGCGCGCCCATACACAAGCGCACACGAGGTTTTCGGCGCACTTCCAGGTTGCTGGAGCATCGGAAATAGCTTGTGCGCATGCACCAGAGTCTTTTCCGGCGCACTTCCGGGTCGCCGGAACACCGGAAATAACTTGTGCGCATGCACATGGGCCTCCTCCAACCCGGAAGTGCACCGGAAATGATGCTTGCGCATGCGCACAAGCTATTTCCGATGCTCCAGCGACCAGGAGGTGGGCAGCCGCGCCACGCCAATAAGAGCGGGCAGCAGCAGCGGGCGGCGGGGGTTGCCAGGGGCCGGGTAAATGAGCCTCATGGGCCATATCCAGGCCTCTGGCCATAGTCTGGGGCCCCTGCTGTAGACATTCACTGCCCATAAATGACTGGTAAGAAAGCTGTGAAAGGGACCCTTCTTGACACTGTCTCTTGTTGCTTTGCCTTAACTCAGGCATCCCCAAACTGCGGCCCTCCAGATGTTTTGGCCTACAACTCCCATGATTCCTAGCTATCAGGACCAGTGGTCAGGGAAGATGGGAATTGTAGTCCAAAACATCTGGACGGCCGAAGTTTGGGGATGCCTGTCTTAACTCAAGGCTTCATTACTTACTGTTCATACCTGAAAGGGATGTATGAAAAACCCAGGGAGACACCTTCATTAACTAAAATGACTCCGCAGAAAAGCACAATGAACTGCCTTCTGTTCCTTTGGAAATGATGGTTAAGTATAACATCGGCCTTCAGAAGAGACTCCATCCAATTAAAAGGAAATCATTTGTACAGAGTGGGGAAAGGGCGGAGAGAAAACCCCCGCCCCCAAGAAATCATCCATCAGCTCTTTCTAATTTGAACTCTGAGCAGAATGGTTATGCCACTGAAGGGACTGGGAACCACTTCTGTTCAGAGAGATACAAAAATTCAATTATGATGCAATTACATTATTTAAATGTATTTAAATACAAAGACAATCTATGACATCATCTTTTGTTCCTTCCTATGTTGAGAGAGTGTTTTAACATCTGTAGCAGCCCTATGAATTATTCTGCTGTTGAAGCGCAACCATCAAAATTAAAAAGGTGACACAGGGCAGCAACAGCCCACTACCACTGCTAGGTACCTGGAGCTCCACTACGAGTTAAGGCTGGCCTCATATTTGCAAGGTCACACACATGCATTTTGTTATTATATCACTAGCCTGTGTATTGTTTGCTGAAGTACTCATATTTGCATGTTAGGGAAGACTCTGGGTGTGCAAAGGAGCATTCACCAGCTACAGAAAGAAAGGCTACTTGCCAGTACCTTGATTTTACTTTTCCCACTGATTGTGGAAGCTATCAAGGCATTTCTCTATTTGCTGCAGCCGGCAAAATTCTTGCAACGATCTTAGCAAACCGTCTGGTAACAATATCCAAGGTGACCCTTCCTGAATCCCAAAACGGTTTTCGGCCTTCTAGGGTGACAGTGGACATGAGTTTCACCGCTTGACAGCTTCAAGAAAAATGCAGAGAGCAAAACCAACTCCTGTATATGCCGTTTATTGACCTGACTAAGGCTTTCGACACTGTAAATCGTAATGCCCTGTGGACTGTCCTTCTGAAAATTGGCTGCCCAGATAAATTTGTAAACATCATTTGGCTCCTCCATGATAATTTGACAGCAACAATCACAGATACCGTGTTTCTCCGAAAATAAGACACCGTCTTATATTTATTTTTCCTCAAAAAAAACACACTATGGCTTATTTTCAGGGGATGTCTTATTTTTTCCTCCTCCTGCTGCTGCTGCTGCGGCCGGCATTGCTGCTGTGCCTATCACTATGTCTTATTTTTGGGGTATGGCTTATATTCATTGAATGCTTAAAAATCCTGCTAAGGCTTATTTTATGGCTACGTCTTATTTTCGGAGAAACGAGGTAACAATGGCTCTCAAAGTGAACCATTCACAGTGGGATCAGGTGTTAAACAGGGTTGTGTTATTGCCCCAACTCTATTCATTATTTTCATTGCCATGATCCTACACTTTGTCGATGGGAAACTCCCCACTGGAGTAGAAATCATATATCAAACAGATGGAAAGCTCTTCAATCTGAGCAGGCCGAAAGCAAAAAGTAAGGTTACTGTAACTTTCGTCATAGAGCTTCAGTATGCTGATGACAACGTAGTGTGCACACGCTCGGAGGATGACCTCCAAACCATCCTAAATATCTTTGCAGAAGCTTACGAAAAGCTTGGCCTATCACTCAACATCAAAAAAACCAAAGTGCTGCACCAACAAGTACAAAACAACCGCTCTGCAGCGCCACAAATCCAACTCACTGGTGTAACGTTGGAAAACGTTGATCACTTCTCCTACCTAGGCAGTTACCTTTCCACAAGGGCCAACACTGATGCCAAAATCCAGCATCGCCTGAGCTCTGCAAGTGCGGCTTTCTCCCGTTTGAAGTGCAGAATATTTGAGGACCGGGACATTCCCAGGGATCAACTCCCCACTGTGGAAGGATGTGTGGATCCAGAATTGGCCTCCACAGTCACTTACGGACCCATTGTTAAAACCGTGTTAAGGAAGACAATCTTACTTGGCTACGAGTGATCGCCAAAGAAGATTTTCTTTTTCAGAAAAACAATAACATAATTTAATGTATAATTGTACATTAAATATTTACCCCATGAATATCCTTATATATACTAGTAACTATATATTATACATAATACATAATTGCTTTCTGTACATATTATTATTCACCATACGAGTATTATTTAAGTACTTTAACCCTATTTATTTGATTCTAGAACGTTTATTATATATTGTGCATATATGTATAACCTCATGGATATCCATTAATCACTACCCTTCTTTATCTTACATTCAGACATTACCTGAAATATTTCTCTTCAACACGGAAGTGTATTTTATACCTGGTTATTTATTGATCTGGCTTCTCACGTGAGAATCATCAACCCCTGTCTGTAAGGCCCCTCTCCCTAGTATCACGTCCATAACTTGAGGTTGCACCACTTTCTCACTTTTTCCAAGGCCTCTGGTTGTTAGGTCAGGACCATTCTACTCTCCATCACCACTTTCTCACTTTTTCCAAGGCCTCTGGTTAATGGGTTAGTTACTTCCACTCTCTTGCTCATAGTATAACTGGTTTTCCTGGCGGCTGGTATTTTTTATTTCTCTTTCCCTTCAGACCACATCTCAAGTGCTCCTACCAATCCGATTTCTAGCCTGTAGTAACAGTGCAATGGACTTCGCGCAAGCTACCTATATGGTATTATTGTCTTAATGCTTTTGCAGATCCTGCAAAAACACTGCTTTAGCCCTTGAATAGTTGCACTGGGGGAAAAGGCATAGGCAAGGTGTTCTGGACAAATCCCCACCCATGGCTCATGAAGGCTCCCTGCTTCATCAGCAGAAACCCTTTGGTTTTTCTTTCTGGGCTGTCTACCACCACTGGCAGAGCACAGTTCAAAGTGTTGGTGTTGACCTTTAAAGCCCTAAACGGCCTTAGTCCAGTATACCTGAAGGAGCATCTCCACCCCCACCGTTCAGCCCGGACACTGAGATCCAGCGCTGAGGGCCTTCTCGGTAGTGGCACCCGCCCTGTGGAATGCCCTTCCATCAGATGTCAAGGAAATAAGCAGTTATCCTAATTTTAAAAGACATCTGAAGGCAGCCCTGTTTAGGGAAGCTTTTAATATTTAATGTTGTATTGTTTTAATATTCAATTGGGAGCTGCCCAGAGTGGCTGGGGAGACTCAGCCAGATGGGCGGGGTATAAATAATAAATAATGATGATGATGATGATGATGATTATTATTATTATTATTGCTGTGAATATTATTCTTGCTGCAGATGCTTGGCTGAGAGCCACAGTGTCCCCCTTGGTGGGAAGGAAGATTTCCAGCAATTCCACTGAAATATTTTCTACAGAAACTGTACGCAACTGCACAGAAGCTTGACGGGTAAAACTAAAGCAAGGAATTCCCAGCAAGAAGAGAAATTACCACATGAAGGATCAAGGTTCTAGATTTAGTCTATCCCTCTCTCCTTGCCATGCTAGTGTTCTGTTCAGAGCAGCCTTCACCAATCTGCTGCCCACTGGATGTTGTTGGACTACAACTCCCATAATCCTCGGTAAGCATGGCTATATTCCTATCAAGCACAGCAACGTAAGTTTATGCTGGCTGGGGCTGATGAGAGCTGTAATCCAAAGCAGCTGGAGGGAGGCCAGTGTTCTTCAATCCTGGGTTCCTGGATGTACATAAGGTGGTCTTCAGTCTAAACTGATATGGTCTTCTCCACTACCACAGGTCTCCAGCCCCTCACTTTACTGGGTGCATAGGTCTAGACTGTGAAGGAGCAGTGGCAACTACTGGCCTTTGGTGAAATTCTCAGAGAGCTTTGTAACACCATTATACCTGCTTTCTCAACAAGAAAGCCCAGATCTGCTTTTGTGGGATCTTCCACCGACTTCTCAGAACACAGCCTGAAAACCACTGGGCTGGAAGAGTTGTCGAAGCAGCACAAAACAGTTTAACCCAATGTGTAAAGATCGTTGGACCAACTTACTCTAAAAATCCAGGTTTGTGCTTGTGCTCAACGTGAGGCCCAAACTGGATCTGCGCTTGGAAACCTCCAAATTCACACGCTTTCTCAAACGACACTGGATGGGAACCATTCAGAATATCATCACGAGCCTGGAAAGCAAGTGAAGAAAGAGACCATGTTATGTGTCTGCTTCATCACCTGAAGAGAATGCTGACTCCTGACCTCTGACACCTGGATACCAAAGGTCCGCTAGTCATAGCAAATGTGATGGAGCTAGATATTGGCCTCAATGGACAAACAGTCTCTCCTGGAATAAGGCACCTTCTAATGGTTCTTGGTTACAGGTAAGTTCTGCTACAGAAACCCCACTGAAATACAGGAGATGTGCAAAAGCACTGTGGCTTGGTATTGCATCATCTGATGATGTCACTTGATGGCTCACATCTGAATGCACCACTGAAAGACATGTAGTAAAAAGCAACTTTTTAGTAGTTTCTGGGGAAACAGCAGAGCTGAACACAGCTTTGTACAGTAGAATCATAGAATCACAGAGTTGGAAGAGACCACAAGGGCCATCCAATCCAACCCCCTGCCAAGCAGGAAATACCATCAAAGCATTCTTGACATATGCCCATCAAGCCTCTGTTTAAAGACCTCCAAAGAAGGAGACTCCACCACACTCCTTGGTAGCAAATTCCATTTGTAAATACTGTACAAAAAGCATTAGGTGTTATCTGGAATATTTCTGATTTAATTAGATTATTTAATTTCTATACCACTTAATATATTTAAAATATATCTAAGTGGAGTACAAAAAACAAAAGCAACAACAGACAATTTAAATAAAATATTACAAAAAATGTAAAAATGCATTAATACTAAATTACTTGTGTGTGTGTGTGTGTGTGTGTGTGTGTATATACATACAGTGGTACCTCTACTTACGAATTTAATGTGTTCCAAATGCACATTTGTAAGTAGAAAAAAATTGTAAGTCGAATCCCGTAGGAATGCATTGGGAGAAAAAATTCGTAAGTAGAAAAAATCCTATCTAAAAATTCGTAAGTAGAAAAAATCCTATCTAAACTGCATCCAAGATGGCGGACGGAGCTCCATTCGTAAGTAGAAACATTCGTAAGTAGAGTTATTCGTAAGTAGAGGTACCACTGTATACAGTGGTGCCGCGCTTAACGAATGCCCTGCTTAACGAAATTTCCGCTTAACGAAAGGATTTTTCAAGCGGAGGTTGCCTCGCTAGACGAATGCGTTTTACAAAAAAATTGACTAGCGAATCGCGGTTTCCCATAGGAATGCATTGAAATTCAATTAATGCGTTCCTATGGGCAAAAAAAAAAATACAAAAAAATTTCAATGCATTCCTATGGGATTTGCTAGACGAATTTTTCGCTATAAGAAAAGACCCGTGGAACGAATTAATTTCGTCTAGCGAGGCACCACTGTATATGTGTGTGTGTGTGTGTGTGTGTATATCAGTTCATTTTTCTTCAGGCACACCCTCCCTCTCAGCCTCTCGGTTCTCACCAAGGGTCCAAACAAACTCTCATCTCACTCACAAAAATCTCACAATGAGAAGAGTTCCTGGAAACAGCGGACATCACCCTAGTCTCCCACACTAGACTTGCTTTTGATGGACAGGCCCAAGGTGGATGGCACTTCTTCAGGCTGCCCACAGCTGTGGCCCATTCAGCTGCACTCTCCACACCCAGTTCCAGGGGCAGCAGGTTTGCTGAGCTTCCCAGGGGGTCCAAAGCATGGGGAAATAGTACTATGCCGTACTATTAAATATGGACTCTCGCTTAGCACACTCACTTCCCCCAGTGAGCTTTCGCTTTTCTCTTTGTGTGCCCCACTGTAACATCTTAATAAAATATAAAGAGGAAACAACAACAAAAACAATGGCTTTGTGGTTCAGGGGATAAGAGAGGAAATGCGCGCAGGGTGAGTGTGTGCATGAGGAAATGCTATCTGTACTTGATTTGGGACAGCATGTTCACACATCCATGCAGTCGTCAAGTCTTGTTGTCTATACCCAACAGACATTACGATATAAACATAAAGTGTTTATGTGCAAAACACAGAGGGCAAAAAAGTTGGTCCAATATGGCAGGGATAAACCCTCAGAATACAAATACAGTAGACAGGATTTAGAAAATTCCTTTAGTTTAACACTTCCCCCTAACATTTAGCATTAATAATGATTCAAAAAGGCCCCTTCATCTTATTTTGCAGCTAACAGGAATAAAGGTACCTTATTAGCTGAAGAACTTATCTATACCAGCCAACAGCCAACTTATCTTAAAATTGTCTGATTTGCCTCCTAGGAAGGTCTGAATTGGAAGAATGAACTTAACCCTTCATGGATTACCTAAAGGACAGAAAGATACCGTATAGTGCAGTACACCTTCCATTTGACGTGTTCTACAGAAACAAAGAACATTCCTTTACTGGCCTATTAGAAAATCCATCCCCATGGTATTCACACTTGTAAGTCACCCCTGGATGTTGCTGCCAACAAGTGATAAACGTGTATGTCTGAACTGTAACTCAAAGGCTTCTTTCTGTTCTGAAGCTGGGATAGCGGGTAAGGAGAATAGGGCTTGGCTTGATGCACAGCTGGAGAGGGATTTCTTGATTCCAGCTCTAGCACACCTGAACATAAAGCAGATTTAGTTGAACAGGGTCTCTCGAGTCCACATTCTGGTCCGAGTAGAAGAATTTGCGTCTCAGCAGCAGCGTCTCGTTCTCGTCCACTCCTTGCTCCCGAAACGTTCGACTGTGATCTAACCAGTTTACTAAGCGGAGAAAGAAAAAAAGACTCACAATATGCACGTTACTATCGCTCAGTCTCTGCCAACCTGATCCCCTTTGGACTACAATTCCCATCAGCTGTGCTAGCTGGGGCTGGTGGGAGTTGTAGTCCAAAACATCTGGAGGGCATCAGGTGGGCACCCTTCTTTCTCCCTCTTCTTGCAAATGCAAGAGCCAGGCATTCCAACACACACACACACACACACACACACACACACAGGCATAACCTTTTCAAACGGGCTGAGAAGTCAGTATTTCAATAACATAGCCTTCCCCCACCAGGTACCCCAGGTGTAGCTTGCCTCCAACTTCCATCAGTCCCAACCAGCATGGCCAGCAATCGAAGAGGGGGGTCTGGAGCTATAGTCCAGCAACATCTAGAGGGTACCCACTTTCAAGAACATGAAATGAAGTGGCAAATGCCTTGTCTATAATTCGAAGTATATACTAATGATTGCTATATTAAAAAAGGTAAAGGGCCCCTGACAGTTACGGAAAGTCCAGTCGCAGATGACTCTGGGGTTGCAGCGCTCATCTCGCTTTACAGGCCAAGGGAGCCAGAGTTTGTCTGCAGTTTTTCTGGGTCATGTGGCCAGCATGACTTCTGGCGCAACAGAACACCGAAACCAGAGCAGCACACGGAAACGCCGTTTACCTTCCCGCCGGAGCGATACCTATTTATCTACTTGCACCTTTTGATGTGCTTTTGAACTGCTAGGTGGGCAGGAGCTGGGACCGAGCAACGGGAGCTCACCCCGTCGCGGGGATTCGAACTGCCGACCTTCCGATCGGCAAGGCCTAGGCTCTGTGGTTTAACCCACAGCGCCACCTGCATCCCTTATAACGATCAATATACAATTATGTAAACCTCTAAAAGAGTCCAAATTGTAGGTACAATTCCTGATAACTCCTCAAAAGGAAGCAAACTTCATTGTCTGCATCCATCTGTCTCAAGACGGTGCCTCTGGAGGTGAAGCATAAGCAAAGCGACCTCTCTGGGGAGCAAGCCTGGGCAGTGTGCATGGAGGTCCTGCGCTGCCCAGATGACAAGGCCCCACTCCTGGCTCTGATGTAGTCCAAAGGAAAGCAGAGCAATATGTTTGGCACCAGCTTGGCTGCAGGAGGTGCTGGAAGGAAGCGTACAAGGCGCCATCCAACCGTCTTAGGAACTCCACTCAGATTTGTGTAGGGTTTACTCCTTGGCCGTTTCTCCTCCTGAAGATAACCTGCAAGGCAGCGGAGGTTGAGGATCATAGCTTTCCTTCTCCTAGATGGGCTCCCTTCCCAGGTCGATGAGCCTCAGCCGCCCCTTACTTCCATCTACAGCACATGCAGAAACTGCCTGCTTATCTATTGGACCCACTATTGGTCTTGTCCGCTCAATCTGCCGCAGCCTGTCTTCACATGCAGGAGAAGTCATTAACTCACTGAAGGTTTGAGATGGGCCAGTTGAAGCCACTTCTGGGGTGCAGTCACTGTCGCTAAATATACAGTACAGTGGTACCTTGGGCTCTCAAACGCCTTGGTACTCAAACAACTTGGAACCCAAACACTGCAAAACTAGAAGTAAGTGTTCCGGTTTGTGAACCTTTTTCAGAAGCCGAACGTGCTCCGCTTTGAGTGTTACGCTTCCATTTGGAGTGTCACGCTGAGGTCTGTCTGTTTTTGCTATTTATTTTGCATTTTTGTGGCTTTTTTGTTTAGTTTTTGTGACTGTGTAGAGCCCAGTTCAGCTACTGATTGATTGACTGATTGTGTGACTGCAGTACATTGTTTATTGCTTTCATTTTATGGATCAGTGGTCTCGTTAGACAGTAAAATTCATATTAAATTGCTGTTTTAGGGATTGTTTTTAAAAGCCTGGAACGGATTAATTTTGCATTATTTTCTATGGGAAAGCATCGTATATAATCCTCACAACAACCTTGTGAGGTAGGTCAAAGGCAATACAAAAACTAACTCCCAGCCCCAATCAAAACTGAATCTGTTTTAATCAAATACCTGAGCAAATTCTTTTTATAGCACGTTCGCGGCAGCTTGTGGCCATGTGTGATGGCACATTACATATAAGCACACATGTATGCCTGTGTATTGGAACACACGTGTAATGAAATCTTTAGCTTGAAGTCGCACTGTTCTATGAGGATATTACACTGGGCGCTTTATACAGGTGTAGCCCTCCAGGTGGGTTGAACTTCATCTCTCATCATCCCTGGATGGGGCTAATGGGTGTTGGAGTCCAACAACAGATGCTGGAGCAGGGAAGGGGGGTGTATCAGGCTGAACACCCTGCATGGAGGAATTGGTCCTCAGATGCCAGACCAGAGAGTAATATGAAAGAACGTGCATTTTTATTATGATGTAGAAAGATTGTTTATTATGCAGATTGTTGCATAATGAAAAAGAATTCATTAAAATAAGACAGTTTTCAAAATGAACCAGCAGCAGAATTACAGCTGGGGCAGTCTGAGGTGGAAAGAGCAGGGGCAGACTTTGAGCTCTCACATTTCGGTGGTGCCCTGAGAGATGCTAAAATTCAGCACCCCCATGGCTCTTGAGCTCCATTCTACAGCATTGCTGTGGCAGCCGCTGCAGCACGGTGCTCAGTGCAGCTGAGCCGGTCACGCTACCATAAAACCGCCCCTGGAAAGCGTCACCTACGAAATACAGAGAAAAGACAGCATGCAAAGGAGGCAGCAGACAAACAAGCAGAGCCTAATTGGTAGACGGAGGGGGAATAATTATATAAGTGCCCCCCCCCCCGCAAGGATCAGCATGACTAAACTTAGAAATGAGAAAGCTAAAGGGGAAGGGGAAGCAACAATATTTCCTCTCCCAGGCCTGATAGAAAAATTCAAGGGCCCAATCCAGAGACCCTTCTTGGCACCAGGCTGACAAGAGTTCCCAGGCCTGGTTGCGAAGGGAGAGGTGGGCTATGTGGACTCTGCAGGTCCCTGAAAGCCTGTGAGGTTGCGAAGCTTCTTTGAACGGAGCGTAGGAGGGAATGCAGGCAATGGTGTACTTGCTCGCAAGGGTCTCTAACTGAACTGAGCTTGCGATGAGAAAAATGGAGAAGAGAAAGGAATGCCAGGGAGCCTGTAAGGAAGGGTGGGCAGGGGGTTGAGGCAGCCCAAGTGTCCTACAATGTAATCCTCCTCCTGGACCTGCAAAATAGAACTGGGGGAAGTGTGCCCCAAATCTAGCTAGGGAACTGCATTATAGGTCAATCATAGCTAAAGAGTCGCCCCCCCCCCCCCCGCATAGCAAAGGAGAGCAGGGCTTTGATGGGCTCCTAAGAGTTGCCACAGGTGTGCGAGGAGCAGGGCGTGGTCAATTTCTTGTGTATACCTCCAGTGGGAGGTTCCTATCCTTAATCAATTCTAATAGTTACTAACAGATTGACAGTCAGAGCCAATGCTCTACAGGGGGTGTTTTGTTGCCCCTGGGCTCCAAGAGGGCTGGATCCAGAGTTCTGGATCCTTTGATTAAGTTAGGAGTTAGATGATTAAGAAAGATAATTTGCATCCCCAGGGTTCTCCTGGTATGCCTACGTCTTTAGAGCGCCCCATTAACCAATATGAAACTGAGGTCAGCAAATACTTTTGTGACCTTCTGCTTTGTCAGCCTTTCACAGACAAAACTGAATCAACTGAATCAAAAATGTCAAGGCATTTAAAGGGAGTTACTCAGAATGCCAGCAAGGTTGAGCACCTTGGTAACAAGTTTTATCACCACCAGAGAGCATGTTATTAGCCTACAGATACTTTACAGGAGCATTTTAAAGAGCATTCAGAGTTCATATTTTGGCAGGTGGGTGTTTATTTATTTATTTATTTATTTATTTCATATGGTGCAGTTTAAACTAAGGCCCGGGGGCCAGATGCGGCCCAATTGCCTTCTCAAACCGGCCCGTGGACAGTCCGGGAATCAGCATGTTTTTACATGAGTATAATGTGTCCTTTTATTTAAAATGCATCTCTGGGTTATTTGTGGGGCATAGGAATTAGTTCATTCCCACCCCCCCAAAAAAAACAGTCCGGCCCCCCACAAGGTCTGAAGGACAGTGGACCGGCCCCCTGCTGAAAAAAGTTTGATGACCCCTGGTTTATACACTGCTTGATTGTGAAAAACCTTAAAGCAGCTTACAAAAGGAATAAACCAATAACACCATTGTTAAAAACAACTGTTTTAAACTTTAGCGTTTTGAACAATAAACAAAAACCAGATTAAAACTGGTTTTGTAACTGGATTTGTAGCCAATGTTAGTTCTACTTAGAGCAGATCCATTGAAATGTATGGGCATGACTAGCTTAAGTACATTGATTTCAATGGGTCTCCCCTGAGTAGAACTTGGTTGGAAAACAACCCATAATTTCTACCATCCAACTGTAGGGGTGTTTTTTTTTCCTGTTGTGAGGAATGTTGCCACACCCGAGACTCATAACTACATATTGATCTATGCAATCCTCATGATTACGGCATTTGTCTAGAAAATGGAATTGGGCCAGTATCCTGTCCAGGAACTATCAAGACTGCAAAGTTTATTGTCATTGCGCCTAGGTATTCTGCACGTGCTAAGAATTACAGTACAGTATAGGGAAATGGATTTGGCCTTCAGAAGCCCTTTTAAAAAATTAAACCAAGAGGTGATTAAACGCCGCAGTCTCACTCTGCAATCATCAAGCTCCTTTGGCCTGAGGCCTGAGCACTCAAAGCCTCACAACACTTTCTCCACATTCCCACAGAACTGCATGACGCCTCGTTCTCCCTGGCTGGAAGGTATCCAGTTATGTGGGGAAAACACTCGGCCCTGACTGATTGAGCACGGCAGTCGCCTGTCAATGATGGGAAGGACCCTTCTGAGTCCCTGATCCTGGAGAGCAGCTGCTGCCAGTCAAAGCAACCAATACTGGGCCGGCCGGCCAGTCTGAATGGACATAAGGCAGCTTCCAAACTTCCTTGAAAGCAGCTGAATTGTTGCCACGAACGATGCAGCTAGTTCTAACCTTTAGATAATGCTTATTTATTTAGTTGGTTCATAAAACTTATATACTGCTTGACTGTAAAAAACAACAACCCAGCCTCGAAGCGGTTTACAAAATGAATGAAACAATGAAATTATCAGTAAAAAGAGAGTTAAAAACAGCTGTTCGAAACATTAATATTTTTTTTAATTTAAAAAATCCAACGGTACGCTAAAAACCAGATAAAAACACATGACAAACTTCTGCTTATCTGTATAGGCTTGCCTGAACAAAAATGTTTTTAACAAGTGCAAAAAATGTGTACAGTGAAAGTGCTTGCCTGGTGTCCATAGGCAGGGAGTTCCAAAGTGTAGGTGCTGCAACACTAGAAGATCAATTTCTTACAAATGTGCAATGAGTATTATGTGGGACTTGTACCAGGGCCAGTTCTGCAGACTGAAGCAGTTGAGTGGGCATCTATGGGGGTAAGGAGATCTAGCAGAATGTGGGGCTGTGCTATACATCATATATGCAGCTCATGCTGAATTAAAGTTAAAAATGAACAGGATCACTGCAGAAGCCTTGTTTTGGTCTCATTTGACCTCTTATAAATTTGCTTTGTTTCTCCTTTCCTCAGTTTTGATTTTTAACTGAAAAGCAACTTTAAAACCTGCATGGGAGGTGAAGCCAGGATACACCTATGAAATTAAAATAAAATCAATTAAATCAAAAAGTCCTTGCCCCTGCCAAGTTGTGCATGGTGAGCTTTCACCTTGGATCGCTGTCAGAGTTACAAAACAAAGCGAGGATTGTTTTAGCTTCCTTTGCAAACACTATTGATATTTTGGACTGCAGATTCCTGCGTATGAAAGCAGTTCACTGCATTGACCTCCAGCATCTAAGGTGAATAAGGTCACACACACACACACACAGAGAGAGAGAGAGAGAGAGAGAGAGAGAGAGAGAGAGAGAGAGAGAGAGAGAGAGAACCCACACCTAAATAGCACTCCTTACTCTAGTAAGAGAAGTGGGCAGCAAGAGACTCCAGGCTGGTCAAAAGCCAATTCTAGCAAGAAGGGGGGAAAGGAAGCGGGGGAGGCAAGGAGAGAGGAAAGGAGGAGGATAAAGAATATGTGAAGTTTTTGATGTAAAGAATTGAAATATATTAAGGTGAAAAATGTTTAAGGTGATGATTATGAAACTGCTAGTGATGATTGGAAATGGAAATCAGATAGGGGGGACTTGGGGAAGTCCCAAAGACAATGGTTAGAGAAGTTAAGGAAAAGTGAAAATGATTTTATATTTTGTTACTGTTTGTATTTGTTCTTTGATTTGTTATGTTGTTGTTTTCTGTGTTTATAATATTATAAAAGTAAGAAAAAATTCCTAAAAAAAGAAAGAAAAAAGAATAAGTGTAGTTGTTGCCTAGGAACTTCTATTGTTCCATTGCAATATATCAGGCATCCCCAAACTGCGGCCCACCAGATGTTTTGGCTTACAACTCCCATGATCCGTAGCTAAGAGGACCAGTGGTCAGGGAAGATGGGAATTGTAGTCCAAAACATCTGGAGGGCCGAAGTTTGGGGGTGCCTCCAATATATAAAGGATCCTATCCTTGCATGCCGTACGTTTTATCAAATCAAACAGCTGATTCTGGACTCTCATTCACTAACCTAGTTTAGTGCACACTTATAGGCACACACCAAATACTGTAGGTGGGGAAACTTCTCTGTATTTTTATGCTCAGAGTTAAGAGCACATGTGAAAGACGAAAGGATGATGTGATCTTGGCTGTGCAATTATATTTATATGGTGTCATCAGGGTGTCAGTGGCGGAGCAACGGGTGGGTGGGGCTGGAGCATGTCCTGGGGGCGGGGGGCGCTGCCTGTGGGGGCGGGCAGGGGGGCAGTCGTGATGGCACCCTGCCAGGATTGCGCTGCCGGGGGCGGGGCACCCCCCGCACTCCTTTTCCTCTGCCAGTGCATGGTGTGCCTAGTGCGTTGTAAAAAATGGAAGAGGATATTACCCTCAACCATGTTGCCCACCCACCCACCCACCCACTGCAAAGCTCGGAGGATAAACCTGGGCAAGGTGTCACCAACTCCTGCAACAGGTCCTTCTGGGCCAGAAGTCATAGCTTTGCTAGAATCTGAATCTGGAAAGAACCAGTCCTACGGACAGTCCTTATCACCCACCTACAGCTGCAGAACAGCTAGCTCTTTGGAGGGTAATGGGGGTCACACAAAGCCCAGGCCAGCCATCTTCCATAACAGCCTCAGCAAGGCTTCTGCAACTTGCTGAAGCAACAGTTCCCTTCTAGGCAGGGCTCTGTCCAGGGTCCTGACCTCACCTAGCTCAAATGGGGCTCTGCCGCATCAGCTGCTATGTTAAGAGGCATCACAACCACAGAACCTGCTCCCTGGGCAGGGCAGGACAAAGGATAAGTCCCAAACCCAAGGAGCACGCAGGGTAAAATATCAGAGAAAGCGATGAAGGCAGGGGTAAAATGATGGAAGCAATGGGCTGTTGTTTCTGCTGGATGGACTTTGGGGGCTTAGGATGGCGATTAGGGGGGTTGTGCAAAAGGCTTAATGGAAGCAACAGTCAGAAGCAGGGCTTACTGTACAGCAGGACCAATATTTATAAATAAAGTTAAAGTATTTTCCAGTCTCCCAACACAGTCAAACATCCATGTTCTTCAACACTGGACATTCTTCAACATTTATGCACTTAGGGAGACACAGGCCTGGTTCACACACAGGGTTCACCTGTGGTTTAGCAAACTGGTTTAATAAACCATAGCTTGCTTGCTTATCTGAATACAAAAAATGATATGGAGCCACGGTTTCTTGTTAGGTTTAATGAACCTTGATTTGTTTTAACTATGCCTTGGTATTGCAGATGAACAAAGCACCCTTCTTTAACAATGGTTCCTCAAAACCCAGCTTTTCTTGTAGACACATTCATCTCCTGGATGAACTGTTGAGGGCCAAGAGGAGCAAATTTCTCCTTTGTAGGAAATTGGGACTTTTCAAGGACCTTGGTCCATTATTTCCCCAATGCTTCCACTCCGTGATCTGACAACAAATCTAATCAAACATTCTTCTAAGTAGCTACAAATGGTATCAAGAAACAAGCTAAACAGGCAGGCACTTCCCCAACCTGGTGCCCTCCTGGGCTGATGAGAGTTAGCTGAGGAAGCCTGCAGGACTGCAGTGACCAAAGAGAGGCTCTGTTTGGATGTTACAGCATCACACTGCCATTCAAACCCTGGACTAACTACATGCTTAGTTGGCTGCCCGGTATCAACAGCTTTTTATATACAGTGGTACCTTGGTTTAACAGCCTTACTAGAAAAGCTAACCAACACACAGAAATTGATACGGGGATAAGTAGAAGAGGACACCTTCACCCCAGTATGGCTCCCCTTTATCACATATCACAGCCCAACAAGACAGCAAGTAACCACCAACAGCAGAAGAATCAATTTGGCATACTTGACCCAACAAGCCCTCCTCCCCTCCCAATTGCAACCGAACCACCCTGCAGGCAACCACAGACAACCAACCACACCCTGCCCCCCCCAATCCCTCTCATTACCAAGGAAATGTAATAAGCAAATAGAAACAGAACATATCCAGTTGACGCTGGCACAATCCCCCCCCCACTAAGTAGAAGAATATAAGCTTCTCCACCCCACCCACAGCCCCTTCTCTTCCCAGCCTTATACTGTACTGCAAAAAACACTAATGTCTCACAACAAATGTAACTGATCTGTAGAAAACACAACCTGAAAACGAGACAATGTGCATATTTTTGTAAACTAGGAAAACCTTTAATAAGAATTATTAAACACACACAAGTCTGACTTTCTCTAAGTCAGAGCTACTATTAATTCACTTCTGTTTTCAGGGACTTTCACCACCTTCAGATTCTATTTATTCCGACAAGTCATAGGTTGGGAACATGTTGAGTATCCTATGCAGGACCACAGTTGCCACCATTCCTGGCTGCTGGGCACACTGCCTAGGGCTGATGGGAGTTGGAGTCCAGCAAAATATGAAAGGCCACAGAGCTTCACTGGGGAACACAACTCACGGTCATCATCCGTGTGCAGCTTGGCCTTTAATTTCTCCATTTTTTTTTCATCTCGCAGCAGCGTCCGATCTTTCTTCAGGGTCCCTGTGCCCTCCTCTTTCTTTTCTTCGGTGCTCTCTTGAATTAAGGAGTATTCTTCGTAGTTGGTTATTCCTGGAATTGCAAGAGCAAGCTAAGTCTGCTTATTCAACGCAGCTATTTGGTCCCAAACCACATCCTCATCTAAACCAAGCAAGAAAACACCAAACACCGTTCTTCTAGAACACTGCTGCTCTGCCATGGGGAACTCCATGGCCTAGTTTGGATGTAATGCTAGCAGCGTTTCTCAAACTTGGGTCCTACAACTCCCATCATCCCTAGCTAGCAAGACCAGCGGTCAGGGGTAATGGGAGTTGTAGTCCAACAACAGATGGGAACGCAAGTTTGAGAAACACCATCCTAAAGTCTGTTTAAAAAAGAAAAGGCCTCACAGGCCAATTTAGAACGTGAGACTGGGCCCAGGTGCCTCACAAGGCCTGCATGCCCATCCCTTCTCCTCCTTTCTCCAGTACAGCCACGAGGAGGAGTTTGGTAGCTTTCACTTCTGTTTTACAAGCAAGCCATGGTTTATGAAGCTCACTTAGTTTTTACTAACCACAGTGCTTGGGGTGTGGCTTAGCTCATTATCATGCTAAGCCATAGTTCAGTCCATGGCATCACTAGGGAAGGGATCTTACCAGTCACAGAGCTGGGAAAGGCAGCCCCTGTGGCACAAAAACTCTCTCTCAGCCTGCAGGCATTCTTTCAGGCTGTGACAGTGGGAGATGTGGGAAGCAAGGCCCTTGCCATCAGCTCTGCTGAAAGACCAGCTCCATCAGGTGCATCCCACCCCTGAGCAGTTCCCATTCCAGCTGCTCATTATAATAACTAATATTTAACTTTAAGAATTGGCTCCTGAGTTGGCTCCTGCCTCCCTCTCCCCTGCCCATCCCTTTCCCCTTTTGTGCTGTGTCTTTTGGACTGTAATCTTACAGGCAGGAGCAACGTTGTTTTAATTGACCGTGCATAAGCTTCTGCAAGAGGCTTTGGGGCTGGAGAGTTGGGTACAGGTGCTCTAAAGAAACAACTAAGAGCACACCCCAGTAACATCCAGAGTGACCTAGGGAGTCACAGGTTGGCCAACATGCTGGCTGCAAATGTTCCACCTGGTAACACATCTTGGGGTAGTTAGTGGGCAGTTGTTAAGAACGGGAAAATGAAGCCATTTGTGGCACAAGTGGGGAACGTAAGTTCCAAGGGCCAGACGTGGCCCCCCAGGCTTGCCAATCTGGGCCCCAGAACTGCCTGCAGGCCATGCCCCTCCTCCAACCTGCTCTGCATATCTTCAAGGCCCTTTGCCTGGCTGGAATGCAACCCTGGACCATGGCAATGCCTCTTCCTTGTATGGACGGACTGTGGAGGTGCATGTGGATATAGAAAGTTTTGTGTGACTTGTGTGCTTTTAACTTGGGCATGTGGCAAAAATAAAATTGAGGTGGAAAGGGGCCAGGGTTGTGGGAGAAATGACTTGGGCTTTGATTATATGTGATCTTGGCTTTAGGTGTTACCCCTGGAACATAAATCCTGCATAGGTTGTGGGCTTATTGTACAAAGAGTCTGACTCATGGATCCCCCTCCATTTTTGCCTCAGACCCCCAGAATGTGGTCCACGGGAGAGAAATGCCATTCTCAACCTCCTGCTGCATAACCTGGATCAGAAGCTCAAGTTTCCAGGACAACCTTTTTTCTTAGAATGGAGATCATGCATCAAGGTTCAAGACCCCAACGGTTGTCCCCACCCCCCCACCCCCATTCACCAGCAAGTTCCATTTACATTCACTTAGCACCCTTTCTTTTCTTCTGGAGTTGTTATTCCTACCAGGGCAGGCAGTAAAAGGTGAGGTTTAGGCCTGGAGACCCCAATGGCTATCTATTTCTCCTCACAGGAAAAATCTATCCTAGGAAATGGAGTTAATGGCATCCTTGGCCTCACCTATCCGGCTGCAAATGGTCACCAGCAATTCTCCAACCGTTTTAGAATCGTCCACCATCACCGTCTTCACCGACCCGTCCAGCATCCGGATCTTCTGCGGCCTTTGCTTCTTCTTGTATTCCAAAATATCCTAGGAAGTGAGTAACAGGGACACTTTTAAGAATAGTCAGAGGCAGGCCCAGCTGACCCTCCTAGGAAGCTTGTGAAATTCCGAGAGGGTCTGGGTTTGACCCTTCTTCCATAGCCCTTCCCAGGGCTACAGAAGACTAGTGTGGGATCTTTGACAGCTGAGGGATATCTTTCAGATCCCACACTAGTGACAAACTGTTTTAAACTGATTTTAACACAGTATTATAATTATTTCCTTGTAACCCAGCCTGGGACTTTATGGTGAAGGGTGAGTAAGAAATCTTAATAAATGAAGTCAATAAATAAACCTGAGGCTCTAGGGCAGGCATCCCCAAACTTTGGCCCTCCAGATGTTTTGGACTACAACTCCCATCTTCCCCGACCACTGGTCCTGTTAGCTAGGGATCATGGGAGTTGTAGGCCACAACATCTGGAGGGCCGCAGTTTGGGGATGCCTGATCTAGGGGGTTGACTCCCAGGAACTTTCCCAATGCCACAAGGGCTTTCCAGGGATCCCTTAAGGAAATGCCTTCCTGAGGAGGTTACCAGGCACGTAACAGGGGTGCCTCTGCTTTGTTGCACAACCAACATTTGGGGAGGGGGGTGATTGTTCCGGGCCATTCCAGATTACCCCCAACATTCTAACCTAGAGTGGGGAGAAGGTAGATCTGGATCAAGCAGCAGATTTCTGGGTGCTCTGCACTATATCGGCAAAGGTTTCTAACTTGCAACTGTTTTAACAGTGGCAGCAATGAAATTACCCCCCCTCCCTCCCGCCTTAAATTACACCACTGGGATGACGAAAGCCTGGAGGAACCAGGTGTGGATGTTTGTATGGAAGAGCTGTGAACTGCATCCTGTCCCAGAATTCAAACAAAATCCTGGCCTCAGAGTTTTTAAATCTGTATATATTGCACCAGGCTCTGAAGGGTGAATCTAGAGTGGGGGAATCCCTAAGGGGGTACCATTCTAGCCCTACTCAGAGTGGAGCCATTGAAATGAATGAACTTAGTTTGGTCATGTCCATCAACTTCAATGGATCTACTCTTTTAAATGATTAGCACTGTATTTTCTGAAACCTTTTCCATCCTAAAACTCATTCGCAGTCTGATAATGTTGGTGAAATCTTCCAAAAATATGGGCCCTAATGAAGTTTTGTGGATAATTTATAATGTAAGAGTGGACATGCTAAGACCCACTTAGCCCAGCCTCTTTTACCCTCCTTACAGAGGCTACCTAGATGCTTCTGGAAAGCCAAGCAAGGCATGCAGGCAATAACCCAATCCTGCAGTATATTCGCAACACATTGTGTTCAGAGGTCAACTGTCCCTGCGCATGGAGGTTCCGATTCTACCACGACTCACAAATGTTATAAGAGGGCTGTGACTAGCATCCAACGCCATACTCCTCCTCCTGGGTGTGGAGTCTCTACCTAGCTAGCCCTGCTGCCCTGTCACCAACAGACCACCCCCCTATCACAGAAGCCCACATATCTCAGCCGTACCCCATTCCGCAGCATGTAGTAATCGAGGGTCCTCCCGGCTTCCAGCCAAATGCCTTTCCGTGGATCTTCATCAGACAGGAATAACCCATAGTCGGAGGCTGGGAAATGAAAGGCAGAAAAGGACAGGCTGCAGAGCAAATAGAGTGTATTCCAAATGAAGGTTTTCCCACTTGATTAGAGAGCCATGAAGTGCCCCTCCAGCTTCTCCCCTCCCCCTCCCCCTCTTACTTTCTCTTTCCCACAATTGGCTCACCTACCTCAACACAGCTCAAAGCACGTTGGAAAGCGGATTGTTCGCTTTGGAGAGGAAGGGAAAGTGAACACTGTATCTACAAAAGGGGGCCATTACAGTGTTCATTTGTTAAGAGAAAAGATAAAGAATTCTCAAAGGTTGAAGTATTTAATCATAAGACCCCGAACCAGGAACTTTAACATCCCTGTGACTAGAGTTCTGGGAAGAGGCTCTTGGATCAGGCCAGTGGCTCATCTAGTCCAGCATCCTGTTCTCGCAGTGGCAAACCTGACGCCCCAATGGGAAAGCCAGAAACAGAATCTGGACACAAGAACATTCTCCCCTCCTCTGGTTTCCAGCAACTGGTATTCAGCTGCATTGCTGCCTCCGACTGTGGAATCAGAGCATAGCCATCCTGGCTAGTAGCCACTGATAGCCCTCTCCTCCTCCATGAATGTGTCTAAACCTCTTTTAAAGCCATCCAAGTTGGTGGCCATCGTTACCTCCTGGGGGGGGGGGCGGCAAATTCCATAGTTTATGTGCTGCATGAATAAGGACTTTCTTTTATCTATCCTGAAGCTTACAAAACGCAGCTTCTTCGGATGTCCATGAGTTCTAGTGCTATGACAGAGGGAAGGAAAAAAAATTCTCTATGCACTTTCTCCATGCCATGCATAATGAACCTTTTTCCAACTCCTTTTTGAGGTGAGGCGGCCAGAACTGTATACACTACAGCGTTCCAAATGTGCTTAGTCGCACCATGGTTTCCTGCTGGCAGAAACTGAGAATGCCGCAGCAAATGCTGTGACCAAAGGGACATCTGCGGAGGAGCACGCCGAGGGCGAGGTGCCCATAGGTCACGGGCATGTCCCTGCTGGAACCGCGGGAGATGAAGGCCGAAACGGCAACGCCAAAAGGCAACGCTCCAACGACGGCGCTTTAATCCCTCGCTGCTAATTAATGAAGGCTGCATTCAAACGTAATGAACCAAATAATACAAAGTAGTTTAGAGCTAATGCTTCCACTCCATCAGTGTCTATTAATCTGGCTGTTCGGCGGATGCCCTTGCGGAGCCTCCTTGCAATGGAAACGGTTGACAGTGAGGGGCAGAAATTCCCAGCTTGGATTCAAAGCCCCCGGGGAAGCAACAATTAGCTCCAAAACTGCATTGCCAATCAAGGCCCCATCTTGCCCGCATTATGGCATTGCTAATCTTGAATCCCAAGTTAATATGAACTTGCCTGTGGCCGCCCCAGACAGCAATGCTGCAATTTGTGAGCGATTGGTTGCCCTAAAATAAATCAAGGTTTCCCACTGCCCTGGAAACTGACATTATTTGTTGAAGATGATAAATACATAAACATGTTTGTTCTGAGTGGAAATGAGCAAAAGAGGGCCTTTTCACAATCCCTTTTTCCCTCTTAGAGAAAGTAGCAGCCCTTTGGGTAATTTTGCAATGGGGGTGGGTGCTGCAAAAACAGGGCAGAAATATTAACCCACTGGGTGGGTGGGTGGGGGCCGGAGTGGGTGGCAATGTAAAAAGAGAAGTTGTGAGTGTAGCAAGGCTTGCCTGCCTCAGTGACACATTTTCTCACTTCCCACCTGCTCCACACACATACAGAGTGAAGACGATGCATTTGCCCTCACTTCAGGGGCATCGCTCCATGTCCAATAAAATACCTGCCACTATTATTTATTTACATTCCATGTTTCTCCCAGAGTCAGGACTCAAGGCAGCTCGCAAAGATTAAAACACAGAAAGATAAAAACATACAGCAGATAACAGTTAAGAAGTATCTGAACTGTAACAGAATTAAAACAATATAAAAACAAATCTATTAAAATGCAAGTAGCAAAGAGTCTGGCCTCTCTAGGGAGGGAGTTCCAAAGTCTGCGAACAGCTGCTAAGGCAGCCCTCTGAGACACCACAACCTTTTCATGCTCATTATGTGAACCTTGATTGCTCATCAAGACACCCACTGCCTTATCTGGGGTGGGGAACCATGTCGTCGTCGTCGTCGTCCCAATGTGGAGGGACTCCCATCAGCCCCAGTCAGAAAGACCACCAGTTAGGGATGGTGGGAGCTGCAGTCCAACATCTAGAGATGGGGTGGAGAACTGGACCTGGTGGGGCAGCCCAGTTCATAATAATAATAATAATAATAATAATAATAATAATAATAATAATAATAATAAATTATTTATACCCCACCCATCTGGCCGGGTCTCCCCAGCCACTCTGGGCGGCTTCCAACAGAAAAATAAAACACAGTAATCTATTAAACATTAAAAGCCTCCCTGAACAGGGCTGCCTTCAGATGTCTTCTAAAAGTCTGGTAGTTGTTTTCCTTTTTGACATCTGTTGGGAGGGCGTTCCACAGGGCAGGCGCCACCACCGAGAAGGCCGATTATCTCTCCCACTTGCCATGGGCCAAGTTTGAAACATGGGGGGGGGCACAATGATGTCATGTGACCCTTCCTTGCCCACAGTTTGAAATCAAGCTGTGCCGGCCCACAAAGTGAGGCCATTCAGCTGACTGGCGAGTCTTATCTGTAACTCAAATGTGGGGTTTGCCAAAACCAACCTTGTCCAGTTTGAGCCTCTGGCACTCGCTCACGAATAACACGGCAGGCGTCGTACACGGCTGTGGAGGGCTCAAACTGCATCGTCTTGACCACATTGCACTGGCGAATGCAGATCTTCAAGGACAGAGCAACCATCTTGCCAGATCTCTTGCAGGCTTCTCTTTATGTTACCTTGGGCAGAAACAAAACAAGACACATTAGATTGCTATTTTTTAAAACAACAACAACAACCCTGTCCTTTTGAAATCACAGGACAGCCAAACTTCTATGGTAGCTTTCTGTGTCTCCTAATATCATCTCCTGAAATCATGAGCACACAGGGGGCTGTCTTTGAGGTTCTCCAAAGGAAGACAGAGGGCATTCCCATCACCAGTTCCCTAAAATCCTCAATCATTTATTATGTGGTCACAGATACACTAAAACAGTGTGTGCAAAGAATAAGAACACGGGCATCAAAACACACTTGTTTAAAAAACAGTATGATACAAAGGTTAAAACATGCACACATTTATACTAGAAAGCGCGACACACACACACACACACCCCATTGTTCAGCCTGGACACTGAGGTCCAGCTCCGAGGGCCTTCTGGCAGCTCCCTTGCTGCAAGAAGTGATGTTAAGGGAACCAGGCAGAGGGCCTTCTCAGTAGTGGCACCCACCCAATGGAATGTGAAGAAGATAAGTAACTAAATGACCTTAAAATGCATCTGAAGGCAGCCCTTTTCAGGAAGCTTTTAATGTTTCATGTTTTGTTTTCTTTCTTTAGATTTTGTTGGAAGCCGCCCAGAGCGGCTGGGGAAACCCAGTTGGATGGGGGAGGGGGGAGATCACCACCACCATCACCTCCACCACCATTAGTAGAGAAATGCAGTGCATCTCTCCATAATCTGTGACCAGATGCCTGCTCAGTCTGCTGCCCAGATGGTGCCAGCTGTTGGGTGGGGCAACATCAAGGTACCACTTGCTCTCCCTTCACAGGGTCCTTGATCTTTAAGCCCTTCAACTGAGGACACTTTCAAACAGAGGATTCTCTTCTCCTCCTCCTCTCTCCTCTGTAAAGTACAGCACAGGCGCAAATCCCCCTCTTTCTGCCTTGCTTGCCATTCATGCAAGGGGAATGGCAGAGGGCAGACACCCTAAGCTTTACATAAAGTGTCATAAAGTGCATACCTGCCAAGTTCCTATGGGAGAAATAAGGGACCAGACCGGAAGTAGCAGACTGGAAGTAGCGCTGCCACCATTTTGGAACTGGGCGGAGCATGCTCAGAAGCAACTTTTGATGCAGCTCTGCCCAGTTCCAAAATGGCTGCAGTGTGACTTCTGGCACGGTGGCCATTTTGGAACTGGGCAAAGCAGCATCAAAAGTCGCTTCTCACCTAGTGGCAGGGGGTGCTCTGAGGGGGGAGGAGGGGGCGGAGGGAAGCCCAGACACAAAAATGGAACCTTTGAAGTGCTGCGCCCCGCAGGTTCCTCTTGTGGCAGGAGGGGACTTGTGGAGGGGCAGTATGAAGAAGGAGGAGGATTGAGTGAATATTATAAGGATAAGATTTGGAATTAGAATAGAAAATCCACCATAATCAATTAGAGAAGTTAAGAAAACCAGGAAGAAGAGAATCGAGGAAGTCATAATGACAATGTTAAGAAAAAAATAAGTGGGAATCTTTATTTTTATTTTTTTGTGTGTGTGTTTTTGTGTTTTAATGTTTGTTTAAGGGTTGTGTTAAAGGAGCAGCTGGGGGGAAACCAATCCTCAGAACCCCTCCATCCCTGTTCTTTCAGTGGCAGGGAGGGGATGAGGGGGGAGGGGGGAGGGGGAGGTCAAACCCAGCTTTACAATGGACCCCTCTGATTCTCAATGCCCATGGGTACTACTGGTGGCAGAAGTGGACTTGTGGGGGGAGGGAAATTGGAGGGACAGATCATATATTGTGTGTTTTGTTTGTTTTGTTTCTATAAAAAAAACCAATAAAAAAAAAGTCGCTTCTGAGCATGCTCCGCCCAGTTCCAAAATGGCCGCCGCCTCAGAATAAACCGGGGGGAAACAAAAAAATTCCATTTTTTCAGCTGGGAACAGCTGGAAAAATGGGGGTTTCCCGGGGAATATGGGAGACTTGGCAGCTATGCATAAAGTGACATGTACTTTCTCACGTTAATTTGCTTTGTAACGCAAGAAATATCTTTCATTAAAAAACTAATTTTTAAAAACTCAAATAAGCGCCATCAGTGCAGTTTGGTACACCTCACAATGAGACAGCCAATTTTACAGCCATATGATACAAAAGATAAAAACATGAGCTCTAAACTACAAGTAGAGTGAGAGTATCATCTTACAAGACCTTTGAACAATGAAGAGGGACTTGGACACTAACACTGTTATTAATTGGTTTGTATTAGCCATGAAATATTTTAGGTACCATTCCTGTATCCTTCCAGGGGCCTCTGCATAAGGGGCCAAAGTAGCCTCTCTACGAAGATGACATTAAAAAAGGGCGTGACCCAGAGCTTTGACTGCTTCGTTGGCTCCACGGGTGTTGTATCGTGGGTTTCTTAATAGTAGTCATTCAGTGACAACATCTTCATGATAACAGCTCTTTATTTAAGGCAACAAGACAAGACTGACTCTGAGGACAGGAAAGCTACATTTATAGGGACAGGGGACTAGCTAGAAAGGGATACATTTTGGAGGGAACAATATCAGGCAATCACAGTGCTGCCTTTTGGAGGGAACCAATAAGATAGAGGATCCAAATACAGCAGCTTAAATGAACCAATAGTAGCTGAACCAAAAGGCAGTTACTTTACCCTAAAGCACATACAGACAATAGTAATGCAGATATAAAATCCTTTGACTCAATACACAACAACGGGGATAACAAACGATCCTCATATGGGACTTCCCGGCTAGCCTTTTAACCTGAGATGCCTGGGATAGAAACCTGGGACACCTCCAAAAATCACTTGTAGTCCTTGTAGCACATTCCGGGCTCTGTCAAAATCTGGACCCATTCATAACAGCTGCAGATCTGACCGCTGGATTCTAATGAGGCTGGATGGAGTTTTTTGCTTTTGTGTCATTTTGGAGTCTGCCTAAAGGCACAACAATGTTGTCAGAAGCATGCATGCTAAGTCCCAAGAGATCTTGGAGTTATCCATGCCCCTTCCTTGAGGACTGATACTTCCTTCCGGCCCCACTGCCAACTCACATGATTCCACTGGAGGAGGGAAGGCAGTGGAGGGCCAGACCTTTGCTGGAAGAAGCATTGTCAACTCATATGCACTCATTTGGGGGGGGGGGTCCTGCAGGGATTGTTTGTGGGGTGAAGAGAAAAAAACCCTGAAAGGGATAGAAGGCTAGCTTCTCTCACACACACAAATAGAGAAGAACAGTGCATGTTTCAGATCCTACAAATGCTAGAAACAACTCTTTTAAAAGCTTGGAAAATTTATTTATTTAGAGCATTTCTTCAGTCAGAAAGCCTCCCAGAGTGGCTTACATACAATTGATTAAAACAAGACAGTCCCAGCCTGCAGGCTTACAATCTTTAAAAAGTGGCACATGAAGAAAGGGGTGGAATATTTAACCCAGACACCAATTCTTACACAGTTCTTATAATTGCTGGCACAGTTCAGGGGCAGTTCAGAAAAGCTGATAGTTCAGCAAAGCCCTGCTTCATGATATGGGGGTTAATGTTCACTGTCCTGCACTGTAATGCACCCATGGATGCATTAGCAACACAAACGCCAGGAGCATATCAATGTCTGGAGCAGGAATGGGGGGCCTGAGGCCCTCCAGATATTGCTGGACCACAACTACCATCATCTTTGATCACTGGCTAAGGCTGATGGGACCTGGAGTCAGTAGCATCTGCTGGACCACAAGCTACCCACCCCTGGCCTGTCTGGAACCAGCTAGGAACACTTTTTTTAATGCTGATCTCTAAACACTCACTTACCTAGGAAATGTAAGCCAGAAACCAAATACCATCCCACTTTTAAAACCATGGCTGAATGGGATGCCAGGACAGTGTGTTACTCAGAAAGAATGTAAAAAACCCTGAAGGCTTTTATTGTTTTCAGGGTCCCCCCTCCCACCCCCCACAGAGCAATTCACTTTATAATTTCCAACAGCTGGCAGAATGGCCGCGCCACTTGCGAGAACAAAAATCAGATCTGGGGACCTTGCCCTGCAAGGAAAGGAACAGATGAGCAACAGCCTTTGCTTCTCTAGAAACAGAGGGAGTATTCAGGCTTGACTCCCTCTTAGAAGCCAGAGGAGAGACGTTTCCCATAGCCAATGAATAGGCGTCAAATGAGTTCAGACTTGAAAGACAGCATAAATATTGATTGCATCTGTAATACATGTAATGCAATTCTGCCACAGGGCTGAAGCTGGTTCACAAATGGGTGGGAGAGGATAATATTCCCCTCTCCCTACTTTAAAAAAATCTTTGCAAGAATCCTAGAAGGCTGCTTGGGCCGAGAGAGATGGTTTATTGAGAGTATGAATCTGGCAACAGGACTGCATCAACTTGCAAAAGTACCTAGTTCCCCTAAGTACTTTATAAATAGAGTGACTGGCCTCAAATCCCTGGCTGTGGCTGTGCAGGGATTTCCCTAGCTGAAGGGGCTTCCTGCTTGGGTTATCCTGTTCACATGCCAGGGAAATAGCAAGATGGGATTGATTAAACTATGTGCACCAGGATGCCATGTGCTCAGAGTAAATAAAAGGCAGAGAATCCTGGCTTACCATTACAGTCATACCTCAGTTTAAGTACGCTTCAGTTTGAGTACTTTCAGTTTAAGTACTCTGCGGACCTGTCTGGAACGAATTAATCCACTTTCCATTACTTTCAATGGGAAAGTTCGCTTCAGGTTAAGTACGCTTCAGGTTAAGTACAGACTTCCGGAACCAATTGTGTACTTAAACCGAGGTACCACTGTACATGTTATTGCTGCCAGCAGGTGAGAGCAATGCCCTCTGTACATGCTCCAAGACCCTTTAATATATTTTCACTTCATATTCTTAGGCACTGAATACATATCCCAATCCCAAACTGCATGGAGAGAGGAGGGGTGGTCATGTTGTGTGGATGCCTGATGATCGTCTTCCAAAGCAACTACTCTATTCCAAACTTAATAATGGAAAGCGTAATGCTGGGGGCCAACAAAAGAGGTTTAAAGACTGTCTCAAGGCAAATCTTTAAAAATGTAGTATAAACACCGACAACTGGGAAACACGGGCCTGCGAGCGCTCCAGTTGGAGAACAGCCTTGACCAAAGGTATCATGGGCTTTGAAGAAACTCGATCTCAGGATGCAAGGGAGAAATGTGCTAAGAGGAAGGCACGCTTGGCAAATCCACACCGTGATCAACTCCCGCCTGTAAACCAATGTGGAAGGACGCGTGGATCCAGAATTGGCCTCCACAGTCACTTACGGACCCATTGTTAAAACCGTGTTTATGGAATCTTACTCGGCTACGAGTGATTGCCAAAGAGAGAAGAGAAGAGAGAGAATATGCTGAATAGATTTCTAGTAAAGTAATGGTCTGGCTTGATTCTCAGAGCCTTAAATGAGCTGTCTGCCTGATACCATCTTGGTACCCAACCAGACAAGAAGGCACCAACGGGGAGGATGCAAAAACAACAAAAACAAAACCCTCTCTCCATTTTACCCAAGACTGGGGACGAGAACATTTTAACAAGAATTATGAAAAGCAATCCATTTGAAATGGAAGGATGGGCGGTGGGGGCGGAGGAGAAATACCTGCTTTTCAAAACACCAAAGGCAATACAAATGAACTCAATTACAACCAGAAAAGCTAAGTTCTGCTTAATAGCAAGTTCATCCCAAAGTGACGTCTGGACGTGTGGAATGCTGGCAGGAACCACCTTCGTAATAAAAACAAGCCACTTCTCAATTCCCAGGCCAGCCATTGCTCATCTTAAATTTCTGTCTCTCCCCAGCCCAGTGTGTTTGGAGAAGGAAGCCCAGCAGGAAACTAGGAGGTTCCTTCTTCTTCCTATGAATCAGGAATTTGCACAGCCAAAAAGGCATGCAGCTCTGACCCTGTAAAGGGAGCAAAGTTTGATGTGTGTTTTCAGATTCACAGAAACTTGCTTCCTCACTGCAGAGCCCCAGATCTACTGGAGCCAAGGAGTTGAAGGAATCATTCCCTCTAATAGCAAACTCAGGTGGTTGAGTGCTGACAGATTTTTAGAATAAAAAAGGGACTATCAAGAAGAAAGATTGGGAAGTTACCAGTAGGTCTGTGTGAACACCAAGGTACAGTGGTGCCTCGCTAGACGAAATTAATTCGTTCCACGGGTCTTTTCTTATAGCGAAAAATTCGTCTAGCGAATCCCATAGGAATGCATTGATTTTTTTTTGCCCATAGGAACGCATTAATTGAATTTCAATGCATTCCTATGGGAAACCGTGATTCGCTAGACGAATTTTTCGTAAAACGCATTCGTCTAGCGAGGCAAGCTCCGCTCGAAAAATCCTTTTGTTAAGCGGAAATTTCGTTAAGCAGGGCATTCGTTAAGCGAGGCACCACTGTATACAGAAGTAGAAAGTATTTTTAAGACCTTAATGGGGGCAACCCCACCCCCTTCTAAAGAACAGCTGAGTGGGGAAGGAGCATGTGGAGTAGCTTTCAAAAGCCAGAGAATGTTGAGTGTCAGTTGGGAAGTGTTACCAGAGAACTGGCCATTGTGTGTACCCCCACCCTGATTCTAAGGTGTCAAATGATTAGGATAAATGTTCAAAATACACATACTTAAACCATAAACATACATAAACATACATAAACCATCTTCTGAAATGACACTGGTGAGCAATCATTAAGCCATTTTGACTCTCTTAAATTACCCTAAAATATTTATCTGCAGTAGAAGGAAGGAGATGGGGGGGGAAAATACCTCCCCCAAAATAGTTCTTTTCATTTGTAAAACCTGCTAATAAATAAACAGCTTGGAACAGAGGGGCTTATCCCTCCCTGCAAAACTAGGCTGGCAAGTATCCGTTAAGCAGACTGTCAATAGAGCATCTTCTGAGTAACAATAGGTGTAAGTTTGTAAAAGGGATTCAGGAACCAAGATACTGTATTTTTCCATGTATAAGATGACCCTTGTTTTTTTTGAACCCCAAATTAAGAAAACAAAACCCTAAAATAGAAGTGAAAATTCAGGTGATCGGCGGCAGCAGTGGGAAGTTGTTGATCTTTTCTTGGGTGATCACCCTCCAAGTTTACAGCACAAGGTGCATGCAGCACACAGCAGCTAGAACACCCCACACTCCCCCTTGGCAGCAGCAGCGGGGAAGCGAGGGGCAGGAGGCTCCCAAACAGGATGCTGAGGAAGGCAGTGCCCGCTCTGTGCCGGGCCATGTCACAGCAGGCAGGGAGTGGGCTGGGGCTGGGGGTTTGAGAGGGGAAGAGATTTTAAAAAGGAAAGCCATAGCTCAGCAGTAGAGTACCTGCTCTGCACGCAGAAGGTACGAAGTTCAACCCCCCAACACCTCTGCGCTCCACATCTCCCATTGATTTCAACTGGGCTTAGTGGTCAGTTATGCTTCCACTTGAACACAGAACAAAAACGCACGTTTGCATTTAATTCTGATACCGTTGTCCCAGGTGGTGTTGCACAGCCACCCTCTTAGCAATCAGTGTGAGACTCATTATAGCAAAGGCATTCTGATTACGCATTAAAGAGCATATATTAAAAAATAATAATGCTTCAGCTGTGCTGGGTTCCCCACCCCCTCTATCCCCTAACTCATAATCAAACAGTATGACACATATACCTCTACCTATTTCCACAGGAGGAAATAATTTTCAGTGTGACCTGCCCTCCACGCTCATTAACCGAACTGAGCCACTGAATGCTATCAGGATCCCACATGCAACTCCAGTGAAAGGAGAGATCGTCCATGTGATTCCCTTCAGGTGCTGTGGACTACAACTCCCACCAGCCTCAGTCAGCATGGCTAATAGTCAGGATGATAGGAGTTTTAGTTCACAACATCTGGAGGGAATCACTCCAGCATCACTGACTCTGTTTTAAGCCTCCTGCTCATGATTTCCTCTTGTTTATTACTCTTTCCGGAAATTGTAAAGCATGCAACAAGGGCAATCTCTAGTTATCAGACATTCAGCTTTGGCACCTCTTCCCCATAGCATTCAGTTGGCATCCGTCTGTCTTGGGATATAATGCAGGCATGAAGTCAAAATTGTTGGAAGGTTACAGTGCCTGACTGATATGGGAGAGACACATTTTATTGCAGCTGGGGCAAATGGAGGTATCTGGTTGTGCTGCTGAAGATGCCCCATGGCGTTTCTTCTCTCTGTGCCCCACCCAGTGGCCATTCATTCTCTGGACACTGCTGTGGATGCACAACCTGCCTGTCTGCAAGGGATTCCCACGCAGTGTGGCTGACATTGCCAGCCTTCATGTCACATTTGCAGACAGATTTGCAATACAAAGTTGGTCTGCCAATGGGCCTGGTACTTGAAGCCAGCTCCCCATAGAGCCCATCCTTGGGGATGTTGCCATCTTCCATTCTGTGGACAAGACCAAGCCAGCATAGACGTCACTGAGACAGAAGTGGAAACATGCTCGGAATGTGGGTTTCAGAGAGCACATGCGTGTGAGAATTCCGGCCACTCTAGGGTTTTAAAGTGAATAGTCAACTCATGAAATAAATAAAAAGGTGTGTGCATGTAAAGGCAGCAAGTCCATTTTCCTCAGTCACAAATAAAAATGAGCAGATGC
This sequence comes from Zootoca vivipara, assembly GCF_963506605.1. NCBI lineage: Eukaryota > Metazoa > Chordata > Lepidosauria > Squamata > Lacertidae > Zootoca > Zootoca vivipara. The sequence continues at coordinate 5,217,773 of NC_083289.1, read as the reverse complement.
CTTGTGTTCCAGTTGACTCTCAAGCTGGCCCACAAAATATGGGGCCGCAGTATCAGAAAACAAAAGGATGATCCTAGACAAGTCTTCTTCTTGGAAGGGAGTCTCACTGAAGGCCAGGGATGGAAGCAGCACTCTTAAGGTAGAGCATCTGCTTCACATGCAGTAGGTCACAGGTTCAATCCCCGGCATCTCAAGGTAGGGCTGGAAAAACCCTGGGCCTGAAACTCTGGAGAGCTGCTGCCAGTCTGCATAGGCAGGACTACTCTTGGGGTTGCCATATTTTGAAGAGCAAAAAAGAGGACACATTGGCCGACTTCTACTTTTAACTATGGATCACTATGACAACTCTCATTTCACATACTCATGAAAAAGAGGGTGTGTCCTGAATAGAGAGGACACATGACAAGCCTACGATGGACCAACAGGCTGACTCAGTTTACGGCAGGCATCCCCAAACTGCGGCCCTCCAGATGTTTTGGCCTACAACTCCCATGATCCTCAGCTAACAGGACCAGTGGTCGGGGAAGATGGGAATTGTGGTTTACGGCAACTGCCTTTCAACCACCCAGAGTTGTGAAATGGATTTCTGCATTCCAGCACCCTCCTTGACACTAACAATATTGTTCCTTGGGAAAGAAATGAGTTTGTTTTTTGACTCAGAGAAAAAAAACTTCTGATTAAAATCTCGTTTTGAAATCTTGAAGAGATTAATCTGTTCCATGACAAGTAACGGCTAATTCCCACATTCTGGGTCATGGACTGCATAGCTGGAAACAAGCAAAGGGCTGGCCCAAGAAAAGCGATCCACACGCCCAGCAAGATTTGGCACAAACATCTTTAGAATCCGGTGCTAGGGAGTGGTTAAGAATTTGGGGGAATCACATCATTTCCATATGTGCAATGTTTTAACAGCTTTGGCGCATCTTTCAATAAATTAGCCGGGGTTGGGCCAAGAATGTATTCACAGACTTTTCAAGTCCACCAAGAGCTGTCTGGCACAGTGTTTCTCAGGCATTGGGTTGGGAGCCACCAGTGGGCTTGGCGACACTTTCAGATGGGCCTCAGTGCCACAGCCAGCCCAGGGCCTCCTCATTTGGCTGTCCCGCCCCCTGGATATGACACAGCCCTTTTGCATGCCAAGTAAAAGTGGCCGGGAGAAAATAAGGGAGGGAGAAAAGAAAGGGGCAGAGGAGGTCTGGAAGGAAATTAGAATGTAAGACCAAACATTATTTATTCATCTCAAAAACTATTATTAATAAATATTAAAATGGGAATAGAAAGCAGGGAGACAAGAGGGAAAAGCTGTTTAGGAGGAACGAGTGGACGTAAAAGGACCGCCACAAGTTCTGAGGGACAGTGAACCGGCCCCCCACAGAAAAAGTTTGCTGACCCTTGTAGTGACTGCAAACTTTCACTACTTTTCCATAAAAATCCCACCCAATGTGGGGCATGCACTGGTAAGACAGACACCAAATTCCAAGCAGCTTCCCCAACCAGATAGCTTTGACTGCAACTCCCATCATCCCCAGTGGTGTTGAGGAAAGCTGTTGTCTCCATTTCAAAGGAAAGCGAAACAGCAAAGGAAAGCACTATTAAGAGTTCCATCTTATCACAGCTCATATCTGGGCTCCTGGAGGGTGCTTTTGTTGAAAGGGAGCAGTCCCTTTAGCTCCTGTTTCAGAAGACTGGGGGGGGCACCATTTCCTCCTCCTCTTTTCAAGGACCACCTGTCCCCTTACCCCAGGCCTGGATCTCTCCCCCACATCTCTGTGGCTGGCTGAGGAAGGCGGCCTGAATTACATTTGTTTACTTCCGTTGCTTATCCAAATACGCCCATACTCCTGGTCCCCTATCTTTTGTGAAGGCTTCCTCCAGCTACCATTTTCAGACTCCTCCTCTTCAGCAAGCGAGAGAGCAGGCGTTTATGTCTGCATGATATGGCGCTACTACTGATACTACTGGGGGCTGTGCCCCTGCTCGCTCTGCCTGCCAACCCCCCTGCCATTCCCCTCACAATCCAGGATCGTGATGAGGTACTACAAATCGTCCAACGAGGGCTGCGTGACAACATTCTTACGTTTTTATTATATACCAAGATCATTATTATTCTTGGACAGGGTTCCAAAGCAAAGCTTGCAAGATAGTACCCCTATTCAAGGGAGAGGGGGGATTTTGCCTTTGGAATGCTGCTGCCCTGAACGGTATGTTATCTTGGCAACTGTAACACAAAGCCGACCCCGTGATAGCACTACAGCTGCGTTTGAGTGCCCCACGAAGGGGCCAAGAATCCAGCGGATGCAAAGCGCCACTACAGGCACCCGGACAGCAGTCTGCTGGCAAGGACTGCTACAGACAGCTACCTCAGGTCTTACGGACCTGACAGTAAGTAGCAGGGGTCTGGAATCCTGCTGAATTTGGTGACTGATACCCTTGAATTCTGCTCCTGGGCTGAGTTTTGCAAGCGAGGAATGTGTGATATAAAAGCAAGCATTAGATGTCACGAGTGATGAAGAAAGGAACATTTCTGATCACTTGCTAAATAAGGGTGCAAACTTTAATTGTATATAAACCAACAAAAGTTTTCATCGATTGCCTGGTGAGATCATAAACTAAAGGAATGAGTTCTTAAGGCTATTTTTAAGTTGGTAATGAGAGCTTTTCCATTTATATATTTAAAATGTGCAGCTTTTGTTTATTTAATGCTAAATTGTCTTGTACTTATTTTAATGTTTATAGAAGGCAACTAGATATGAGATTCTGGCTGTGCGAAATTGTAGTCAAACATAACTATAACTATGAATGAGTGCTAGTTAGTACATGAAGGGATTAAGATCATAGACCTGTGTTCCTAGACACAGTTAGGTCACATGCCCTCTTCTCTGATGAGGAAGAAAGTGAATCATTCTCCTCCTGTTCTCTCCCTCTCTCCTCACCATGTAACTGACTAAAGAAGCATGCCTAAATGAGCTCCAGGCTTAGAGCACGTTTGAAGTTATCTCTCTGTATTATTCAAGAGTATTTTGCCTATGTTCTCCTTGCCTCTGCTTGGATAAATGCATGAATCTGACCTTTGGAACTTTTTGTAAGTAAAGCACTTTAAACTTATTTAACAGTGTGTGGTCTGTTCACTGCCAGAAGGGCAGAAAGTGGGGAGTGCTTTGCAAGTGGACTAAAGGGATATGCAAAAGGTTTAACAGTCAACATTCCTGATGCTTCTTTGTGCTGCTTGACTTGGTGAGTTTAAACTCGACTGCTGGGGGCTCTCTCCTGCTAGAGAAAGGATTTAGCTCTGAGATTATTATCTAGGCTCACAGCCATTTCTTTTATTATTTACCCCACAGATGTGGGTCACAGGGATTTATATTTTCTCCTCACATCAACAACATATGTATTGGAATGGAAGTCAAAAAAATAAATAAATAAAATCCTTCCAGCAGCACCTTAGAGACCAACTAAGTTTGTCACTGGTATGAGCTTTCGTCTGCATGCACACTTCTTCAGATAAGTGTGCATGCACACGAAAGCTCATACCAATGACAAACTTAGTTGGTCTCTAAGGCGCTACTGGAAGAATTTTTTTTATTTTGTTTCGACTACGCCAGACCAACACGGCTACCTACCTGTAACTTGAAATGCAAGTGTTTAGGATGCAGATGATCAACCAACCATTTAAAAAAGAGAGTTGGCAATATCCATTTTGTGTTTTTAATAATAATACATTTATCAACCTTTTATAACTTTACACATTATACATGGATAAAGACAAAACAGCATGATGTAGTCCTGTTGTAAGAGTAACCATTGCCAAATAGTTATTTTATGAAGAAGAGGATATTACACATGAAGACTGCAGAGAGACCTGGAATTAAAGGGACCCTTTAAACTCTCTCCCCCATAGCCGTTAAAAAAGAAAAGTTACAAGGAGTATGGCAATGAAATGGGTAAAGGGCTGAAGGGGTTGGGACAGGTGGAATGTGGTCGGATTTTCATTAAGCGTGCTCTACTTTTCCAACTCTTAAAAACACTCAAAAGTGCCAATCAGACACAGTCAACCCTTTATAGGTAGAATTACTGGCATTTAAGGTGGAAATGCCCCCCTCATTTTCTCCTTACAATCCATAAGGACTAGTAGTTCCCTCTCTTTACAGCGAATCAATTAACCTCCATTCTCTCAATTTCGTAGGAAGTGGCAGTTTCTGAATTCCGCATTTTGCAGCATGAGACTGTATGATTGCTTGCATTTTTAAGGCCTACGAAAAGCTAAATATTAATCTAGAAAATGGAGTGCTTGTTATGATGGATGGCAGTCAACAGGAGGGAAGAACAACATATTTTCCCCAGTTGTGGTGCGACACTGCTGCTTTTGAATCACTTCAAACCTAAGTAAAAGCTCTTTGCTTCCAACCAGGAAGCTAAGAGTTATTTTAAGGGGTTTTTTTCCCAACAGGGAAGGAGGCGGCAGCTCCACAGCCAGACACAGAAGATGCCCAGGCTCAGCATAGTTGTTAGGGGTGTGGAAGTTGGAGAAGAAGAACACTCTTGCTTTTGTTAAATAATTTTCTCCTTCAGACGTAGTTCAGCGCCGTCTCAAGCATGTCGGGGCGCCCTGGCGCCGTGGTGTGGAGATTGCTCCGGCGCCCCTGCCCTGGTGGGCGGGTGCAGCGCGTGGCGCCCCCCTGCCGGCCCGGCGCCGCCCAGCCTACCCCTAGAGCCGGCCCTGGTCAAGTTTCTCTGCTTACCATAGGTTTAGTCTAGTCCCACAGGTCTGGGGTGCAGCCTTCGAAGTATCACGTGCAGCTCAAATGAAACCACCAGAACAGTCCTTCATGAGGCGGGGACGGGGAATAGCTCCAGCATTCACAGTGATATACTGGCCCAAACAGAAGATCAACTACTTGTGAGGACCTCTGTGGAGGTTTTGTTGCAAATGCTGGCAATTGGTAGTCATTGCTACCATACTTTATGGTATTTGTGCACTATTTATTTGGTACATAAATAAGACCACGATGAATTAGACCAAAGGGGACCCATCTAGTCCAGTATCCTGTTCTCACAGTGGCCAAGTAGATGCCCATCATGGGGATCCTCCAAGCAGGACCTGAGGGCAACAGCCCTCTCTGCTCATCTGTCATTCCCAGCAACTGGTATTCAAAGGCATTGTGCCTCCAGCCTGGGAGGCAAGACAAACCCACTCTGCCAAGCAGTCATTGCCAGCCTTATCATGCTCCATGGGTGTCAGGTCAGTGTTCCACCTGTGTGTAAGGTCAGTGATAGCTGATAGCCAACCCTTCAACCCAGAGGTTTTCAAACTGTCCAAACAATCTCAGCATGCCCTTGGCCTGCCCACCACCTGTCTGCCTTCTCCTCCTCTTTAGTCTCAGTGTTGCCCTTGTAGAATTTGGCAGGCAGAAAGATGGGGAGAAATCTAGAATGAGCTGGGCCATCCTGTCACTGGCTCTAACACCACCTACTACTCGGCTCCTTGCCTTCTGCCCTACCAGTCCCAAAGGCCACCAGCCACCACTGGTCACAAGACTATTGTTGTGAAATACAGGACAAACTAGAAGACATCCCAATGCCCTGGTTAGCACACCATCAATTACATGCCTTTCTAAATAACCCAACAGTAAAATCGGCAGCAACTAGACCCCTGACAACTTTTGAAAGCCTCCTCCAAATGTTAAAAGGAGATGGAAAAGGGACAGTATCTGCAATATACAAAATACTACTCCAAAATCCCACAGACCCCTTGGACAACCTAAAAAGACAATGGGAGGATGACATAGGATATGAAATCAACCCTACCCAATGGACTAGAATGTGGTCGAAACCCCCCTTCAAATCTATATCAATGAAAAGAAAAGAACTCTCGTTGAAACTAACTTACAGGTGGTACCTGACTCCAAGGAAACTAGCATTAATACGTCCAGGAACCTCATCGAAATGTTGGAGAGGATGCACCTCCATAGGCACATATCTCCACATGTGGTGGGAGTGCCCTAAAATCCAATCATTCTGGATGACATCCATGCAGGAAATCTGTAAGATAACTAAGCAAGTGCTAGAAATTACCCCAGAATTGGTTTTACTAAATATCTTTCAAGATAACAACGCTCACTCAGAACACAAAGAACTTATAATCCACCTATTGTCAGCAACAAGAAACATCATAGCCAGACACTGGAGGGACCGGTCAGGAGTAAGCATGGACCAATGGTACCAGGTTGTATGGGAAACGGCCCTACTAGAAAAACTAACCAGTAAGCTGCAACTGACACAGGGACAAACAGAAGAAGACACCTTCACCCCAGTATGGTTCCCCTTCATCACTTATACAACCCAACAAGACAACGACAAAAATTTACCGTCAGCATACAAATCAATATGGCTAACCTAATCAAAACATCCTCCCTCCCCACTCACACAAGAAACTAAAGATCATCACAGCCAACCACAAATGAGCAATCACATCCTAAGACGAATCCCGACCTCTCTCACCAACAGAGAAGCTGCACAAACAACGCTGACGCTGAACCCCTACACATATCAAGAACAACAGAAACATCGACAATCCACCACACCCAACTTCCCATCCTACCCACCTCTTTCCCACCTCCCTCATAATGTCTTAATAAGTAAAATTGATGTGTAAAAATGATGCATGAGACACTGCACTACCTTTGTAACCCACGAAAATCCTTAATAAAAATAATTATTAAACTAAAAAAAAAACCCAAGACTATTGTTGTAAGGGGTTACTTGGGACTCACTCTTAGCAGCTCATACTCAGGGAGGTGGAAGAGGAGGAAGGAGCTCCTTGCATTCTCCAGCAAGCCAGGTACCAGCCAATTATGGCCAATTATTTGGAGTCAGTGGTAACTAGGTCTTTAGCAGCCCAGCTAGAGCAGAGCAAGTGTCCAACTGGTCCAGGTCCAGGATCTAGTTTCTGCAAGTGGTCAGCCAGATGCCCCTGGGCGAGACACAAGGGAAACAGACCATATCTCCGGCTCATCCCCACATCTCATAATCCGCCTGTCAAGCAATTATTTTTATTTCTCTTCTCTTATAACAGACAAAACATAATGTGAATTTTAAAAGGGGGACGTTGTTTCTGCCATAAAAGTAAGCAGCTGCACTGAAAACAATGATTTAAATTCCCTGCCACTTTGATTACTCCAGGAAGGAAGCAACATGAAAAATCAATACAGGGAGTAAATATTTTATGTCCCTTACATGTGCTGAGAAAGAGCGAGCAAGTTACTGGAGGATGGCAAATCTCCTTATAAATGCATGCCACTCCAATTAAAAGACTATGCATGGACTAACATTTCAGATTATGCATTTATTTAAAATAAAAAGGTTACCGAATGGTACACAGGACAAATGAGCACGGGACAAGATCTTATTCCAAAACAGAAGTGGGTTTTAAACTTTTTAAATTGGGCTTACATATGAAGTGGTAGCCTAGAAAATAAGCAAAGTAATTGGATATTTGAAGAATGTTTCTCTTAACCAGCTCTGACAGCTTAGAGGCTCACACAGACTTCTGCAGAGATGTGTTCATCAGATGCTCGAGCCCAGCATGTGCTGGGTGGGACTGCAACGTGTAGATGGAGACCTGTGTGGGCAGAGGTTGCTACATGACTTACATTCCACATGGGTGCTTCACCTGCAAATCACAAGAGCAATGTGTAGACCTGCAATAAAGTGAATGCAGAAGCTCAGCATTTGATTCATTTGATCCCATTTCTCTACCAATATTCAGGCAGCTTCCGAGGATGGTGACGACTGCATCTCAATGCCTAAGTTTGCCTCCTTCATCAGAGAACTACAGCCTCTCCTGGACAATGACAGCTCCCTTTCTCAAGCTCTGGGAGGAAGACCTTTCATTGCCTACAGACAGCCACCCAATCTTAAACAACTCCTCACCCACAATAATACAACCACCAGACTTAACATGGACACTGGTACCAGAGCCTGCAATAAACCCAGATGCCAACTTTGCTGCCACATACACCCGGACAACATCATTACTGGCCCCAACAACATCAAACATACCATCTCAGGGCTATTTAATTGCTCATCTTCTAACATTGTATATGCCATCAAATGCCAACAGTGTCCTTCAGCTCTCTATATTGGACAAACAGGCCAAACCCTGCGCCAAAGGATAAATGGACATAAATCTGACATCAGGAACCACAAGACAGAGAAACCAGTAGGAGAACACTTCAATCTCCCAGGACATTCTATACAAGATCTCAAAGCAGCTGTTTTATTACAGAAAAATTTCAGGAACAGACTGGAAAGAGAAGTTTCTGAATTGGAACTCATTACCAAGCTTAAAACCATGGAGCCACCTGGGATGAACAAAGACATCGGATTCTTATCTCATTATGCATGATCAAGCTTTCTTTAGCACCTCAGCCCTTGCTTTTTCCCCGCAGGACCAATTGCAGTCATCAGCAGTCGTTAACAGCCATCTACAGGTTTACCACTCCCATCAGCCCATCACACATTCCCACCCACCCACCCTCTGTATATACATAAGGGTCTGTTTCAAGTGTATCTGAAGAAGTGTGCATGCACACGAAAGCTCATACCAAAATAAAAACTTAGTTGGTCTTTAAGGTGCTACTGAAAGAATCTTTTTATTTTGCTTCGACTCAGACCAACACGGCTACCTACCTGTAACTTTGCCTACCTTCAGTTCTGGAGGTATGCCCAGATCCCCACTCATACAGAAATATGTGGGTAGGGGTGGTCAGTGGGTGAATCTGACTTAAAACCAACCATGGCCTCAGTGGCAAAGCATCCGCTTTTATGCTGAAGGAGGACCCAGGCTCATTTCCTGGAAAGAGCTCCAGTTTAGAAGGATCATCTAGAAAGTGACAGGAAAGACTTCTGCATGAGAACACAGGAAGCTGCCTTAGACCAAATGGGGCCACTTGCCCAGCTGCCCAGCGCTGACTAGCAGCACTGCTCCAGGGTCTTGGGCAGAAAAGGGTCTTTCTCATCACCCCCTACCCACTCCAGATATACAGCCAGGGACCTTCTGTCATGGTCCCTCCCCAGAGGCCTCCTTTCCCTTTCTCCTTTAGAAGTTGGATCCAGATATTCTTCTGTCTCTCCCCACTCCAAAAAAACCTCACAGGTTCTGCTTCTTCCATTCATCCAGTGCCGTGTCACTCCACATCAGGCAGAATATGCCCATTCCTGACACAAGGTGCCCTCCGATGAGTTCCAGGTTACATCTGCCCAGCAAGGGACCCTTGGAGCCTACAGAGTCCAACTAACATATTCCTCAGACCATTGGAAGGAGATGCTCTAAGAATCCCTTCATTTTACCCCCGCTGATGTGAATTTAAGATGCTAATAAGAAGAACAATGTTACACCCTGCCGGGACAAACCCAAAACTTTGTTGGCTTTCTTCTGTCTTTAATTGGGTGTGAGTGTGTGTGTGGAATGCATAATGTTCCATCATCTCTGGGATATTATTCTAAGCAAACAAATCAGTAACGTTTTGGGTGTGTTTCCTTCAGTGGAGTATTTCATCCACTAAATGGGAAACAGATTGGGCTTTGTGCTCATAGTTGCAGTTTAGATCCCTCCCCCATTCTAATTTGTAGAGACTAATGATGAAGATGAAGATATAGCGTGCAAAAGTGAACCAAAGTACTCCACCAAAAATGCCACGCAGTTTCTGACCAGTTTCATTTGATAAATTCAAAAAATTAAATGTGGATGCCTGCTTTAGAGTGAGGAAGGCGGTATAAAGCATAAAGTGATATTTTGCAAAAGAATACGCGTGTAGTAAACAAAACAAATCAAAACACCTTTTTCCTTTGCCTGAAAACGCACACACACCCCAACCAATAGGAAGACCAACTCTTCTGTGAATTGGCTGGTCATCAGTTTAGGATTTAATGCAAATGGAAACCCAACGTGCTTATCTACAAAACTTGCAAGATGTACAGCCCAGTCCCCTCTCTGCATATTTACTCCCAAGTTGGTCCAATTGTGTTCAGCTGGCTTCCTGCCAGGTAAGCTTGCACGCAGCTACAGCCTTCGTTTTAATTCCTGCTGCAGCAACTGAAGCCAATGAAGTAAGGCAGATGGAACTAGCTTAAATGGAAGGATTTCATGCTTTATCTAATACATGAACTGTAGCTAAGTTAGCTTTCTATTCCAGGGAGATGGACAGAGTGCAGACCCCATGGCTTTGCTGAAGGACTCAGCTGTATAGGGAGGGCCTAAACTGTTCCCATTCCAGCTGGTCACTGTAAGAACTACTCTCTCTGTAACTTTAAGAACTGGTGCCTGAGTTTGCTTATTTCCCTCTTCTTTAGACTGCAAGCCTTCAGGCAGGGAGTGTCTTCTTTTTATTGATTGTCTGAGTGGGTCTATGGCCCTTTTCTGCTGAAAAGCAAGGCAAAAAAGAGATCAAAATATTTAAGCAGTCTTTGACTTCAAGCAAGTCTTGCTTGACTTCAAACAAGCCAGTCAAGGTCCCAGGTTCAGCCCCTGGTGGCATCTGCAGGTAGGGCTGGGAGAGACTCCTGCCTGAAACCCTGGAGAGCCATTGCTCCCAGTCAATGTACACAATACTGAGCTAGATGGAACAATGGTCTGACTTCGTATAAGAAGGCACCTTCCAAGCCTTAAGACAAGTGGCACAGTTCAGTGGCAGAGCATCTGCTGTGAATGCAGAAGGCCCAGGTTGACTCTCCAGAGTCCGCAAGTACTGCTGGGAAAGACTTGTGTCTGAAACCGTGCAGATCCACTATGTTCTACATAGAGAACAGTTTTATAAACGTCTAGCATGGTTTCTCTTTTCTCTCTCTCCCCCCCCCTGGTTATACATTGCATCTTAAAAATAAAATAAAATAATAATTTAAATTATAACAAAATAGAAAACATTTCACAGATTATTCAATATTAGTTCTAACATTTCAAACCTCGACTTCTCTCCCCCCCTTTCTGTGGTTCCTTAAAATTATTTTCATCTTTCCCCGCATTTCCTAATTTACCTTAACTTATTCTTTTATTCCTCTGTTGTTATATATGTTTTAGAAACTGCAAGTTCTTACAATAGTCCTGTTAATGTCTTAATCTGTTTGCAATTTGTTTGTAAATATTCAGTAAACCATTTCCATTCCTTAATAAAAAGTATGTTGTCTTGATTTCTACTTCTTCCGGTAAGTTTCACCATTTCTACATATTCCATTAATTTCTAATTGCATCTTTATTATCAAGCTTTCTATTTAAGAACCATAAGGTAAAGGGACCCCTGACCATTAGGTCCAGTCGTGACCGACTCTGGGGTTGCGCGCTCATCTCGCATTATTGGCCGAGGGAGCCGGTGTATAGCTTCCAGGTCATGTGGCCAGCATGACAAAGCCGCTTCTGGCAAACCAGAGCAGCACATGGAAACGTCGTTTACCTTCCCGCTGTAGCGGTTCCTATTTATCTACTTGCATTTTGACGTGCTTTCAAACTGCTAGGTTGGCAGGAGCTGGGACCAAGCAACGGGAGCTCACCCCGTCACAGGGATTCGAACCGCCGACCTTCTGGTCAGCAAGCCCTAGGCTCAGTGGTTTAACCACGGAACCATAACTTCTGATTTATAAGTTATACCTGAAGGAGCATCACCACCCCCATCGTTCAGCCCTGACACTGAGGTCCAGCGCCGAGGGCGGTTCCCTCCCTGCAAGAAGTGAGGTTACAGGGAACCAGGCAGAGGGCCTTCTCGGTACTGATGGCCGCCCTCCCACCAGATGTCAAGGAAATGAACAACTACAGTTGTACCTTGGGTTACGAACACCTCGGTTTGCGAACAGTTCGGGTTACGAACTGCACAAACCCAAAAGTGTTTTCGCCCCGTGCACGTGCGCAGAAGCGGCGCGCGCAGTCTGCGCATGCGCAAAGCGCAAAATGGCGCTTTGCGCAGCGTTCGGGTTACAGTTCCGGATCGCAGTTCGTAACCCGAGGTATTACTGTATCTGACTTTTAGAAGACATCTAAAGGCAGCCCTGTTTAGGGAAGTTTTTAATGACTTGTTTTTTATTGCTTATTATTATTATTATTATTATTATTATTATTATTATTATTATTCTCTTTGGAACTGCCCAGAGTGGCTGGGGAAACCCAGCCAGATGGGTGGGGTATAAATAATAAATGATGATGATGATGATGATGTACAGGTGCTCACCTTTGTGCTTTTTCTTTTCTTTTTCTAAAATAAAAAGCCCCTTGACAACTTAGCCTTCCCTCTAAACCCATGATCATTTTGGTTGCCCTTTTCTGCACCTTTCCCAGCCAAGCCTTCCAATTTCAGGTTCTCTGTGCCAGACACCAGCTAGTCCCACACTCATAAGCTTGGTATACAGAGACTCAACATGTCCAGTCCAAACCACAACCAGAATACCAAATCAGGGGCTACATAAGAGTTTTGGCAACTGGGAGAAGGATCACCCAACATCTTTTATTGGCTACTGCAAGTTGTTGTTGTTGATTAAATTTGTATACCACCCTTATCCAAAGATCACAGGGCAGTTCACAACATATAAATACAAAATGAGAACACCAAATGCATAATAAAACAAGAACAAAAGCTGTTCAACGGTGGAACAGAGGTGGTGGAGACTCTCCTTCCTTGGAGGCTTTTAAGCAGAGGTTGGATCAGTCTGCTACTTAATATCTTTCAAGATAATAATGCCCATTTAGACCACAAAGACCTCATAACCCACCTACTTTCAGCAACCAGAAACGTCATAACCAGACTTTGGAGAGACCTGTCAGGAGTAAACATGGACCAGTGGTACCAAGTAGTATGGGAAACAGCCTTACTAGAAAAACTAACCGGCACGGGGACAAATAGAAGAGGATGCCTTCACCCCGGTATGGTTCCCCTTTATCACACACACAGCCCAACAAGCTAATGACAAAAATTTACCGCCAGCATACAAATCAGTATGGCTAACCTGACCCAAAAATACCCACCCACTCCACTCACACATGAAAACAAAGACCATCATAGCCAATCACAAATGAACAACCACACCCTTGGCCAACCCCAATCTCTCTCACCATCAAAAGAACACAAGCGAATAAAGGAGTACCAACACAAACAAAGCTGACATCAAGCCCCACATATATTAAGCAAAACAGAAACATTGTCACCTACTCTCAGCCCCATCCACCTTCCCACCCCCTATCAACCTCGTTTTCCCTCTTTCTTCTTAGTGTCTTAACAAATGAAACTGATTTGCAAAAATGCTACATGTTAAAATATGAGAGACACTGCACACACCTTTGTCATTCAAGAAATCTTTAATAAAAAATATTTTAGAGGATCAGGATGTTCTAGCGCCCGTTTACTTAACGGGCTGAATTACACTAGTAACATAATAATATTCTTCACAACTGTGAGCAGGGCAGTGGGGTGGGGTAAAGTGAAGACAAGCCACAACAATTAAGTATAATGTTGTTCACTGCTCCTGCTCAGGCTGCACAGAAAAAGCATTTCAGTTCCTGAAATTCAGGTCAATTGTGCAGATAAAATATAACTGATAGAATTCTATAGGATGTGGTATTAGTGTATGAAAATAGTCCAGATTCAATTATCCCCAGGCATGCACCTCCAGATGGTGGAGATGTCAGGTGCCACTCTTGTGCCCAGGCATCTTCACTTGGTTGCAAGTGGTAAGGTGCAAAATGTGCCTGGCGCCTGTCTAATTTCAAACAATGCACAAGGCTCAAGTGTTTTGTTACCCTCTGAACACTTGGCCGAGCAGCAGCACTCATAAAATGTAGAGAAAGGGCATGCCTGGCTGCCAAAAGCAATGCTCCTTTGGCTCGTAAAAAACAATATCAGAATGCTGCCCTGGCACCTACATTGGCATTTGACAGCAGAGCCAAACCTGGGACCTCTCATGGGCCTGATGCTTTTCCTACTGTAAATCTGCTTGTAGCACAACTCACCAGAGCATTGGCAGGGCCAGAAGAAGTCTATGTTTGGGTCTATGACAGCTTAATGAAGATCAGGCCTTGGTAGAATTAGTTCTTGCAAGAGGACTTCCATCTTCTGGCTGGCAACTGGCCAGGAGAAGGGCTGAAGGTAGCTCTGCTCCTGGCACAACTGAGCGTAGGGGGCAAGTCCTAGTCACAGGTGGGGCAGGGGGAAGGGCAGGGCCCTGCTGGCTGACCGCCCCTCCCAATCACAATCTCAAACACGTACATCTCACTTGACCATAATGAAACCCACCATGTGACTTAGGCAAGGCTTCCAGAAGGCCTAAGTACAGGTATGAACACAGTGAGACTTTGCCTTAAAGGCTGGGAGGGAAGGCTGCAGCGTTTGGGATGTTTCAGTTTAGAGAAAAAGTGATGTCACAGAAATTTGCATGGAGAAAATGGATAGAGAAAAGTTCTCTTTCCTTCATAAGACTAGAACTCAAGGACAACCAATGAAGGTGAATGATGGAAGGTTCTGGATAGGTAAAAGAAAGTACATCTTTGCACAGTGGAACTCACTCCCACAGCAGACAGTGATGGCCACCAACTTGGATGGCTTTAGAGGAGGATAAGACAGACAGTAGCCATGAAGACTATGCTCTACCTCCACAGTGAGAGGAGCAAATGTTTCTAAATTCTAGTTGCTAGAAGCCGCAGAAGGGGAGAGTGTTCTAGTGCTTGCATCTTGCATGCAGGCTTCCTACAGTGTGAGAAGAGGACGCATTACAAGATGGGCCATTGGCTGTGACTGACAGGAATTGGAGGTCAACCCTATCTGGAGGGGTTCCATGTTGGCTGCCCTGATGGAGAAATAGCCTGACCTGCGTATTGTAGAATGGAAAGAGGACAGCATGTTCACTGTTTCACTCAAGATAAGACACACAAACAAAAGGGAGCCAGGCAACATGCACCGGAGCTTATTCAGCAGGAGTCTGGCATTCCCAGAAAGCAAGCAAGTTGCTCTGAGCAGTTGATCAAGAAAAACTCATTTAGAATTCCTGTCTATAAAAAGGAGAACCTCATTTCAAAACGATCGTTTGCAGGCCTCACCATAAGCCTGAACATGAGAACTGTACACAGCTTTTAGCTAATGCAAGGCAGCAGCTGCATCCAATGCTGGGGCTGAAGGCAGAATCAACACAAAGAGCAGAATTAGGCTGATAATGCAGCTCAATTTTTAACTTTTGACACACTCAGGGTTTAAGGAACAAACAAACATCTTCCAAAAGCCATAATTTGAGCTACTCAAAATGCCCAAGGTTCCTCCCCCCTAATGCATTCTGGAAAATACCATCAAGCCCTGAGAATAAATGCTTTCGTTTACAAATAAATACTAGGCCTCATTGCTTCACAGATAAATGATACCTGTGGTTGTTTGTACAGTATGTACATCAGAAAGGAAATAGTAGGATTTTACACTTGGAAGGGACCAAAGGAGTCATCTATTCCAACCCCCT
This sequence comes from Zootoca vivipara, assembly GCF_963506605.1. Lineage (NCBI taxonomy): Eukaryota > Metazoa > Chordata > Lepidosauria > Squamata > Lacertidae > Zootoca > Zootoca vivipara. The sequence continues at coordinate 5,202,299 of NC_083289.1, read as the reverse complement.
GCAATGCAGCAAAATAATTCCTGGGGTGCGTTAATTTCTCCTTCCCAACCACAGTCTTGGAGGGCACCAAATCTGCTCCCATTTCTGTTTTTGAACAGAAATTACCTACATGGGCAGGGGAGGTAAAAAAAAGATGCTTTGTGAGAAGTACACTGCAGGAATATCCACCATTTCTGGATCCTGTCCACTGCTGCCAATTCTCACATCATGCAGACAGGAAACCCATGGCCCCCCAAGCATTGCTGGACTGCACCATTTCTGCCCTCTGACTTCTGGATTCAGGAATCTTTGACTTCCGATTTGAGATCTGAAGCCGATTGACTGTCTGGGGGCAAAGATGCTCATGATGGCAAAGGGCAGCTGAGAGGGCACAGATATTCCCCCCCCCCACACCGCATCAATCTCTTGAACACAGAACAGAATGTTCAACGCCTTTGGTTCAAATGAGCCCAAACACAAAACTTGCAAATTACTTGCTTTTGAAACATGTGGATGGCGCATTTAAGGGGCTGTTTAGCTAGTTTAACTGCTGTTTTCTATTAGATCAGCAGCAACCTGTTGTTTTTTTAAAAAACAAACAAACAAACAAACAAACTCTGCCTTGTTTCTCCAAGTGAGAAATTTCATTTTAGGAGAAGAAATCTGGCAGAGAGGGGGTTGCACAAGCAGAGATAATTACATGCTCGCCATAAGCAAAACTATATAGCCTGGAAAGGCATCAAAACCTTAAACGCCAACATAACACAACATCCCCAGCATGCCTAGGAGTCAAACAAGAGTTTCTAAAACAGGCCACAGTAGCTGACTATCAACACAGTCATGGGCTTTGGGCACCTACTACTAATTATCTCCTCCATGTTTCAGTGTGGGAGCAAAAGCATAGCTCAAAATAGATGCTAATTTTGGAAGAGGGTTCTCTCTTCAAGGGCAGATAAGAGAGAGGAGATGCAGCGGAAAGACAGGCCCTTCAGGTGGGTGGTTCCTGGGCCTGGGAGACAAGAGAGTTACCTCTTCTGGATACCGTAGCGTCACATCTTCTCTGAAGGAGCAACTGCTAAGCTTGGGGTACTCCTGGATGTCCTGCCATTGATACCCCAGTGTCCCCTGAGGCCAGGTGGGCCTCTTAGCAGCTTTATCTGGTTCGTCAGCTCCAGACATTCCTGGATAGGGACAGCCTGACTAATGAAGTTTTACCAGATTAAAACACTCATCAGCTTTCTAGATGCCTGGATAGGCTTGTCTTAATGAAAAAGTTTTTATCAGGTGCTGAAAGAATACAGTGGTACCTTGGGTTGAGTACCCAATCCGTTCCGGGGTGCCATTTGCACCCCGAAAAGTACACAACCCGAGCAGCGATTTAGCGCATGCACGAAGCACCGATAGAGTGCTTCTGCACATGCGCAGAAGCACTCTATCGGCACTTTGTGCATGCGCTAAAGCACCACTCAGGTTGAGTACTTTTCAGGGTGCAAATGGCACCCTGGAATGGATTGGGTACTCAAGCCGAGGTACCACTCTAAAGCAAAGTTGCCTGCCTGATGTCATTAGGCAGGGAGTTCCAAAGGTGCTTGCCACAGTAAAATATTCAATTTCTTACCGATTTGGAACGGTTATTATGTGGCAGCTGTAACAGTGCCAGTTCCGCAGATCAAAGTGTTTGAGAGGGTATTTACGGGGCAAGTCAATCTCACAGGTAAACTGGTTCCAAGTTGTTGGTTGTTCAGGGCTTTACTGTATATGCTAATAGTAACACCTTGAACTTGGCCCGGTAGCAAATCAGGAATCTGTGCAGATCTCTGAGCAAAGGTGTTATAGGCTGACAAGGCCTCACTCCTGCCAGCAATTGTGTTGCAGCATTCCACACTAACTGCAGCTTCCAGGTCAAGCGCAAGGGAAGCCCCAGTAATCCAGTCCTGGGGGAAAAGGAAGCGTGTTCAAATAGCCAATCTGCCACTTGCTACATGAGGCGCATTCATTTGGTCACACAGGGCTCCTGCTCGCCTGTTCTGGCTCAGAGGCAAACCAAGGGCAGAGACATTGTTTTTACACTGATGCATTCACTTCCCTTGCTTTTAACATTTGGCCCAGTTTGGGGGCTCCCTTGCCCCCACCCAATTTTGGAAGGGGGCGAATTGAAAGTGTGCAAACAGGGCTTCTTGCTACACCAGTTCCTTGCTTGATCAACAGGGAAAGATTCAACTCCCCTTGCAGGATGGGGGTGAGCTGAGCTCCATCCAGGGGGGCAGCTGGTCAAGAGGGGCCGTCTCCTTGAAACTACTGGCCTCTCCCCTGCCAAACAAAGCCCTGAGCTGTTGCGTGTAGGTGGCTGGGATGAGTCATCTCCCTTGCAGGCCATATTTACAGGCTAATAGGAGATGGGTTTGGTCCCAAGAGGCATCTTTTGCTAAGCAGCAGAGCTGTAATTTAGGGACTGGAAGGCGGCATTCCCAGTCACTGCTGATTTAACCGCATGCCAAAGGGACTAACAATGGGACAGAATTCTCCTGGAAATAATTCTGCATCCCATCTCAGACATTCAGCAACCTTTAGCTAGGCTCTTTATTGTGCTGGGGACCACAAACTCAGATAGCTGCAGGAGATTGAACCCATGAGTGGAAGAGGTCAGGGCAGAGAGGTCAGTGATGATGATGAAGAAGATGAAGATGATGAAGAAGAAGAATTTGTTTGCCACCTGCCTCCATACCCCCACCCCCGGATCTATCAATGGTTATTTGTCAAGATGACTCTGTGGAGCCTCCACCCTCAGAAGTAGTCTACCTCCAAGTACCCTCTGTAGAGAGCCACAAGAGGAGTTGGCATTCATGTCCTGCTTATGGGCTCTTCCAGAAGCATCCAGCTGCAGGGCCGGCTCTAGGTATAGTCCTGGTGGCGCAGGGCGCCAGGGCGCCGGGCCGGCAGGTGGGGCGCCTGACCTGCTTGAGACTGCCCTGTCCAGCTGACCACTGGAAGATGGAGGAGGAGGTAGACCTCAGGTCTGACCCAACAGGGCTCTTTCGTCAAACATTTTTCAATGCAACCCTCCTTCCACCTGGTGCCTGTGCTTGCTGGGGCTGATCAAAACACCTGGAGGCCATCAGTGCCAATGCTGTTACTGTGGCTGTTTGTTTTTTTTAAAAAAATGTTTTTAAAATCAGTATTCATAAAATTATGGTTTTTAATGTTTATTGTTGCTCGTAAGTCATCTGACAACTTTCAAAGAAGTATGAAAATTGGGACAGGATTTTTAAAAGAGTAAAATTAACTCAATTAAGATGAACTAACTGCAACGTATTTGTGCTGTGCTAAAACTGTCATTTAAAAAAACAGCATTGACACATAATCATAGCAAGTCGTCCAGAAACAATTCCGAACAAATTCCATGTTGGTATCCTGGGAATATCCAGCATCCCTCAGAATGGAATCCTTCTATTCTCTGCAACTGGATGGGGAGCCAGCTATCATCAAGGGCCATTTAATAAAGCAGGTATATTCTGCGTGGGCTCCTGGACGCTAATTACACACACACACACACACACACACACACACACACACACACACACCATCAGATGTATTTAAAGATGAGCTTTGATTCCGATTCCAGAACAATGGACACCTTATTCAAACCCCTGCTGTGCTGTCCAGTGATGTACCAACAAAAATCCACCTACACACATAGCTGACAACCATCTCTCCAAGACCCCCTTCCTCACAGAGAACATAGAAACCTACGTCTGGGTTGCAGCACTTCAAACTGCAGTCAAGTGGGCACAAAATTAAATGCTTCTCCCTCGGAAAAATGTTCCTACCCATAGAAGACTATGGCATGATGTGGGGAGATGCAGATCAGAACACCTCTCCATCTAGCTTTTCCATGTGAAGGAAGCATGGGTGAGCACACATCTGGGAGCATTTCGCCCTGTGAGCCCCAGTGGTATATTTTGAAGTCTCCATCATGATAGAGTTCAAAGCCACACACTTCAAGGAGACTCCGCGGTCCACCCCTCCAAAATGAGCCCCCAATGCAGGCAGTTGCATTGATGCCCGCCTTATACCCATTCCAATGATGAGCAAAGCTGAGGAGAGCATGGCGCCCAGTTTATTATGATCAGCATGGCTTTGCAGTGCTATGCATAGTCACCCGGGGGGAAATTCCACTGAGCTCAGCGATGTCTCCCCTGCTTTGACAAAACATCTTCAGCCAGCTGAAATGTAGTCATTCTCATCTTGGAGCAGCCATTCCGGTAGCAGCAGAGCTGGGAAGCAGATCTCATTCTGTGGCAGGCCAGCTCCTTCAGGCTTCCTCTCCCCTCCACTGTCACCTGGAGGCAGCCATTCCTTCAGGGCACCTGCTGTCCATGAACTGTGCCAGCTGGTCAATATTTGAACAACTGTTTAGAAATCGGTGCCTGAGTTTTGATTTCCCTCTTCCCTCCCTGTCCCTTTCCCCTTGTGTGTTACGTTCTTTTTTAATAGAGCCTAAGCCTGCAGGTACCTAAGCCTGCAGGGACCCAGGTGGCGCTGTGGTTAAATCACTGAGCCTAGGGCTTGCTGATCAGAAGGTTGGCGGTTCGAATCCCTGTGACGGGGTGAGCTCCCGTTGCTCGGTCCCAGCTCCTGCCAACCTAGCAGATCGAAAGCATGTCAAAATGCAAGTAGATAAATAGGAACCGCTACAGCAGGAAGGTAAACGACGTTTCCATGTGCTGCTCTGGTTTGCCAGAAGCAGCTTTGTCATGCTGGCCACATGACCTGGAAGCTGTACGCCGGCTCCCTCGGCCAATAATGCGAGATTACCTTTACCTTTTAAGCCTGCAGGTAGGGACTGTCTTATTCTGATTGTATATACAGTGGTACCTCTGGATACGTACCTGATCCATTCCGGGGTGCCATTCACACCCCAAAAAGTACATATCCAGAGCGGTGATAGAGCATGTGCACAAAGTGCCGATAGAGCGCTTCTGCGCATGCATGCGTGGCGGAACCCGGAAGTAAACACTTCTGGGTCCACCGAGTACGCAAGCCGAAAGTACCCAACCCTCAGCGTACTCAACCCGCAGGTATGACTGTAAGCCACTCTGGCAGCCTTTTGGGCACAAATACTCCAAATAATAAAATGAAACAAAATATATACGCCCACTTTGATCAGCAAAACTGGCACTTTTCCAGGTGCCACATAATACCCATTCTACATTTGAAATAATTCAGTCTTTCAGTGTGGCAGCACATGCACTTTGGAACTCCCTGCCTCTAGATATCAGGCAGGCAACTTCACTGTACTCTTTTTGATTTTTGTTTAGATTAGCCTACCCAAATATTTAGAAACTTGATGCGAGTTTTAATATATTTTTTGTCTATTATTTTATCTTCCCAAAAGTCTTAAATTATTGTTACGTAATTCTTCTCACTGCTAATGTTATTGTTCTATCATTTTTTGTAAACCACTTTGAGCTTGTTGGTGTCATGTTTTTGTTTTTTTGCAATCAGGCAGTGTGTATATTTTATGAAAAAAATAAATTAAATATAGTTAAAGAGTAGGAAGCTGGCAGATTGGTGTCTTTGTGGTTTGTATGAAATGCAAATTGACTAAGACCCCCCTTTTTCATTGAATGGGCCATTCAGCTATTGTACATACACACAAGCACACAGTTTCACTCAGAACTTAACTGCCTAATTATCATCAGACTTTGGTGACACAGTATCTTACTGCAGCTATGGAATTCCCAAGTAATCAGTCCATTAGCACCTACCTCTTATAAGAAGCTCAGGAGAGCATCAGGAATCCCATCCAAAAGGAGCAAAACAACCGGACAGCATCCTAGGCTTTTGTAATACCCCTTTAGAAGATTTCCCAGCCATCTATTCCATCAGTTACTTCTGGTGCAGCGCTGCCTCCCCCAGATCAAGATGCTTTGCTTCCATGCTATAAGCACACGGGTCTTCAGCAGCTTTGGGCGCCCAACCTGACAATAACGTTCATTTATATATTATTGCAGCATTCATGGATATATTCTCTACAGTGTTAAGGAAGTTCCACTGGGTGCCCTTTTCCCTCTGCAAAGTGTGATTCCTGGAGCTGCCAAAGTAGATTTAGCTGCTGTACTACAGTACACTGGGGCAGGATCTCAGGTTGCAATGCTATTTATGTCTGTTCAGTAATGCAGGCGCTCGTTTCAGCCCTTACACTAGATGTGCAGTCTTGTAGGGAAGAGATGACCGGAACTCCACTGAAGCCTACTTGTCCAGGTGCCTGGTAACACCTAGTGCAGTCAAAGATATGCTGCACATATATTTCTTTACTGAACTCATGTAGTGCTGTGTGTGGACGCATAATGTCCACATGCAAAGCTAAACCGGAGCCTTTGGTTATGCAACCATGTTTCACGAGCAACAATAAGTGCATGCCTACTAGTCAGGTCTTCTTTGAACAGTAGAAAGGTAATAGCAAAAGGACCCCTGACCGTTAGGTCCAGTCGCGGACGACTCTGGGGTTGCGGTGCTCATCTCGCTTTACTGGCCGAGGGAGCCGGCGTGCAGCTTCCAGGTCATGTGGCAGCATAACTAAGCTGCTTCTGGTGAACCAGAGCAGTGCATGGAAACGCCATTTACCTTCCCGCCGGAGTGGTACCTATTTATCTACTTGCACTTTGATGTGCTTTCAAACTGCTAGGTGGGCAGGAGCTGGGACCGATCAACAGGAGCTCACCCCATCGCGGGGATTCGAACTGCCGACCTTCTGATCGGCAAGCCCTAGGCTCAATGGTTTAGACCACAGCGCCACCCGCATCCCTCTTTGAACAGTATCTGCCTGCAATTGTGGATTCAGTTCAGTCACCTTCTGCAATCACTTCCTTGACACAGACAGACAGCATGGTGTAGCAGTTAGAGTGTGGGACTAGGACTTGAGATTGTTGTTGTTGTTGTTTAGTTGGTCCAACTCTTTGTGACCCCATGGACCAGAGCACGCCAGGCACTCCTGTCTTCCACTGCCTCCCACAGTTTGGTCAGACTCATGTTGGCAGCTTCAAGAACAATGTCCAACCATCTCGTCCTCTGTCATCTCCTTCTCCTTGTGCCCTCCATCTTTCCCAACATCAGGGTCTTCTCCAGGGAGTCTTCTCTTCTCATGAGGTGGCCAAAGTATTGGAGCCTCAGCTTCAGGATCTGTCCTTCCAGTGAGCACTCAGGGCTGATTTCCTTCAGAATGGATAGGTTTGATCTTCTTGCAGTCCATGGGACTCTCAAGAGTCTCCTCCAGCACCATAATTCAAAAGCATCCATTCTTCGGCGATCAGCCTTCTTTATGGTCCAGCTCTCACTTCCATACATCACTACTGGGAAAACCATAGCTTTAACTATACGGACCTTTGTCGGCAAGGTGATGTCTCTGCTTTTTAAGATGCTGCCTAGGTCTGTCATTGCTTTTGTCCCAAGAAGCAGGCGTCTTTTAATTTTGTGACTGCTGTCACCATCTGCAGTGATCATGGAACCCAAGAAAGTAAAATCTCAAATCCCTACTTAGCCATGAAGCTCCCTTGGTGTGGCTTTGTGGGCCAGTCACTGCCTCTCAGTATAACCTACCTCACAAGGTTGCTGCGAGGATTAAATGAGGAGGAGAACCGTGTATGCAACCTTGAACTCCTTGGCGGAAAAAAATAAAATAGTGCTATAGGTACTTGTGGGTCATTTCCAAACTTGTGATCCTGTGACTGTGAGATTAGAATCCATGAGAGGAAACCTGCTGAACAGTTCAAATTAGTCTCTTTGGAAGACAAGGGCCTCAACCAGCCACTTAAGTGCTCTCATCAGCTTCTCAAGGAGTGGGCTAGGCTGCCTAGGGGCAACTATGCGATGGTGCTCTCCCAGGAAGAGGGAGGGCATTCCGGCCACCCCCTCCCCTGGCTGGATGCCATGTCACCCTAGGAGGGAGAGCAATAGGCCAAGGGGGCCTGTGTGAGAAAGTTTGGCTCATGCTGGAAGTTGGAGAGAGAGTGGCTTGTCTTGCTCTGTGCTGGACCCAAGAGCTGTGACTTGGGGCTTCCCTGGAACCCTAACAGGGCAACACCACCTGTTGGATTGTTAATGTGAAGCCAAGATCTTTCGAAGGGTTAGGGCTGTGAGCCCCTCACAGGGGTGGGGGGAATTTATTGGTCAAAGTGAATGGTTTTTGGACTAGGGAGGAGATCGAGGTTTTGTTTCTCTGCTGTTTAGTGGGTGGAAGTTTTGCTTTATTGTTAAAATATTGTTACAGTATTATATTATCCCCCCTCTTTCCTCCCTGTTATTTATGGGCATATATATTTATTTAATAAAAGTTGTTTGGAGACTTTTAGGTGACAAGCGACTTATAAGTTTAATAAATAAGAATAAGAATAAAGGTAAAGGTAAAGGGGCCCCGACTCTGGGGTTGCGGCACTCATCTTGCTCTACAGGCCGAGGGAGCCGGCGTTTGTCCACAGACAGCTTCCGAGTCATGTGGCCAGCATGACAAAGCTGCTTCTGGCGAACCAGAGCAGCACACGGAAACGCCGTTTATCTTCCCGACCGAGCTGTCCCTATTTATCGACTTGCACATTGACGTGCTTTCAAACTGCTAGGCTGGCAGGAGCTGGGACCGAGCAACAGGAGCTCACCCCATTGCAGGGATTCGAACCGCCGACCTTCTGATCAGCAAGCCCTAGGCTCTGTGGTTTAACCTACAGCGCCACCTGGGTCCCTAATAATAATAATAATGTGCTATTTGATTTCATTTCAGCATTAAAAGGCCTTAAGTAAATGAAACTGAGAATGGTGATTCAGGCCAATCCTGGCCAAGCCACTGACTCTGCCCACAGCACTGCCCCCCCCCCGCCCCCTACACCTGCACCTCTCTTTCCGATACACCCACAGAACACGAAGATGACACCTAAAATGTGTGAGGGGACCTGCTGTCATGCTGAAGGGTGGCCTAATGGCAGCTGCTGGATAAAGGCACCACAGGAACAAAAAGGGAAAAGCCCAACCAGAAAAAGCCACCCTGGTGCATTGCATTATAGAACATCCAGTCCTGAAATCAAAGAAAGGTGGATGGATATAGGACCAGGCAAGAAGCAGAGTCTGCCAAGGCTTGTTTCATAAAAAGGGGGGGGGCTCCCAGAATAACTTGACTGCAGCTGGAAATAAACTTGTACAGAGACAGCCAGGAATAAATAGGATTCTGTCTGGTAGGAAAGGCATCAGCCCAGCGGAGTGAGCCTCATCCTGCACGAAGTAACAGTCATAATAGTGGTTGGGTTACAGAGGAGCCCTGTTTGATCACCAGGCTAGACTACCTGCTGACCAGGTGTGACATGGCTGGCCAATCCAAGGTGGCTACATATCCAACATTGGGGACATGGGTGGCACTGTGGGTTAAACCACAGAACCTAGGGCTTGCCGGTTAGAAGGTCGGCGGTTCGAAGCCCTGCGACGGGGTGAGCTCCCGTTGTCCGGTCCCAGCTCCTGCCCACCTAGCGGTTCGAAAGCACATCAAAGTGCAAGTAGATAAATAGGGACCGCTACAGCGGGAAGGTAAACGGTGTTTCTGTGCGCTGCTCTGGTTCCCCAGAAGCGGCTTAGTCATGCTGGCCACATGACCTGGAAGCTGTACGCCAGCTCCCTCGGCCAATAATGCGAGATGAGTGCCGCAACCCCAGAGTCGGTCACGACTGCACCTAATGGTCAGGGGTCCCTTTACCTTTACATATCCAACTTTACTGAGGACAGCCCTCTATTTGTTTTCAACACCCATTTCGAGCAGTCATTGTTTGGTGATTTTAACATTTTTTTAAATAATTTGTAAGCCGCCATGAGGTTTTATTACAATCAGACAGTATATGAATTTTGTTAAATAAAAATGTCCAAGCACAAGTCAAGATGGACTTCCCCTCCTTTGGGCCACCAACCTTTGATCTGGAGAAATTTCTGCCTCTGCACATTCCTTAACACAGTCTAGCCCAGGCACCCCCAAACTGCGGCCCTCCAGATGTTTTAGCCTACAACTCCCATGATCCCTAGCTATCAGGACCAGTGGTCAGGGATGATGGGGATTGTAGTCCAAAACATCTGGAGGGTCGAAGTTTGGGGGTGCCTGGTCTAGCCTTTGCGAATCCATTTGGACTACAGCTCCCATCAGCCTCAAGCTTCACAGCCTTATGGTGCTGAGGGCACCATAGCCAACAGCCACAAACCACCTGTCTAATCAAGTGCTGTAGTACAAAAGCTGTCCTCCAAAGTGGTCTTCTCAGCCTGACACAGCCAGGAGGAGAACCAAAGGCCCTGTATCCTCACGGTGCTGGAGAAATGCCCAGTAGGTTAGCCTCATGAAAAATGCCTGTCAAGGACTATCTCCCTCCAGGCTCCCAGGCTCGCTTCTTCCTCCATCTTCTCTCTGCACAACTGCCTTTCACCTCCTGAAGTGAGTTCACACACCTCCAGCTCCTCTGACTGCACCAGAAAAGAGGAAGGATGGGAGAAGACATCAGAAAGATTGCTCCCTTCAAGCCAACTTTATTGGGATGACAACAGAGGCCTAAAAGCAAAGGCCTCATGCCAAGGAGGAGTAAAACGATGATAAGCCAAGAGATCAGGGTACAGGGTAATTGAGAAACCCCACTCAGAAAGGCACAGAGCATGACAAACTATAGCACCATCAGAAAAGTGGAAGCAGGTACTTCTTATCTACAACTACGTTTTCAGCTACACCCAAAGATTCTGCTTGTTTGGATCAAGGAGTAGCCTAATTTGGGCAGCGAAGCTTCACACAACCCAGCTGCCTGACGAAATCTCCGCTGGCCTCTTTCAGCTTATTTTGCATCCAAAAGTGATGTCAGCTTGGCTTCCTCCAGAGTAAAAATTGTATCACTTTAAGATCGCCTGTCAGTTTGCAATACTGTTTGCATCAGACCGTCTGGCAGCCCAGGAAACAAAGAAAATTCCCTCAAAGTGAAGATGTGACCTAAGAGCACCCACCCCGAGCACGTAGGAAGGGGCAGTTCTTAAGTTTGCTTTTTGTTAGGAGGTTCGTCTGCATTATATCCGCAAGGCAGAAGTGCAATACAGGAGGAGTGGAAAATCAACGTTAGAAAAATGCAAGGAAAAGGTTTATACGCACATGCAGAGTAATTGTAGACAAACAGTTTCCTATGAGACCCAGACTTCAACTGCCCCATTCTGCTCCTTCAGTACCCATCCTTGGTAAGTCACAATGATGAAAGAAGAAGAAGAAGAAGAAGAAGAAGAAGAAGAAGAAGAAGAAGAAGAAGAAGAAGAAGAAGAAGAAGAAGAAGAAGAAGAAGAAGAAGAAGAAACTCCCTAAAAGCAACTTTGGCATACCTGCCAAGTTGCTGTCAGAGAAATAAGGGACCAGGCCGGAAATAGCAGACCGGAAGTAGCGCTGCCGTCATTTTGGAACTGGGCGGAGCATGCTCAGAAGTGACTTTTGATGCTGCTTTGCCCAGTTCCAAAATGGCCGCCGCGACAGAAGTCGCACTGCAGCCATTTTGGAACTGGGCAGAGCAGCATCAAAAGTCGCTTCTGAGCATGCTCCGCCCAGTTCCAAAATGGCCGTCACGCCAGAATAAACCGGGGGGGGGAATCCGTTTTTTCAGCTAGAAACAGCTGGAAAAACGGGGATTTCCCGGGGGAAACGGGAGACTTGGCAGCTATGAACTTTGGGCTGGATCCAACACTTTCATTCTTTTCTAACATCTTTTTCATACAATTCATGAATTTAAAGCAACGTTGGGCATTAGCCAGGCACCAGGCACATTTTGCGACTGGTGTGGGTCCAATTGCTACCATGTGGAGATCCTTGGATGCCAGGCTGGCAACTGACATCTCCATCTGGCTGGCTCCTCCAGCTTTCTTAGGCAGGTCAGCTGAAGAGTTTATTTATTGCATGTATATCCCACCTTTTTCTCCAAGGATTCATCCCCCTCCCCAGTTAATTCCTACAACAACCCTGTGAGGTAGGTTAAAAGGCTGTGACTGGCCCAAGGTCACCCAGTGAGCTTCATGACTCTGGGTATTTGAACCCTGAACACTGGGTCTCTAGAGTACTTCTGCTATGGGGGCAGAATGAAGTAGTATAAATGAAGTAGACAAATACATATGAGGAAAGCAAAATGTCACTTAGAGAAAAGGATGTGAAATATTTTCCTGGAAGCTTGTTTTTTTATTCTGGATTGTTTTATTTGATGTTTTAATGTGTTGTAAATCACTCTGATATTTTTTCTTCAACATATCAAGCAGTATAGAAATTAAATTTATAGTGAAATAAATAAATGTCATTTTAAACAACAACAGGGCCTAGGCCAGGCATCCCCAAACTTCGGCCCTCCAGATGTTTTGGACTACAATTCCCGTCATCCCTGACTACTGGTCCTGTTAGCTAGGGATCATGGGAGTTGTAGGCCAAAACATCTGGAGGGCCACAGTTTGGGGATGCCTGGCCTAGACATTCTGTTGTGGCAACCGTAACCTAGGTTTAGGTACCATTGGCGATGAATTCATTTACTGTATCTTAGTTTCTAACACTGACTTAAAGAAAACACCGTAGTACACTTTTTTTAAAAAAAGTTTATAATTGCTGGCTTTTCTAAGTAACGTCATTTATCATTATGTCAAATTACCTGTGATGCTGGAATGACATCCTACAGATACGTGCAAAACAAAAATCTCAAAAACAGATTGTTCAATGACACAATGAACAAAGAATCTCTAATTAGACAGACGCTCTAGTCTAGACCAAAGACATGGCTAGTTATTTGAAATATTTAGGAATACTGTATTTAGGGCTTCTTACGTCTCAATTTCCCATTCACCTCTGTCCAGATTTCCCTTCAATTTTTCTCTTCTTGGTGTCTCCCCCAATTTACAAATCCTTCATTTGACCTTTATCATTCTCCTCTTTCACCCCCTTCCATAGGAAAGCCCCCCCCCGCAACTAGCTACTTTCTTTGGCTCTTGCCTAATTTCTCCTTACTGCTTCTGCTCAAGCAGCCAAGAGGCTCAGCACAAGAGACAGGACCTTCTTGCTGATGACCCCAAAGCATCCTGGGAATTGTAGTTCATTAAGGGTGTTCACCTAGGGGACCCAGGTGGCGCTGTGGGTTAAACCACTGAGCCTAGGGCTTGCTGATCAGAAGGTCGGCGGTTCGAATCCCTGTGATGGGGTGAGCTCCCGTTGCTCGGTCCCAGCTCCTGCCAACCTAGCAGTTCGAAAGCACATCAAAGTGCAAGTAGATAAATAGGTACCACTACAGCGGGAAGGTAAACGGCGTTTCCATGTGCTGCTCTGGTTTGCCAGAAGCGGCTTTGTCATGCTGGCCACATGACCTGGAAGCTGTACGCCGGCTCCCTCGGCCAATAACGCGAGATGAGCGCGCAACCCCAGAGTCGGTCACGACTGGACCTAATGGTCAGGGGTCCCTTTACCTTTACCTTTTTTAAGGGTGTTCACAGAGTTGTTAGGAAACCCCTCCCCCCCCCAAAAAAGAGCTACAATCCCCAAAGTTCCCAGGGAACAGGAAGTGTAGCAATTCTTAATGAACTACAGTTCCCAGGATACTACTTCAAACACATAGTGCAGTCGGGGCCTCTGCCACCTCTGCTTGCACCTAAACAGAAGAGGAGTAGAATCTCTCCAAGAAGGATCAATATCAGCCTGGTAAGAGGCCATGCCAGAGGCTCCCACACTACACAGACAGGCTATTGTTGACGGCTGGACAATGGCGAAGACCCCTTATTGTTATCCTGACGTCAGCCCAAGTGCAGCCTTCCGGAATCCCAACAATGTGATCTTTCTTTCCCATTTCCGTAATTCCAGATGCACAGCCAAGTGTCAAAGATGGCTTTGTGTATTGTCTGTCTTTTTAAAAAAGTAATTTTTAAAGAGGAAATTTGAGAAAAGCCTTTCCGACATGCATATTTTCCTGAGAATGCAACAAAATAGAATGGCAGTGCAGGGAAACACCATGACGCTTCTAAGTCAGACCCTGGAAGATAAGAAAAGGCCAGGCCAGGCCTGTAGCCAGGAGGAGGAGGAGGACAAATCCTGAGCCACCCACCCAGAATGAAGCGTGGACTGGAAATCTATATAAACAAGGCTTCCCCAACATGAGGGGCAGACTCTGATGACAGTTCCACTCAGCAGTACAGTCATACCTCATGTTGCATCCGCTTCAGGTTGCATCTTTTCAGGTTAAGAATGCGGCAAACCCAGAAGTGTTTACATCCAGGTTTCGCCGCGCGCGTGCACGCAGAAGCGTTCTGCGTGGTTTGCGCATGCGCAGAAGCGCCGCTCTGGTTGCGGACTTTTCGGGGTGCGAACGGCACCCCGGAATGGATCGTGTCCGCAACCAGAGGTACCACTGTATATCAATGCCAGCGGCAAGGGAGAAACAAGCTGCAGCCGGTCGCTCCTTGGCAAGGCTCCACTGTGGGCAGCTTGTTTCTCCCTTGGCGCTGGTAGCAGAGGGACTCAGGCGGTGCCGGTTTCACCAGCGATATAGCGCTGAGTGAAACCGCCATCGCCTGCCCTCATACTGAACAAACTGCATTGGCAACTTGTTCCGCCCTCTGCCTCTTTAAACTGTTTAGCTGAGGAGCATACCATTGCCCTGGCCTCAGCCAAGCAGTTTTAGAGAGCCCCCGACTCACCACCAGCCTGCATGAGCCAGCGGCAGGGTGGGGGCTTCGTTAAACTCCAGCCTTCCTGCCAAGGCAGCTGTGGCAGAAGAAGGCCCGTGCCCCTGCCTCCAGGGCCTTGGCATGGGGGTCAGACTTAGCCAGGCACCAGCAGCATCAGGCAGCCTTGCTTGCAGATTTTGCCCTGGGAGGGTGGGCTGCATCTTTCCTCCTGGGGTGAACGACACGCATGGACAAAGGTGACGCCTGGTCCGTTTTTGAGGAGTGGGGGTCAAGCGAGCGAGCGAGCGAGGCAGCTCACCTGCATTGGTGAAGCGAGCGAGGCAGCTCACCTGGCCTGGTGAAGGGAGCCTCAGGAAGGGGCCCTGGCATTCTTGCTGCTTGTGAATGAGCGACAGGGACATGGGGGTCGGGCAGGAGCCTTCTGCCCCCCAGCTGAGCAGCAGGCTGGGGCCAGCTGCATTGGCCTCTGCCTGTGAGGCGCTGGGGTGAAAGTGCCTCAGCTCCAGCAGTGAGAGCTGAGGCAGTTTCACCCCGCGCCTTGCCAGCAGGGGCCAATGCAACTTGGTTCAACATCACGGTTTATCGCCAAACCGCAATGTCCTACTGCCGTCATCTCTAAACATTGGCCATGCTGGCTGAAGCTGATGGGTTCTAATTCCAGGGCTGACCAGCCCATGAGGCAGCCACCTTGGGCAGTGGAACACCAAGGGTATTCTTGGGGGTTCCCAGGAGGGTTCCCCATTTGGTGTCCCCCCACTCCCCTGCATCTAGCCAGTCCATGACATGCTGGATGGCAGTAGTGGGCTAGCGTGAAGCCATTGGTGTGTGGGACCAGAGTGAAAAGGGGGGACCCCCCTTTTCCACTCTGCCATTAGCTTATTCACCTCCCCTTTTTCCTCCCCCACCCAACAGGGAGTTGGCGGGGGGACAGCGATCCAATGGTGATCAACAAAATATCTCACCTGGCACCCCTGAAATTGGTTAGAAGGAGGACCTGAACTTGAAGTGGAGACTTGTCCTTCAAATGCCCATGTCATAGTTCACTGTGATCTCTCAATGGCCAAGAAAGGGATTTTGCTGCAATCTAAGAAACAGGAAGCTAAGCTAGCAAAAAGCCTCTTCTTGGTTCAGTGAAGAACAGTTGTTGTTTTTTAAAAAAAGATGCACAATTGGTTGTCGTCCCCCAAATGCGGCCTTAACCCTTGTCAACAATAGCCCTACATTATTTATTTCCACATGAAGAGTGGCAACATATGAACACACAAAAACACATTTCAGCTGTGCAAATTTGTTAAACAACAGAGTTGATACAGCAAGATAGAGAAAGTTCTCTTTACTGATACCGGTAGGTGTTAAACTGAACATGTAAGCTCTAAAAAAGCTGATTTAGCACTGCCTGTTACTTTCCCCTTTTGAATTTTTTCCCAGCTCAGCAGATGAAAATTTCATCCATAAAAGGCAATCCACTCATGCGTCGTCTTTGGTTCACCATTAAGGATAAAACTAACAGGCACCTCTGGGCCAATTATGTGCTTTAGTCAATGACCCAAGATGCTAACACAATCGGAGTGAGGTGAGGAATATGAACTGATGGCACTTTGGAAAGACGCTCTTCTTGCAACCTGCAGGGGATTGTCACGTCCAGTAAAGCATCTTGAGAAAAAACAAATCAAAACAGACCCTTGCGAATCTTCGCTTTGAGCTACATCCACTTTCCCTGAACTTCACAATTCAACTAGTTTTGAAATGAACAACTAGAAACCAAGGAAAACCACAGCATAAATCTGCTCCTCAGTCCAGCCCTGCCTGAGGCAAAAAATACCCCGAAAGGGTATAGAATCATAGAATCATAGAGTTGGAAGAGACCACAAGGGCCATCCAGTCCAACCCCCTGCCAAGCAGGAAACACCACCAAAGCATTCCTGACAGATGGCTGTCAAGCCTCTGCTTAAAGACCTCCAAAGAAGGAGACTCCACCACACTCCTTGGTAGCAAGTTCCACTGTCGAACAGCTCTTACTGTCAGGAAGTTCTTCCTAATGTTTAGGTGGAATCTTCTTTCTTGTAGTTTGAATCCACTGCTCTGTGTCCGCTTCTCTGGAGCAGCAGAAAACAACCTTTCTCCCTCCTACCTCCCTCTGAAGGGGTAGAGCCCCTTCAGTTCACATGTAAATATTTAATTGTCCTCTTTAAAATATATAATGAAACTCAGGGCAATTTACAAAAGTGAACTTTAAAACAAGGAGAAAACAATCTAAAACATGGAATATATATAGCCACCCCCAACTCCACTCATCCACCCCACCTATAAACAGGAATTTAAGACCCAAGGGCCTAGGGGCAGAAGACTGTTTTTCCCTGGCACCTAAAACAGATAGATAGTAATATATAGAAGATGGCTGAAGCTGACTTCCATACCTAGCCTGGTATTATTACTACCGTAATAAATTCACCATTCTACACAATGGTCTCAACACAATGTACAACAGCAAAGTGGGGAGGGAGTTGAAAACCACCAAAACCCCAATTCAGTACAGACACGCATGGCAAAGACCCATTCATCCATCTGGGAAAGCCTGTTGGAGCAAAAATGTCTGCAACTGTTTCTGGAACGCACAGAGAGTGGGTGCCTGTTATAGTTCAACAGGGATGCTGCTCTACAGAACAGGGGCAGCCACACTAAAGGCCCTGCTCTGAGTTACTAAGGAGCAAGCTCCAGAGATCTTTGGAGCTTGCAGGAGAAACTCTCCCACAGACTGCAGTGATCTACTGAGTGCTTAAGGGATAAGTGGGTCTCTCAAGTAACCTGGGTCTGAGCCATATAGAGCCTTGTGAGTTAGTGACATAACTTGGACCAATAGGAGACTGGCAGCCACTGCAAATCCCACAAGCAAGGGATTATATGCTGAGTGTAGTTTGCTTCCCACAAGCAACCTAGCCATTGTGTTCTGCATCAGAAGCAGCCACTGGACAAACCCCAAGGGTGGTCCCACATAGAGTGCATTGCAGTAATCCAACCGTGAGGTTACCACTGCATGGACAACTGTGGTCAAGCTATCCTGACCCAGGGACAATGCCAGCTGCCTTACCAACAGGGGTCTCTGAGCAAATGTTGGGGGGGGGGGTGTACTCCTGGATCCATCTCTGCCAGTGGAGGTTCAGGTGTCCTTGGTGGCAAGGAGTACCCCTAACATTTGCTCAGAGACTCCTGTTCTCCTTAAACATAAAGGTAAAGGTAAAGGGACCCTTGACAATTAAGTCCAGGGGTTTGGGGCGCTCATCTCACTTTAAAGGCCAAGGGAGCCGGCGTTTGTCCGCTTCCACAGTTTTTCCGGGTCATGTGGCCAGCATGACTAAGCCGCTTCTGGCGAAACCAGGACAGCGCACGGAAATGCCGTTTACCTTCCCGCCGGAGCGGTACCTATTTATCTACTTGCACTTGTGTTTTCGAACTGCTAGGTTGGCAGGAGCTGGGACTGAACAACAGGAGCTCACACCATCATGGGGATTCAAACCACCAACCTTTCCATCAGCAAGCCCAAGCGGCACAGTGGTTTAACCCACAGCGCCACCATGTACCCGTTCCCCTTACAGGGCTACAATCCCCAGTGGTCCCAGGGAACAGGGCCTGGCTGTTAAACCAGCCTCAGCACCCTTAACCAATTTTAGAAACTCAGATATATAAGCTAAATTGCCAAATGACACCTTAGACTTAGGCTACAGTTCCCACGACGGAATGTCTAGGTGCATTTTTTGTTTTTACAGTGATATTTATTACTATACTACATTCCTGTGAGCTGTAACGGCAGCTCTGAAAACCCAGCTAGGGTTGCCATAATTCAAAACCCGAAAGTTGTTGAGCAGCCCTAAGGTACACCATCTTCATGGGTAAATGGACACATTGGCAAAGACCTTGCTAAATAGCTTCTGCTTCTCTGGACAGTTTAAAGCAGAGGCCAGCAACCTTTTCCAGCCATGGGCCAGTATACTGTCCCTCAGACCATGTGGTGGGCTGGATTATATTTTTTTTGGGGGGGGGTTGAATTCCCATGCCCCACAAATAACCCAGAGATTCATTTTAAATAAAAGCACACATTCTGCTCATGTAAAAACACGCTGATTCCTGGACCATCCGTGGGCCGGATTGAGAAGGTGATTGGGCCGCATCCAGCCCACGGGCCTTAGGTTGCCTACCCCTGGTTTAAAGGCTTCACACAGGTGCTCTTTGGCAAGGACTGTTCTCTCCCCCCCCCCTCCTGCTTCAACTGTTACAAGAAAGCACAGCTGTCCCAAACATCAGCTGCTTGAACTCCCATTCCAAACTGTCTCTGTTCCGGATATACAATCATCAGATTAGTTGGTCTTGGGAAGACTCTGTTTTCGGTTTTTCTATGAAGAGAACCTTGATGTACAACACCTGCTTGAGCCCACATTGTTACTGAATTTCTCACGGTCCACTGGGAAATATCTCTGAACCAAAATGTCTATTCCATGGAGGTTCTGATTCTTGCCTGCAGCATGCAACAGCTAATCCAAGAAAATTAAAGGAGTGTATGGAGAAGAACCAGACAAAACGTTGCCACTGGCAAAGATTGGGGATTTCTCCTGCTCCCACTAGAACGTCAGCAACTCAGAATTTCAAGAAGCCCTGCTCTATTTAATTGTTCTTCCTACTGAGCATTTTTTTTTCAGAATGCATGACATTTTCACTGTAAAAGTTGCATTAAATGCAGTGTAGTTGGGAAATAGCATGCTTCATGTATAAGCAGCGCTTACCCTTTGCAGAATGACATTCACTTAACCTGCACAAGCAGTTAGGGAAGAGCTCTCCCTCCCCATTAACCCCACTTCATCTTAATGAAAGAAAGGAGAACCTTTGCAATGAAATCAAGCCTGCAGCCTGGGAATGGTCACATTAGAGGTTTTCTTGTGGCTGAAGGCAGGGGGCCCAAACAGGAGGGGCTAACCCCAAGGGTGGTTGACTCCAACTCCCATCAGCCCTGACCACTGGCCATTCTGGCTGGAGGCTGATGGGAGTTGTAGTCTGTAACGATGGAAGTGCCTCAAGTCATCCCCACCCCTGACAGCTAGGAGACCCCACCTTCCGCACAAGAACCAGAACCACCCTCAACAGGACCACAGCCATGGGCCAAGTCCCGAGGGTTTCCAAGCCTTCATTGTGCCAATGAGGCAGGTATGGCTATGTAGCTCCACCCTAAGTCAAGACAAGGATCCCACCTGATTCCTGAGTGCCTGCACAAGAACCTTTCAGACGGAGGCTTATTGATTAAATGTAACTTCCATTGACCCACCACCACCCTGCTCTCCAATTAATTGCATTTGCTCTGGAGGGTTGATTCTATTATTCAAGGGCTTCGCAAGGGCAATGAGCGTCCACTTACATGAGTTCCAAGTCTCATTTGCATTGCAGTCAGCAGGGACTTAATTTAAGCCAAATGGAATGGAAGGGCCACTGTGCTGTTTCTCTTGGACATGCCTCGTCCAACGGATTGCTCTTAAAAACGTTTCAGGGGAGGCGCGCCGATTGAGGCAGCAATTCAGTCGACCTAGAGGAAATCCTAAGTAATCAAGACAAGGCCTGGCTGTTTCATTGTTCGCTGGATTTTCCTGTTCAGGATAAATAAAGAAACTCCTGGCTCTTTTGTAATAAATGAGGACTGAAACAAAGTTAGAAAATGGTACGGCTGTGCACCTCATGAGAAGAGAAGAATCCTTGGAAAAGACCCTGATGTTGGGAAAGATGGAGGGCACTAGGAGAAGGGGACGACAGAGGACGAGATGGTTGGACAGTGTTCTCGAAGTTACGAACATGAGTTTGACCAAACTGCGGGAGGCAGTGCAAGACAGGAGTGCCTGGCGTGCTGTGGTCCATGGGGTCACAAAGAGTCGGACACGACTAAACGACTAAACAACAACAACAAGGGCTGTGCACAGCCACTGCCACCCTCGATCTGCACCAGCCCAGGAAATACTCGACACGGATCTGGCCCTGAATAAGAATCTAGGAACATAAAGAGAGTCCTATTGGGTCAAGTCAATGGCCCACCTGGTCCAGCGTCCTGCTCTCACCAACTAAATGCCCATGGGAAGCCTGCAAGCAGGACCAGAGAAGTGAGAGCATTCTCCCCTTCTGCGATTCTGAGCAACTAACGGGCAGATTCACTGCTGCCTGTGACTGTGGAAGCAAAGCATAGCCAGCCACCATGGCCAGCAACCTCTATGAATTTGCCTGGTGCTCTTTTAAAGCCGTCCAATCCAAGTTGGTGGCCACCACTGTCTCCTGTGGAAGGGAGTTCCATAGCTCAACTATGCATTGGGTAAAGAACAACTTTCTTTTATCCACACCCAGCCTGCATGGGGGGGGGGGTTGTCCTGATCCAGCAAGGGAATTCATGCAGATGCCCCCCCACTACCTTGCTTGCTGGATCAGGGCTAATATTACCCAAAGTCTCTTATGAGGAGCAGTTGCAGCATTTGGGACTTTGCAGTTTAGAGAAAAGGCAAGTAAGAGGAGACATGACAGAAGTTTATAAAATGAAGCCCGGCGTGGAGAAAGGGGATACCGAAGAGTTTTTCTCCTCTTCCTATAATTCTAGAACCTGTGGACATGCAGTGATGTTGGAAGATTCAGGACTGATCAAAGAGAGTACTTCTTCATGCAGCGCATACTGCAGTTAAACTATGAAACTCACTCCCACACCAGGGAGGCAGCGATAGCCACCAACCTGGGCAGCTTTAAAAGAGCACTGGACAAATTCATGGTGGACATGAGGCAGTAATACTTCTGAATACATACCAGTTGCTGGAAACCCACAGAGGGGAGAGAGCTCTTACACTCAAATCCTGCTTGCGGCTTCCATGCAGCCTACTGGTGGGCCATTTGCCTGATCCTGTAGGCTACTACTACTATTGGGACGCGGGTGGCGCTGTGGTCTAAACCACAGAGACTAGGGCTTGCCGATCAGAAGGTTGGCCAGCAACAGGGTTTGCTCCCGTTGCTCGGTCCCAGTTCCTGCCCACCTAGCAGTTCAAAAGCACACCAAAGTGCAAGTAGATAAATAGGTACCGCTCCGGCGGGAAGGTAAACGGTATTTCCGTGTGCTGCTCTGGTTCGCCAGAAACGGCTTTGTCATGCTGGCCACATAACCTGGAAGCTGTACGCCGGCTCCTTTGGCCAATAACGCAAGATGAGCACCGCAACCCCAGGGTACTGTTACTACTACTACTACTACTACTCCCTGCCACTCCTCATCTGGCTGAGTTTCCCCAGCCACTTTGGGCAGCTTACGGCATATATAAAAACATAATAAAACATCAAACATTTAAAACTTCCTGATACAGGGCTGCCTTCAGATGTCTTCTAAAAGTCGTGTACTGTAGTTCTTTACCTCCTTGATATCTGGTGGGAGGGCATTTCACAGGGCGGGCACCACTACCAAGAAGGCCCTCTGCCTGGCTCCCTGTAACCTCACTTCTCGCGGTGAGGGAACTGCTAGAAGGCCCTCGGAGCTGGTCCTCAGTGTCTGGGCTGAACAATTGGGGTGGAGATGCTCTTTCAGGTATACTGTACCAAGTCCGTTTAGGGCTTTAAAGGTCAGCACCAACACTTTGAATTATGCTTGGAAACATACTGGGAGCCAATGTAGTAGGTCTTTCAAGACCAGTGTTAAATGGCCCCAGCAGTCGCTCCCAGTTACCAGTCTAGCTGCCGCATTCTTACTCTCTGTTACACAGTAACCATATGACACAAACCAACTTTTAGCCCATGTTGCAGTGCAACATTATTTTAGCTTGAAAAACGAAGCAAGAAAGTCAGGTGGGCAAAAAGCAACCAGCCATGAGCTTGCCTTGGCAAACGGGGAAGATTCCTCTCACAGTGTCATACATATGTGCAGGCTACTGTAGTACATACTGGATTCCAGTCGTCAGTTCTTGCTGTTGTGTCAAGTTAAATCAGCCCCCTCCCCGCTTCTCCCAAGCAAGCAAGAAAGGAACAAAGAGGGTTAGCTATCTCTTGCCCACCCAGGGACACTGAGGTGTGCTGCCCTTTAATTACAGCTCATCAAGTTATTAAAGAACTAATTGCTCTTTGGGAAACATGACAGGGTATAAAAAAAATTAATTATAGTTATGTACTGTCAAATCCCCGACTGCATCTACTCAAAATGAGGCAAAACCAAACTGGCTAGAACTTCCATGACGTGGTCAAAATTACAAGTCGGGTTTAAACTTTTTTTGATGCATGATTGCAAATTGGAAAGTGTGCCTCAAGGGAGGGATTAAGATACATTTTTAAAAAATGAAAATTATAAGCAGTTCCTCTCTTGCTTGAATGAATGAGAGGGGTGAGAAGTTCAAATGCTCAATCCACATTTTAGGTGCATCAGGGATTTTCAAAGTAACTGTATCTGGGTTCAAATCCCCCAGACAGCAATAAAGCCGGCTGATTAACCTTGGACCAGCCCCCTCCCTGCACATCTGCATGACTAGCCTACCTCACAAGGTTGCTGTGCAAAAAGGGGAGACCTCTGTGTACAGTGTTCTGAACATCTTGGAGGAAAGACAACAACAACAAAACTCAAACCTAACAGAAAGGAAAGCTGGTCCTCATGTGGGAGTCCTCATAGTTTCCTGCCAGTATCACCTGTGGGCAAAGCCCGGGTACAAGTAAACAAGGTAATTTACAGACCTATCCTGAGGGTAATAATAGTAATAATAAAGTTATTGCTCTGAACAGTATTTAAGACACAAAAGGTACGTGTGCGTGAAGCCTCCCAGCTGCATTTTAGTTGACGTCTTGTTCCCACATGCAGAACAAGCCCTACCATGAGGCAGAGAGAGGCAAGTGCCTCGGGTGGCAAGTGATGGCAGGGCGGCAGGGCCAACCCCAGTTCTTCCTCCTGAGCTGCCCAGCTTTCCCCACCTTTCTTCCCAAAAGCTCATAAACTGTTTTGCTCCTTCCCATTTTAGCCTCACAACAACCCTGCAAGGCAATGCCTGGCCCAAGTGAGCTTCATGGAGGAGTGGGAATTCAAACTGGCCTCTTCCACTCTAACCACTACGCCCCCCTGGCCTGTTCTGGAGCCCTTCATCAGGTGGGCTGGAAAATGCAACCCCATCACCAGTGTGGACGTAAGTGTCAACTGCCCATCCATGGAATGGAGCTGGAGCATAAGAACGCAATAAGAGCCTGCTGGCTCAGGCCAAAAGGAGCCCCTCTGGCCCAGCGTCCTGTTCTCACAGTGACCAGCCAGATGCCTGTGAGAAAACAGCAAGCAGGCCCTGAGCACAAGAGCCACACTCTCCCCTCCTGTGGTCTCCGGCAACAGACATTCAGAAGCATCTGTGCCTCCAACTGCGGGGGCAGAGCACAGCCCCTCGGCTAGTAGCCAGTCGCCCTCTCCTCCATCTTTGCCTCAGGCCAGGCATCCCCAAACTGCGGCCCTCCAGATGTTTTGGCCTACAACTCCCATGATCCCTAGCTAAGAGGACCAGTGGTCGGGGAAGATGGAAATTGTAGTCCAAAACATCTGGAGGGCCAAAGTCTGGGGATGCCTGCCTCAGGCAGTAAAATGTCTAAGGCTAGCCCTGCTAACAGAAGAATGCGTGGTGTGAAGCACACTTCCACAGGCACCTGAAATTTAATCTTGCCTCTGTCTTAAAAAAAATAAACCCTTTTCTAATGGCTAAATCTGCAGCCAAAGGCAAAGACTTGAGCAGCTGCAACGGAACCTGTTCCTCCCCCCCCCCCGAAAATCTGTCAGGCCCGCTTACTCTCCTTGTCTGTCCATCAGGCGCGTTCTGCTCTTTGGGTGCACAAGAGAGAGAGCCGCTGCTTTGCTCTGTGATTTGAACAAGCTCCTCTCTCCTCAAAAGTCAGTCTCCTTGGAGCAGAAAGAGCGGTTCAAATAAGCCCGTTAGCATACACCGGGGAGATAAGCTGTGTGGTACAATCCTCCCCCAAATCTGTGCATGTACGCAAGAGCTGAAACTACACTGGCCTTCTTTCCAAAGTTCACCACCCAAAAGTAGGTACCACAGTGGAGTTCAGTTGCAAGACTGAAGCTCTTCGGTCTGAGGACACGGCAATCTGAGGAACTGACTTGGTATTGCGCAATTCCAAAAAGAGGCAAGAAAAAAAAGCTGAGTCTAGAAGCTAAGGGCAGCTGGAGTCCTTGGCACCCAGGGATACATTTTGTACATTAGTTATGATGGACTACCCCTCTCACACACCCCAAATGAGAATGCTAATCCCACAACTGCTCTAATTCTGCCAGTACAGAACTCATGCCTGATCCTCCCACTGGCCTGGAGGTCAGCAGGAACAAAAAGGAGGAAGAGCTCCAAGGCAGCCTGAGGGATGGGTTGCTCACACTGTCAAGGTAGCTTAGAGCAGGCATCCCCAAACTTTGGCCCTCCAGATGTTTTGGACTACAATTCCCATCTTCCCCGACCACTGGTCCTGTTAGCTAGGGATCATGGGAGTTGTGGGCAAAAACATCTGGAGGGCCGCAGTTTGGGGGTGCCTGGCTTAGAGCCAGCAATTTTATAGAATCAGATGGAGTCCAACGGGACCGTTGTATCCAGTGTTAGAAATTAGCCAGGTGCCAGGAACATTTGGCGAATGGCATGGGTCCAATTGCGACCACGTGGAGATCTCTGGGTGCCAGGTGGCCGACTGACATCTCCATCTGGCTGGCCCCTCCAGCTTTCTTAAGCAGGTAAGTAGAAGAGCTTATTCGTTGCATTTATATCCCACCCATTTCTCCAAGGGGTATATGGTTCACCCCCTCCTCAGGTAATCCCTACAACAGGCTTCCTCAACCTCGGCCCTCCAGATGTTTTGAGACTACAATTCCCAGCATCCCTGACCACTGGTCCTGCAGCTAGGGATCATGGGAGTTGTAGGCCAAAAGACATCTGGAGGGCCGAGGTTGAGGAAGCCTGCCCTACAACAAACCTGTGAGGTAGGTTAAGAGGCTGTGCCTGGCCCAAGGTCACCCAGTGACCTTCATGACTCAGTGGGGATTTGAACCCTGATCTGCCAGGCCTAACCACACTGGGTTTCTAGAGTAGTTCTGCCATGGGGCAGCTATAGAAATTAAGTAAGTAAATAAATATGGGGAAAGCAAAATGTCAATTAGAGAAGGATCTGAAATATTTTCCTGGAAGCTTGAAATTCTTTTATTTGGATTGTTTCATTTGATGTTTTAATGTAAACTACCTTGAGATTTTTTTTCTTTAAAATATACAGCAGTACAGAAATGAAATGATGGTGTGGTGGCGGCGGTGATGATTAACCATACCCCATTGGGAGTAAAAATGGCACCATGGTGGTCGTGACTGTAACCTAGGTTTAAGGTGCTATTTGGCAATAGCTCAGTTGGTTAGAGCATGATGCTGATAACAGCAAGGTCGCAGGTTCGATTGCCATATCGGACAGCTGCATGTTCCCGCACTGCCGTGGGTTGGACTAAATGATCCTCAGGCTCCCTTCCAACTCTATGATTAGCTTATATATCTGAGTTTCTAACACTGCTTGTATCGCCTGATCCCTTCTGAGTTGGCAGCTGCATAAGCTCCCCTCTGACCAGCTGCAGCAGGGGCTCAATGGTTCTCTGCCCCAGCAAGCCAAGGCAAGGTGCATGGGCCCAGATTTGAGTCACAGTGTAGAGAATCACATCAGAAGGAAAGCAAACCATGCAAATCACACATTGTAGAGCTATTTGCTCTGTAAAAGATATCCCAGAATCTCTGTAATATCCAAGAACGGGGGCAGTGTGGTGGATTACATCTTTGTTTCACATGCTATTGACTAAAAAAATCAACTATTTTACTATGTGGAAGGCAGGATCATCTTTCACTGGTGGCCCAGACAGGCTACCCAAAAAGCAACCAAGACCCCATGACCACCCACTCAATGCAGGAAGTGCACACTGGACAACAACAGTGGCAGCTGAAATAAAACAAATACCAGGGAATCAGGCTATGATGAAATCAAGAGAAGTAATAACAGACAGGTGATGAACAAACTACAAAATCTATGCCAGCAAACTTTAGAAGGGACTTGGAATATCTGTGAGTTATATCAAGAGATATCCAGGGAACTCAAACCATTTCTGATTCCTACCTCTCATCCTAAAACTCCTGCCAAGTACATGGAGCTGGTTTGATAGGGACTGTAAACTTAAAAGCCACTGAGTTACATCTAGTTCCCCTTCACATTTGCAGGTACTAATTTGCAAAACGTGTGTGTGTAGTAGAGAGAGGTGGGTTGGGCACTGATGTGTGAATGAATAAATTGCTTTTTCTTTTCTTTTTGCATGTGTGTTCCTAACTAATGTTGGGGTGAGGAGGTGACTGTAGATCCTCAGAGCTGAGTGGAAGGTTTTCATGTGGCTGAACATGAACAGCTTTGTCTGCTCTTGGACCTCTCTTACAGCAAGCGTGTATCTCAGTCTTGGTTGCACTGACTGGCAGCAGCTTTCCAGGGTCTTCCACAGCCTTGCCTAGAGATGCTGCTGAGGACTGAATCTGGGACCCCTCGGCATGCAAATCTCATGCTCTTCCACAAAGCAGTGGCCTCCCCCGCCCCCGCTTCTCTTGAGAATGGAAATTCCTCTGCATAAAATGTCACACACATACAAGAGTTGCAGCAAACTGGATTTTGCTGACATTCATTTGCAAACAAGCATATGCTTTGTTCCTCAAATCCATGCTACAAGATTTCCGTCCCAGGAGCCAACCCCATGGGCAGCTTCCACAAGATCGCACCACAGATTATTTCCTTGCCTTAGTTTGCCTCCTACAAGTCGCTGCAACTATCCCAAGTGCCCAGGAGCAGCTCCTGTTTCCTCATGACGGTCCCTGTAGGGCAAGCGGGAGAGAGTCCTCTTCTGGCCCTCCAGATGCTGCTGCTGGTGAGCTCTACCTCCCACCTGCCACCAGGCAATGGTCAGCAACGGTGGGAGCTGCAGTCCAGCAGCATTCGCTAACCTGGTGCATTCCAGATGTTTGGCACCACAGCTCCCATCGCTCTAGTCAGCACATCTGGGGCCACCAAATTCACAAAGTCTGCTCTGAATTTTGCAGGCTACAACTCCCATCACCCCATCAGCCACACTGGCTGGACTGATGGGAGTCCAACAACATCTGCGGGGCCTCAGCTTCACCATCCCTGGTTTAATCAGTCCTGATAAACACACCAAAGCAGCTCATTCAGTCATAGCAGGGAGCCTCTGCTTTCTTCACTCCCCAGAAGTCTTACTCTAGGGATGGGGCATTGTTTAGGGGGTTTTGTTGGGGAAGATGTTGCTGTCGGTTTTTTTGTATTTGGATCTTGTGATTTGTGTGGAGGTTGTTCAATTCAGTTGAATACTTTTTCATGTTTTGTTTGTGACTAGTTTTGTTGTGTTTGTAGTTATTTAAATTCTTGTATGTTGTAAGCATACAAGGAGAAGGGGACAACAGAGGACGAGATGGTTGGACAGTGTTCTCAAAGCTACCAACATGAGTCTGATCAAACTGCGGGAGGCAGTGGAAGACAGGAGTGCCTGGCGTGCTCTGGTCCATGGGGTCACGAAGAGTCGGACACGACTGAACGACTAAACAACAACAACAATGTTGTAAGCAGCCTTGAACATTGTTTTAACTTTGGAAATGACATGATTTATGATTGACTGGGGCGGGGAAATCTGTGCCCCCCTCAAAAAATGTTGCTGGACTACAACCTCCAGCTTCCCTGACCATTGGTCGTGTTTGCTGAGGCTGATGGAGGAATAGAAGAGGGAGAGTTAAACAAGCACATCTATCAGCGTTCATTTTTAAGGTATGAGAAGTTAAGAGGAAAGGCAGAAACAAGAATGGGAACCAGTTTATTGCTAGGTGCTAGGTGGTACATTACATTACAGGGACCCAGGTGGCGCTGTGGTTAAACCACTGAGCCTAGGGCTTGCCGATCAGAAGGTCAGCGGTTCGAATCCCTGTGACGGGGTGAGCTCCCGTGCTTGGTCCCAGCTCCTGCCAACCTAGCAGTTCGAAAGCACAAATGCAAGTAGATAAATAGGAACCGCTACAGCGGAAAGGTAAACGGCATTTCCATGTGCTGCTCTGGTTTGCCAGAAGCGGCTTTGTCATGCTGCTCACATGACCTGGAAGCTATACGCCGGCTCCCTCGGCCAATAATGCGAGATGAGCACGCAACCCCAGAGTCGGTCACGACTGGACCTAATGGTCAGGGCTCCCTTTACCTTTACCTTTAGGTGGTACATTGGGTTAATCAAGAGAGGCAAGAAATGGATTTTGCAACTATCCTGGGATGCTGGTGGCAGAAGGAGGCACCCTGAACAGCACTATGCAAGTGCATGGATGCAGACTGGCTAATCATCTACACTGATCAGCATCTGGCACCAGCAGCTGCATCAGCTAACCCACAGTGGGGAACCTTTTCCAGACCAAGGGTCACATTCCCATCTCGGCAACCTTCTTAGGGCCACATGCCATTTGAGGGGCAGGGGAGAGGCAAAAGTGGCTGAAGGTGTGAATTTTACCTTTGTACAGTAGACAAGTTTCGATACACACTGATGCTTCTCTATCCTCCATCTAGGCAGGCCAAAAACATTTAGGAACTGAGCTCTTGCATGGTTCTGACCGGGACACCCCTCGTCCCCAGCATGATCACTTCATCAAATTGGTTACTGATAACAGCACGAATTCACATAGTTTTGAATGCCTTGCATTAGCAGCTGGTGGTTCCTACCAGTGAACCACTTCACTGGCCATCACTGATAAGAAAAATTCCAAAATAGTGGAAGAAAGAGTGAGAGGTAGCAGCACTGAAGATTACCAGCACAGATTTAGCGTTGGAGATCAAAGGAATGTCTGATGGAAAAAAGAGCTAAAGTGCAAACAGCCCTGAGGTTGTAAGCCACGGGTTTCTCACCCCTTCCAGAGGATACGCCTCCCCAATTTTTGTCAGTGTGCACCTTAATGGGCACTTAAATTCTTCCCGCTCAAGCCATTTCTCTCCTTAAATTAAAAATCTCTGAGACGCTTCTTGACATGGCTGTGCATGTGTGTGAGAGCTGTAAGAACAGAGACTGAAAATACCAGGGCCTCACTCCCTTCCACCCTCTCAGCCTCTCCATGACAGTCAGTATGGTGTGTTGCAGCCCTTCTATGAAAAGAACCAGATCCATCACAAGATTAAACCTTCTGCTTGCTTATTTGCAATGGGAAGTTGTTCTGGTCATATGACTCACATGTCAGTGCATGGCAAAACAAATGAAAGCAGCCCACATCAACAGGAGCCATGAGGGTGGCAGGGCACCTGGGCAGATATTGCTGGGTGAGAGGACAGAAATGGCACGTGCCCTGCCCTGCTCTGGGAATGCCAAATGGTGTGGCCAGGCAGGATATAAATGCATTTGGGACGGGCAGATCTGTCAATTCCACTTTATCTCAGTTTCTCCTGTTTCCAGGAAAGTTCAGGTCACCACATTTCCACATCAGTTTGAATTGTAGAGTCAGAAGGGACCCCAAAGGTCACCTGGCCCAAACCCCCACAATGCACGAAACACAGCTAAAGAATCCATGAGAGATGGCCGCCCAACTTCTGTTTAAAAACCTTTAATGAAGAAGAGTCCACCACCTTCCAAGGCAGTATGTCCCACTGTCAAACAACCCTTACCATCAGAAAGTGCTCCCTAGTGTTTAGTCAGAATCTCCTTTCTTGTCATTTGAATCCATTAGTTTGAATCCTTTCCTCTGGAGCAACAGGAAACAAGCTTGCTCTGTTTTCCATGTGCCAGCCCTTCAGGTATTTATGATGGCTATCTGTCACCTCTCAGCCTTCTGCCACATTAAAAGATTTTTAAGTAGTTCTGGTAATTGGGTGAAAATTGGACATTTTGACCCAGCAGCTGCTTATGTTCCTTACTGTTCAAACGCAGTCCCAAGTTGTTGAGGGGCATCATATGCTAATAGTAACACCTTGACCTTCGCCTGGTAGCAAATCAGCAAACCAGTGCAGATCTCGGTGCACAACTGTCATATGCCGACAAGGTCTCCCTCCTGTCAGCACAGCAATCGTGCTGCAGCATTCTGCACTAACCGCAAGCAGAAAGGAAGCTCCACAAGCCAGCTTTCCTGGATGGACTGAAAAACACACAGTCCAGACAGGAATTTGAATATTGTACACACCATGTGACATCTCCATCCAAGAGTCATCAATATACCCGCAGTGACACACACTCCATTAACAGGCTCCCTCCCCATAAGGATTGCCGGCATATAATTCACCATGACAGATGACGTTAAGTTCCCCCCCCCCATACATATTCATGAACTGGCTGAAAGCCAACGGAGCCCCCGTTTAATTAACAGAGATTATTTGATTAGAATGGAAGCTGTCTTATTAGTTAAAATAGATAAATGAACGCAAACTCTGATAGTTTAATTTATTAGCTCAGTTACCCTTCATCAGGATGCTGGAGACGGCAGAAATTGTAGCCCAGCAACATCAAGGAGGCCAGAGATCCTCCTGGCTTAGGTCAACCGCTTACTGTCCACCATCCCTTTGTGGTCCCTACCCCTGCAGGATGTGGTTCTCCTCCTCTGCACTGCAAGATGCAATGTACCATACAGGATGAATAACACTTGAAGACAGAAGTTCAGTCAGAGCAAACAAGCCCTGCCTGGGAGCAGCACATTCCATGATGCTCAGTGGCAAACTCACTGGCTGCAGCAATACAGGTGCCACCTGAAACATGAACCTACTACCTGCAACATGAACCTGCAACATGAACCTACTACCACAAGCAGAGGCACCCGCACATTGGCCAGCAAGCTCGCCAGGACCCCCAGGCCAAAGACCCATCTAGCCAGCACCCCATTTTCCACCTCAGCCTGCCCCGTGTCATGGGAAGCCCTGAAGCAGCACATGAGTGCAGCAGCCCCTCTCCCTGCTTGCGATTCCTAGCACACTGCCCCTGACAGCGGAAGAAATACTTGGCCATGTTGGCTAAGAGCCGTTAGAAGATAGGGACCCAGAATTCTGCCTTCTACGGAGTCAGACCACTGGACCAATGGCTCCCTGGCGGCCAGCTGCATATCACCTGCCTCTCCCTCTGAACTGTAATTAAGCCAGTGCAGCAAGACCAGTAACAGAAACATTATTGTTGGTTCACTCTTGTTTTTCTTTGTATTTATGTACTTAAACCCACACAACTATTTTCTTTCAGTAATGCTGAATTTACTATGTGTTTGCTAAATTGTTACGTTTTTTCTCATTTTGAATTTACTGATGTGTTCTGTATTTTGTATATCTGTATTTCCAACACTCTGTGTTTGGGTGCCTTGAATGTTTGCTGCAAGCTGCTTTGGCTGCAACTCATTATGGAAAAGTGGCATCTAGGTTATATACCCATTCAATCAGCATTACACACTAGTGTCCAATGGCACTCTAGGATTTCAGACAGGGGCCCCTCTCTCTCTCTCCAGCCCTAACTGGAGATGCCAGAGATTGAACTTTCTAGATGCAAAGCAGATGTTCTGCCATGGAGCCACAATCCATCTCCAGGGGCAGTCTTACTCTCCATGAATTTACACTGAGTCAGATCTAGCCCAGGGCAGCCTCCACACTAACTGACAGCAGCTCTCTAGGGTCTCAGGCAGAGAACGGTTTTCACATCACCCAACCCTTTTTAATTGGAGAGGGCAGAGACTGAACAATGAGCTTTCTGCATGCAAAGCAGCTGCTCTAGGCCTGAGCCCTGGGCCTTCCCAAGCAGGCACCAGGGAATCAAATCCCGTTCCTCCTCCTCAAGCAACCTGGTCCTGCAGGGACAGAAACCGTGTCATGGAACTGACAGCTTCCAAGAGCCATGGCTCCTGCACAAATAACAGACTCTCAGAGGAACACAGAGGCCTGTCTGTAGCAGGCAGGCTGTAAAAACCCCGTAAAGTCATCTCAGTGATGCCTTGCAACAGCCTGCAATCTGGAGACCTTGCCTTGAGTTTAAGGTTTTCCAATAAGTTGGGATTAGGGGGAAGAGCAGAAACACCTTCACTTGCTTCAGCAAATATCTTGAGACAGAGAAATGTGATTCCAGGAGGTCCCGGGATCAAATTTCACCTGTGCAATAAAATTCACAACATAGCTTTGAGAGTCTCAAACTTCAGCCACCCAGCTCAGAAATTAGTGTTGCTGTATCTTGCAGGACTGTTGTAAGGATTGCTGGTGTGAAGCACTTGGAAAAATACAGAGCTATGGGCACCCACAGGAATTTCTACTGAGTGTTTGTGCAAAGTAAAACACTGAAAGGAGTGTGATGGAGCAGGGTAGTTCCATAACTCACACACAAAATTGAGAAGAATAGTGCCTGTACATTCTGCCCCATACCTCAGATTCTACAAACGGTAGAAAATTACTGTTTCTAAAATGAAGCTTGTGCACCCCTTCTCCATTCTTTCAAGCGCACTTCTGATGCTGCCCTCATGCAAACATATCCAGAAAAAGCCTTAGGTCCTAACATCAGGCAACGCAAGTTGACTTTATCAAGTTGCTGGTTTTAGGTGCTGTGAAAGAACATCAAATTATTAGCTATCTAATGCATTACTGTATTATAATTACTTCCAAGGAGAGGCACTTGTGGAATTTCCCTTCCTCCTGTGCCAGAAGAACTTGGCTCTGCCTCGGCTGGGACACTTGGGAAAGGGGCATCGCCAAGCCAGTGAAACAAAGTCCTAGAGCCCTGAGGTGAGGTAGGATGGAGTGTACCACTTCAGGATTCTGGGGGGGGGGGGATGCTTCTTCTTCGTTTGCTGGAGGATGCTACTTTTGAGCATAAGCCTCAATTGTTTTATTTTCACAAAAACCTCCCTAAAGATATAAAGTAAGCATATCATGGGGGGGGGGGAGATCCAACCCTTTCAGGGATGTTGTAAAAAGTAAACCCCCCTAAAACCAGCAAAGGGGCACTTTAAAAAAAAGCAACAGTCCCCTGCACTTGCACTCCAAAGTGGCACGGCCCATCCTACCAGCTCAGGGCTCTACCACCTTGTTCTGGCTCTATGCCTAGAAACCAGGATGCATTAAGAGGTGCCACCTCCTCCGGCCCACCCAGCCTCCTGACAACCGCCTTCCTCCCAGGCCAATAGTAGCTCCAAAGCGAGGGAAAGCCAACAGCCGGGATGTTTCCCACCTTAAAGGAGGGAAGCCAAGCCAAGCGGTGGGGCAGTCACCCAGCCGCGTCCACCCACCCCTCGCTCAGGCAAGACCAAGCAGCCAGCAACTCCCAAGGCGCGCATCGCCCCCTTAAAGCAAACGCCCATCCGCGACGCCCAGATCTGCAGAGATCCGGCTGCTCCCTTCGCATCTCCCCAGGCCGGTGGTGCTTTAAAGGTCACATCCGCCAGAAGACCCACATCTCCTCCTCCAAGAGAAGCCCCTCCATCCATCATCCCCACCACGCCACGCCAGGATCACCTTTGCGGGGCCTTCGCCCACCTCCACAGCCCAGAACTGAACTTTCAAAGGTCTTTGAAGCAGGGAGGGAGGGAGGCGGCTCCCCCCCCCCTTGCAGGGACCATGCAACCCGTTTATTAAAATCACCACCACGAGAACACAGCCGGCAAAGCAGCAAATATGGCTCCCCAGCGCAAGGAATTTCTCCCTGATCCAGCGTGTCTCCAAAAAGGCTCCCCCGATAACGCACAAGCAGATAAGGGTGACTTATTTGGAAGCTGATGGATTTTCAGCCCCCTTCCTTCCTTCCTTTCCTTTCCACACCAGGATTCTTGGGGAAGGGGGAAAGGAGGGGGAAGGGAGGAGGAGGAGGAGGAGGAGGAGGAGGAGGTTCAAGTCTGGGCAAACCGCACTGAGCTCAAGCCATTTGCAAAGCGGGTCTGACCTGACACGAATCAGCAGCCGGGTTGTGAAGATGGGCGGGTGCGGCCGTGGGTGCTGTGCGGAGCCAGCAAGAGACCGAGCTCTCGGGGAACAGAAATGGACACGATCCCATTCTGTTTCACCTCCGGCTGCCTTTATAGAGCTCCCCACCCGCTAACACCCAATTGCCCAGCCTGCTTGCGGACGCTGCGAAGGGGGCCGGGCGGGGCGGAAAGCAACAAGCGGCGGGGAGGGGTCGGTAGGCTTGCTCAGTGAGGATTGGGCCCACCTCCGATCGCCTCGCTGTCTTGCCTGGGGCCCCCGATCGCCAGAAAAGCAGGTCAGGAAGCGGATTTTTTTTGGGGGGGGGGAGAAAGATGCAAGGGAGAAAGGGCGGGGCGAGGGAATCCTTCTGCAGAGTCAGCTGCATTCCCATGCTAAAGGACAGGTGGCCGTGCCCGGGAAAGGAAGCGAGGGGGAGGCGTGCGCGGGCGAGGCAGTGAAGGTCCGTTGCAGCTCATCCAAGGAGGCACTGCCCTCTCCGCAAGCTCGCCTTGTTCCTCCGCGCGCGCCGATGGTGCAAATATATTCCGAAAGCATTTAAATGCAAAGGTAACAAACCATGCGCATAAATATACACCTGCATATATATCGAAAGGAGGGGAATCCGCCTTAAATGCACGCCTGGAAGCGGTTCCTACCGGGAGAGGCGAGCCTTAGCCGGGCATGGCGCGGGGCATCGGAGCGCCGCTCTCCTCCTCCGCTCGCCGCGGCTGCAGCAACCTCCTGCCTGCTCGGAGGCGCCGCGTCTCTGCCAGCCTTTTGCAAAGCGCTTCTGCTTCCCAGGCTGAGAGAGCCCCCAGCCCAGTGAGAGCAGGAAGCGCGTCATCACCCCGGGACCGACCGGCCAGCTGGCCTTCCTCCCCCTCCTCCTCCTCCTCCTCCTCCTCCCCCTCACCCCAAGCTGACTGGACCCACCATCCACCCAGCGAGCTTGTTCTGCACGTTGCTGGCGCAGCTTCCCAGCAGGTCGGCAGCTGCAAGGCGATCCGCATCCCAGAATTAGCTCATCCCTCTCCCAAAGCAAAAGCAAAGGTATCTCCCAGGCTGCAGCCCGAAGCATGCTCAAATCCTCCTGAGCTCGGCAGGACTTACTCCCGAGTAAACGGGACCGTGTTCGTTTGCGCCCGAGAACCGTGCGTGATTCTCCCAACAGGCAAGCTGCCACCTTCTTCTCCCCAAAACTAGTTCTGCTCCTCCTCTGCTTTCAGACAGCGTTCCCCACGTGTAGAATATAATGAAAGAAGGGAGGCTTCTTTCCATCCTTGCTGGGAAGAAAGCTTCAGCTACAGTACTTGCTTTTTCTGCACCTCCGTTTCCTGTTAAAAGCACCGGAGAAAGGCTGGTGGACAGGAAAGCAGGCAACCTTTTTCACCTCTCACTATGTTGGCTTGGATGCTTTCTAGATCAGTTTCCAAATGGAGTAATTTTGCTATGTGCTGTCCTGAACTATGCTGTAATTGTTGATTTGGTGCACTATGGAAAATATATTTTTTTAAAGCAAAACTTGTCAGGGTTGCCCACTGGAAAAATAGCAACAATATATTATCCATATATGAGACTATCAGACCAAACCAAAATCTCACAAAATAACGTTCCAGCTTTTGAGTTCTCCAGAGACCCTGAAACCAGAACAGCAGCCACCTGAAAGCATCATCAGAATGTTTGCTTCATCCAGATTCCACCTGGTGACTCAGCAGATGCAGGAACTGATGACTTGACTACTAGCTAGGGCTGTTTCTCCAGACACACTGCATGTCCCATGGTCTTGTCTAACTGGACGAAGAATTCTGGGTAACTTGAAACCTCCTACATTATTACAGTATATGACATTCTGGAAGGCCTTATAAATCCTCACCTGAGGATTATGTCGCTGCGCAGTAGGACCCAGGTGTACCAGTATGCAGGTTTTTTACTACAGGTATTGAAGAAAAGAACAATATTTTGTTTCGTTGCTGCAATCTTCTTTTGGGAAGGGTTGTAGCTCAGCAGTTGAGCTCCTGTTTACCATGCAAAAGGTCACAGGTTCAATCCCCCTGTATCACAGGTTCAATCCCCAGACATGGCAGGGAAAAGACTCCTGTCTGAAACATTGGAGAGCTGCTGCCAGTCACTGTAGACAAGACTCTGCTAGAAGGACCAAGACTTTGGCTTAGTACAGGGAGCTTCCAACGATCTTATTTAAATCAGCTCTTTATTCAGAGGGCAATGAGGACTGGAATCTTGGTTCATCTTTAAGGGAAGGACCGTAGCTCAGTGATGGAGTGCAGGCTTCATGTGCACAAGGTCCCGAGTTCAAACGTGGCCTCTCCAGGAAGGACTGGGAGAGACTCCCTGCCTGAAACTCTGGAGAGCTGCTGCCAGTCAGTGTAGACAATACTGAGCTATGGTGTTCTGACTTGGTATAATAAGGCAGCTTCTTCCTTTCTTCACTTGCTGAGGTTCTTCCCTCTCCCCTCCCGTGCTCCTTGCCTCCAGTCAGGGATTGGGGGGGCACCACTGCTCCCCCCTCACAAGGGAGCATCATGAACTTGGTTAGTCAAAGCAAGGAGGCCAGTCCTGGCCAACCGCTCTTCAGTAAATTCAATCAGGTTGAGGCAGGCAGATGGAAGTGGAGGGACAGTTCATATTTCATAGAATCATAGACTTGGAAGGGACCCTGAGGGTCATCAATGAGAGGAAAGAGGCTCAGAGGCAATGGCTTCTTTACACTGCCATCCTGCCCCCTGTCCCCAAAATCCTCCTTGTTGTGGCACAGGTGATGCTCCAGGCCGGCTGCCAAAGTGCCCTCCTCCCCGTGTGCTGGGGGAGGCAGCAAGTCCAGGTTCTGAGGAGGGTACCACAGCAGCTCCCTGCCCCTCACTTCTTCCGCAACCGATGTCACCAAGATGGTGGCGGCCAACACACTTGGGGGAGGCTGGATATGCCGCCTGCCTAGATCCTGCTGCCTGAGGCAGTTGCCTCATGGGCAGGGCCGGCCGGCCCTGGGCACCTGGATTTAAGATTCATTTAACCAGAGTTTTCCTTAAAGGGGAGGGAGTTAAAAGTGAAATGACAGCACCATCCGCTGATAGTTAAAGTGATAGGTGTGTTGATTCAGATAGGGCATGATTACCCACTACCCTCCTAAGTAGTAATGGAATTTGTAGCACAATCTCAGCAAAATATCTTTGTGAGTTGGTAGAGCATGAGACTTCATCTCAGGGTTGGGGTTCAAGCACCACATTGGACAAAAGATTCCTGCATTTCAGGGGGTTGGACCGGATGACCTTTATATGGGCACTTCCAACTCTACAACTATGATTCTATGTTCAGAACGTAATGAATACCTGCTTCCTGATGGTATTGGCTTGTATCCTAGAAAGAGGTGATGCTAGATTTGTGTGGCTTCTCTGCGTTGGACCACATCTAATTTATCAGATTGGATGGGAGGCTCACACAATCAAGGAATCTGAAAGGCTATCAGTGGCTATTATAAGGCTATCTCCTTCCACTGATGGAGGAAGGAGGAATACCAGTTGCTCAGGACTGCAAGTGGGGAGAGCACTGCTGTTGTCCTCACTTCCTCCTGGCAGGCTTCCCATAATGGGCAGATAGAATGAAAACTTAGCATCTTAAATGAAGCTCTGCAGAAGCAATTCAGAGTTGGAAGAGGAGGAGCCTTAGCAACTGCTTGACAACCAAATAGCTGAACGGATACATTGTGTGTGTGCATATTTTAAACCCCCCCTTTTTTGTTGTTCCTTTCAGAGACTAAGAGCAAAGAGGCAGGGTGGGGTGAGCAGGTGTGAAGATCAAGCTGGAACTGAGATATGGGCAACTGAACTTTGCTGCTTTAGTATGCAAAGATGCTCGGCCCACGTAATGGATGTTCCCATGCATGTAAAGAGGACAATTTGGAGACATTTTTTGATACCTAGAAAACAGATTTGGGCAATGACATTCTGGATCCTCTGGGATAGGACTTTGCTCTCCATCCTTGCAGTCTATAAAAGCAGTTCTCTCTCGGTGCCAAGGTGGAAGAGGCTACACAGAGAACCCCCAAAGAGGCAACATGCTTGCAGCACTTTCTTCTCTCATGCCTCAACCTTTCCCCACTTTTGCTTGTTACAAGGATCCCTGGCCAAGATCCTTCGTACGTGTATCATCACAGCCTTGGCATCTTTTTGGGTTAGGATTAGTCTGCTTCAGTAGGATAATTCCTGTCCAATTTCTATTTCCCTTGTTCCAGGGTAACTTTCCATAAGGGAGGGGATACCCTGGCTGTGTGGGAATTTAAATGGAGGTTCCCAGGTCCAGCCTCTTGGCACGGAGGGGTCAAAGCAGGCAGCAGAGTGGCAATGGATCCTGCCAGGAGTCAGAGAGGGCAGCAGTTGCCCAAGGCTGCTGCGGATCAACACCCACAGGCCTCCTATAGGACCACTGCCTATAGGAGGAAGACTGGCCCATTTCTGGTAGATGGCTTAGGGCAGGCATAGGCAACCTTGGCTCGCCAGATGTTTTGGAACTACAACTCCCATGATCCCTGACCACTGGCCCTGTTAGCTAGGGATCATGGGAGTTGTAGTTCCAAAACATCTGGAGAGCCAAGGTTGCCTATGCCTGGCTTAGTGCCTGGTGCTTGCAGCAGTTATTAGAAGGAAGGATGGCCAGATAGATAATGACTTATCCTCTGCAGCACCAAAGAGGCCTTGATAAAGTCAGCTGATCATTCTAGATAATTCCAGGAGTTGCAGAAGCCTTCCTTTTTATCTCTGGTTTATTTTATTTCCTCAAAACAAAACTTCAAAGAGCAAAAAAATTGACAAGCTCAATGCTGTTTCTGGGCCTGATTTTAAGCAGTCAGGAAGCTGACAGCATAACAGAGAGAGATGGGAGAGATGGAGGGCCCCTGGGAGCAACAGGGTTTAACCGTTAAATCATTTAGGCCCTTAAAAGGGCATTTTATGAGTGCTCCAACTCATTAAACTCCCCTGAAAACTTATCTGGTCAGAAACTATGAAACTGCAACCCTTCTACTAGAATAGCCTTGGAAAATATAATCAAGAGATTATCACCAGTCCGGAAAATAATGGCTTCAAAACTAGTGGATACTGATGCAGATACATGCTAGGTTCAAAGACAGAGTTAAATTAGATTAGCATTTCTCAAACCTTGTGAAATATTGTTCGCAGCCTCCACTCCTGGCTCCTTTGCCAGGGACTTCTACCAAGAAGAGCTGGGAAACCTACCCTGGTGAGCGATGATTGTGTCACTGCCCTCAAGTGCAGAAGGGCAAAGCAGAGAGCAGCATTGCCTCTCGGATATTAAATGTTCGGAAGACTTTCCTGATGGTAAGAGCCATTCAGCAGTGGAATGGGCCACCTCAGAAGGGGGTGGACTCAGGGGCAGGGGGACCGTGGCCTCAGGCACACAATTTTTGTGAGGGTGCAAGCCAGGCGCGCCCAGCACAGCTCAGCCAGAGGGCTGGGCTGACCACCCACCCAGTGCATGTGCACGATGCACACACCCCGCCCCAGGTGTGCACACCCCGGGCACCAACAACTGATGCTATGCCACTGGGTGGACTCCCCTTTTGAACAGAGGTTGGATGGCCACCTGCTAGGGATTCTCCAGCCATGATTCCTGCATTCCAGGGGGTTGGTCCTGATGACCCTTGGGGTCCCTTCCAACTCTACAATCCTGCCATTCTGTGATTCTGGTCTTCTGCCTTTTCCTGGGCAACAAACAGAGCAGTACTTTCAGTACAATAAAAACACTGTATTTAAAAGCCAAAATATAAAGCCAGTTCGAAAACAACAATAAAAGACAAATCAGCAAGCTCAGATTAAATACTCTAAATACTGTACTTAAAAGCGGCAATGATGAAATGCACATCTGAAGCAGATTAAACATCATCTTGGATATATATATATATATATATATATATATATATATATATATAAGCAGACTTCTCTTTGCAGAGTTCCAAATCTTGGTTGTAGCCATAAGGAAAGGGACATAGCTCAGTGACTGAGCGTCTGCTCTGCATGCAGAAGGTCCTAGGCTCAATCTGCAGGCAGCATTTGGAAAGAATTCCTGTCTGAAACCCAGGAGAGTTGCTGCCAGTCTGTGCTTGGAAAAGTTGAATACTTGCTCACAAATTTATTGACATTAGCACGAGATACTATAGCTAGGAAGTGGAAGGGGCAAGGTGAATATCCAATGGAAGAATGGTATAAGGAGGTGTGGGATATAGCTATAAATGATAAATTAACGTGCACTATCTAGCTAAGATGGCGAATATGGAGGATAGTGGTCTCGGGAGTACACATTTTTATTTTTATATTTTCCAAAAGAAAAGTTGAATAAGCGGAGACATGATAACAGGAGTGCAAATTAGTCATGGTGTGGAGAAAGTGGACACAAAAAAAACTTTTCTCGCTCACTTATAATAGTAGAAGTTCATAGGCTTCCAATGAAGCTGAATGCTGGAAGATTCAGGACGGGGGGGGGGAACAGACTTCCTCATGCAGCACAGAGTTAAACTATGGAACTCTCTCACACAGGAGGTGGTGAGGGTCACCAACTTAGACAGATTTAAAAGAGGATTGGACAAATCCATGAAGGAGGAGAAGGCTATCAATGGCTACCAGTTGCAATGGCTATAGTCCTCTTCCAATTTCAGGTGCCAGTTGTTGGAACGTCACAAGTAGGGGGAGTCCTGCAGCTGCCCTAGGGGCCTGCTTTCAGGCTTCACAGAATGAGCACCTGGCTGGCCACTGTGGGAACAAGAGGCTGGACTAGATTATGTTTTCATGTCAATACTGAACTGGGTGGACCCATGGTCTGACATCAGGACAGATCGTGAAGCTGAGGCTCCAATACTTTGGCCACCTCATGAGAAGAGAAGAATCCTTGG
The DNA here is from genome assembly GCF_963506605.1 of Zootoca vivipara. Taxonomy (NCBI): domain Eukaryota; kingdom Metazoa; phylum Chordata; class Lepidosauria; order Squamata; family Lacertidae; genus Zootoca; species Zootoca vivipara. The sequence goes on along the minus strand of NC_083289.1, from coordinate 5,160,763 downwards.
AAAAGACCCTGATGTTGGGAAAGATTGAGGGCACTAGGAGAAGGGGATGACAGAGGACGAGATGGTTGGACAGTGTTCTCGAAGCTACCAACATGAGTTTGACCAAACTGCGGGAGGCAGTGGAAGACAGGAGTGCCTGGCGTGCTATGGTCCATGGGGTCACAAAGAGTCGGACACGACTAAATGACTAAACAACAACAACATGGTCTGACATGGTATAAATCAGCTTCCTAAGACCCTGGCGGTCATTCCTCTTCTGGTCACTGCTATAGACAGTTTGTCTCCAGGCACTGCGGTTGTCTGCAGTGGATTCCCACCTGGCAGGGTTGGTTGATGTTGCCAGCCTTCATGTCACATTCACAGTTGGTCTGCCAACAGGCTTGGTGCCTAAAGCCAGCTCCCCATAGAGCACGTCCTTGGGAATCCTGTCATCTTCCATGCTGTAGACAAGACCAAGCCAGCATAGACGCCACTGAGGCAGAAGTGAAAACATGCTGGGAATGTGGGCTTGGGAGAGCAGATTATTGTTTGAGATTCTGTCATGAGGTGCCCCAAATCTTCCTGATGCAGCACATGTGGAAAGCATTGAGGCATCGCTCCTGGCAGGTGTCAGTTGCCCACGACTCACTACCATAAAGCAATGTGTTCAACATGCAAGCCTGGTAGAGCTTCTTGCCAAACAAGCCTTTCTAGCCTTTACTGGCAGCCACATTTGGTCAAAAGGCATGGAGGCCATCTGTGAACATTATTCCCTCCCAGCTTTCTCCGCTCTGATCGCTTGGGGCAATGATAAAATCCGTTAATGGATTCTAGATAGGGACGAAGCGCTGGCCCTGGCCCTATCTAATGCAGCCAACCTATCCACGTGGTATCCTCTTGTGAAGGCAGTAAGAACTATGGCTCACTATTTGAGCGACCTGACGAACCCTTCACAAAGAAGGGCCTTCACACTTGCCCGCTTCCATTCCATTCCCACAGCATTTTTACAGGGTATATTTTCCAACACTCCCCCTGATCTCTGACTATGCCCGTGCAACAAGGGAAAGATAGAGGATTTTATCCATTTTTTCTTTCACTGCCCTCTATACGACGCAATAAGACCAATGCTCCTCATACTAATTCCTTCGCTTATCGCCTTGGAAGACGACCGCATGAAATTTCTATTGGTGGACGCTAACCCCAGGGTTACCCGCGGAGTGGCCATTTATATCTTGCAGGCCCTGAAACTCAGAGCTCTCTCGACTGGCTAATTCTCTCTAGACGCAGATTTCACTAAACATTCCCCAGTGGACAAAACACACATGGTATTGGTTGTTAGCACATTCTTCCCTGCCCTTTTGGAGAGACAAGCCAGTGCTGTAGTAGTTGTTGCAGTCAAGGGCTTGTGTGCACCCACCGTCCTGCACCAGAGAGCATCTGGCCAGCTCATTCTGGACCAGCTGAAGTTGCCACTGCTTTTTAAGGGCAGCCTCATATGGAGTGCATTACATTGAACCACTAGAGATGTGGCAGAAAGCAGCCTTGCCCAACCTGGTGTGCCCCAGATGCTTCAGGCCACAACTCCCACCAGGTACACAGCTGATGGGAATTGTAGTTCAAGGCAGCTGGAAGGCACCAGGTTGGGGAATCTTGGACTAAAGCATGTGTCACTATAGCCCAGGCATCCCCAAACTCGGCCCTCCAGATGTTTTGGGACTACAATTCCCATCATCCCTGACCACTGGTCCTGTTAGCTAAGGATGATGGGAGTTGTAGTCCCAAAACATCTGGAGGGCTGAGTTTGGGGATGCCTGCTATAGCCAGATCTCACCTCTCCAGGAAAATATTTAATTGCCTAATCAATTAATGATACAACCCTCTCTAGGTATTTTCAGAAGTCCAACTATCCTCAGTGATACAGACTGTAATGGTAAGCTTTCTTCCATCCGACAGCATGCTTTATAAGTCAACCATAAAAATGTAATGTGCGATTTACACTCTGTTTGCTTGCTTTGATGATAAATGATGATGTATTACAACCACACATCTCTTATTCCCAGCCACTTTATATCCCCCGTGTTCACCAGGACTACAGTTTTGTTGTCCTTATGAAAGTGGAGTGCTGGCCATATATATTTGTAAACAGAAACCATTGGGGTTAAAAGTCCTTGCCTTTAGCAGCATCTGCATCGTTCGGCCCTTATCTTCAGAGGAGCTGTTACCAACAAGAGCTTGGGGTTACGATGATGCACATTTATAGGCCTGCTCCAGTAGCTGGTGCAACATCTGGGCTTTCCTTTCGTCTTGTGGTTTTATTATTCCTTGTTGCAGACCCTGCTTGGGATTGATCCCACCACAGTGGTGGAGGCATGAACAACTTGAACATCGTCTGGTTCCTGTGTGGCTTTGAAAGGAAGAGTTGCAAAGCAGAAATGCGGATTTTCATTCCTGGAGGACTGCCAGGGGCTAATTGGCGAGATTCATGATTAGAAGCCCTGCTGTATGTGTAGGTTTAATAAACTGTGAACATCTGGTTCCAGCAGGGCCAAGGAGGAGGAGGCCTCACTTTGTATTGCTTTTGTATAAACCCTATAAATCCCATTTGAGATGAATATTTAGTTGTACTTCTGTACAGTTAGGAGAGGAAAAGGTGACACAAACCTACTTTGATGTTTCATTTGCTCTTGTGCAATAAATAATTCACCTTCTAAGGTCCAGAAAGGAGGTCAGTGTGTGGCAGGAACCACACAGCATTAGTCAGACCTTCCTCAATAAAGCACTAGGGAGTCAGAGTTGCCGAGGAGGTACCGGGTTCCTCCCAGTCTATGGAAGAGCAGCAGTGGAAGAGCACCTTCTTTGTCTGCAGAAGGCCCCAGCTTCTGTCCTCAGCATCTCCTGCCAGGGCTGGCTGTGTCCACTGCTGGAAGAATTATCTGGGAAATGCAACGTCTACTATGCATAAACATTTCGGCTGGAGATGAGTGGAGAAAGGATGGCACATACTACAGAAAAGAAAAGCGAGGAGGAAAGACCTGGATTTCTGTGAAGTTTACTCCTTAATGCGAATCTTGTAATTCTAGCTACTGTACTGACCAATATCCGAATCCCTGTGTTAACTGCCTGGTCTTAGGCAAGGCCTCACTGCATTTTTCCAACTTCACGGCAAACGTGATCCAAGGATGGTTGAATCTATCAATTCTGGTTTCTCGCAGTTTCATTTTCCAATCTTAAATTTGGTTCACCACTTTACAACATTTTTTTCTAAAAGTCCTCATGAAATTCATCAGCATTTCAGTGCAATTTTCCAAGCTGTTATATTCAATTTTTCCTGATATGCACATTTTTGCAAAGCAATTTGCCTGAAAATAAAAGAGTTTTCATGGGATATTTTCAGACTTTCCTGTAATATTTGTGATTTTGTACCCGTTACTTTTCTGGAGCACTGCCTTGCAGAAGTCAGGGAAGTGTGGGTTTTGAAGCATGACTGTTTTTGAAGGATGACCGTGAGTAGACTAAGCCTACTCACGTTGTGCTTAGTGGAACATAGGATCTCATTCTTAGACTAAAATGAGGAGCAAGGATACTAGGTTCAGCCCATCATTCTTAGCACAGAGAGAGACCATAATGGAGTGGAGGAAAGCGCTTGGCAGATCTTTAAAATTAGCTATATTCCCTTTGATCCCAAACGTCCCTTCTGTGTTGGTTCCTTAAATACCAATATGTGAAGTCTGAATAATTCTCCCAGACTTGCTGAGAGCCTAGCACGCCTCTGGGGAGCCAGATGGTTACAGCGATTAGTAATGGGATCGGGCCTTTTGCTTGAAGGACACAGCCTGGATCTTCCTCCAGACTTGAAATGGCTAAATCTTAGCCTGGATTATCTGCCAGGAATGGGAACTTGAGCCAAGTGCAGACATTACAATTACAACACACCTAAGTCTACCGTCAAGTAGCTATTTTTGTTTGTACTGCCTTAACACGCAGCTGGCAAATTGGGTCCTTTGCTCTCCACCTCCCAAATCCCATGAGGTCTTGGTGTCGTAAATTTTTTTCTTGACAGTCTTTGGAATATTTCCTTGGAGTTCATGGCTTTGACTAACATTGTGTGCCTGCCAAAACAGTTGATGTGAGCACAACTGTGGTTCCGCTGGACAGGATCAAAGATGCTCCAGGAGAGAGAGAGAGAGAGTCTGGGGTTGCACGCTCATCTCGCATTATTGACCGAGGGAGCCAGTGTATAGCTTCCAGGTCATGTGGCCAGCATGACAAAGCCGCTTCTGGCAAACCAGAGCAGCACATGGAAACGCCGTTTACCTTCCCACTGTAGCGGTTCCTATTTATCTACTTGCATTTTGACGTGCTTTCCAACTGCTAGGTGGGCAGGAGCTGGGACCGAACAACGGGAGCTCACCCCGTCACAGGGATTCGAACCGCCGACCTTCTGATCAGCAAGCCCTAGGCTCAGTGGTTTAACCACAGCGCCACCTGGTTAGAGTGACAGATTAATACTGGGAGACCAGGGTTCAATTTCCCACTTAGCCATCAAGCTCATTGGGTGACCTGAAGCCAATCACTTTCTCTCAGCCAAACCTACCTCACAGGGTTATTGTGAAGCGTGTGCTCTGCCTTGAGCTCGTTGGAGGAGAAGTGAGGTATAAATGTCATGAATCAATAAATGTGTGCTGTGTTCTTGCTTGAGGAAAGAAAAGCCTCTTCAGTGGAATTATTTTGAAGACACTGAGGTTTGCTTTCTTTCTGCCCAGCTGGTAGCTCAGCTTCCATATTCTGTCTTCAGTAACCGGAAAGACAATGCTGATTGATCAGAGAAATATATAAATAACCTGTCTTGTTGAGATAAGGATTTTCTGATCTCTGGGGCACAATCTTTATGTTTGAATCAAATCTACTGGGGAGTTTCAACTGTGCAACCCCCCCACCTGCCCACTGCTGCTTCCTTAATTCAGTTTGACCTCTGCAGGAGACCTCTATTGTGGATTATGCTCTAAATCAGGCATCCCCAAACTTTGGCCCTCCAGATGTTTTGGCCTACAACTCCCATGATCCCTAACTAACAGGACCAGTGGTCAGGGATGATGGGAATTGTAGTCCAAAACATCTGGAGGGCCAAAATTTGGGGGTGCCTGCTCTAAATGACTCTCACTGACACAGAATTATCAAGGCAAACTCCCAAACTCTCCCAAACACCCAATGCCTGCCAGAGAGGGCAAGAAAGCTGCATATTCAGCTAAATTCCCAGAACAGGTGTGGAGCCGTTGAAAGCAGAGGAAGGCTCTTCCAGATGTTGGCAGCTGCCGCAGGAGAGGCCTCCGCATTATCTATGGTAATATTTTATGAGAAGCTGTTTAGAGTTTTGTTTCTGAGTGGGGGAAGGGGGGAAGGAGACTTTAAATGCATGCAACCCCTTTTTATAGTGCATAGATGTGAAGCAAATGTTGCTTCCATCTGTCCTGTCATTGCTGAGTCTGGTGAATGAGGTTCTCCACTTGCCTCTGCCCCACTGCCTTTAGCTCAACTCTGGGACTGACATAGGAAAGGGATCCTGTTTCCTTAGTCAGGGCAGCATACTTGTTCATTTCGGCCTGTAAAACGACAATGGAGCCAACATTTTTGGACGGCTGAGCCAAACTGGACATTCTTCCACGTCTACAATCAGATTCCGATTATGAATCAATTGGATATGCACATAGAGGCTGCTCTTGATTAACATGGAGGGAGGGAGCATTGTCATCCCTGTTTGGGTGCTTGCCTGTCCAGAAGGAGGAACAAAGTCATCTCCCCTTTTGCCTTTCCAAGAAGACCATCGCTGGGTGAGTGAGCACCCGCTTTGCATTCAGAAGGTTCAAACCTTCAGCCACTGTCCTGAACCCCACAGAGGCATTGTGGGAAGGGGGGGTCAGCGGAGGAGGAATGGGAGGATATCGGGGAGATGGAGGAGTCGGACCCATGGGAAGCACCTGGAGCAGAGGTTTTCAACCTTTTTGAGTCCACGGCTCCCTTAACCAACTACATTCTTTCTGCAGCATCCCTGTGGGGCCCAGGAGCCCAGTTATGTTACCCCTTTCCTGCAGACCTGGCAGCCCCTCACCCGTCCCTGCTGCTGCTGTCCCTGGTCTCCGAGCTGCCTCCCACCCCAAAGAGAGGTGCCTCCCAGGGGCACCATTTGCCTGCAGAGCTTCTAGCTAGGGTAGAGGGCATCAGGGAAGAGGGAAATAAAGAGGGACAGAAGCCAGTGTTCCCTGCAGCACCCATGACCGTCATTCAAGGCACCCTAGGGTGTCACGGCACACTGGTTGAAAACCACTGTCCTAGAGCAGGGGTGGCCAACTCTGAAGAGGCTGCGATCTACACACAGAGTTAAAGACTGGCAGTGATCTACCCCCCTTTGGGGTGTTCAGGTCAAAGTTGTTAAGCTTTTTTTAGGAAGGAGGAAGCCCCATTTGTTCAGGGTTCAGGTCAGAGTTGTTGAGCTCTTCTGAAGCAGGAAAGCCCTGTTTTGGGGGGGAGGTGAAGGGCTAAAATGTTGAGCATTTTTTAGGGGAGCCAAAGTTGTTGAGCTTCTTTGAGGGGAGCCAGTGATCTACCACAGACATCCAGTGATCTACCGGTAGATCACGATCTACCTGTTGGACGTGCCTGTCCTAGAGGATTGGAGTATGCTGATTCAGGACCTCGGGACAAGACCGACCCTTGGGAGGATCCCAGCAGTCTTGGGAGTGGAGACTGTGATGCAGGGAGAGGACCACTGCTGCCTCAGTGCCATGACATCCCTCAAGCACAGACTAGGTGGCTCAGACACCTTCCCCTGTCAGTGGGGAGCCCTCCTTTTCAAGGAAGGTGCTAGGATGAATTTGACATCTCCATCTCCTAGGATGTGGGGGCGACTGTGCCAGTGTGAATGTGTTATTAGAACCACCCCAACCCCCAAGTGGTGAGTGATTCCAAGGGTTGCAGACATGTACCCCCCCCCCCGAGTTCAGTTTCCTTGGAATTAAGGTCAGTAGAGACCTGTGGTGTCTACTATAGGATATATGATTTATTTACCCATATATACAACAGCCAGAGCCAAAGGGAGTGTTGCTCATAGCATTAGCACCCTAACATACCTTGCTTCCAGGAGAGTCCTAGAGCCCAGCACAGAGCTAACATGCCTCTGTCTCTCATCTTCTCAGCCTGCAGGCTGCTTTGGCTCAGCTCTCACACACAACTCCTCTCCTACTGTTCCTTATCAGCCAGTGCAGAGAGAAGCAACGCCGTGGTGCATCTGCAGCAGCACAACCTGATGACTTCATCTGCCCCAGCTGCAGTAAAACATGTCTGTCCCATATCGGGCTCTACAGCCACAGCAGGCGCTGTAACCTTCAAACAGTTCAACTTCACCTGCAAAGGCACATTCCTTTATTGTCTCCCAAGACAGACCGATGCAGACAACCTGCCAGGTGAGGTGGGGAAATGCTCACCTGTTTGCCCAGAGGGCATAATCACTTATTGTAGCTCTTGCAACCCAACTCGCTCCTTGGGGATGCTGCCCATGGGGCTTTACTAGCTGGCCACAACCGTTGACTAGACCAAGGGACTCATTTTTGCTCTCATACCTTATGCGCCACAGGAACAGGAGCCCAAGAACTGGGAGAGACACAGCTGATCCTACAGACCAACCCCCAACATGCTCGGCCAACTTGGAGAAGTGCTTGCTTACTTGCCCAATCCCAAGACTCAGGATGGCCCCACCCACTCTTCAAAAGGAGAGCACTGGGGAATGTTTCTTAAGGACTGGTTGTCAGGAGTATGGGCAGGAGTCAGGCTCTGGGGCCTGTAGTGCTTTGCAGGACTGGGGCCTGCCTCAACTTGTGCTGGAGAAGCAAGGAGTGGCCACTCAGGTGAGGCCTCAGCTTGTGTTGGAGAGGGAAGGAGTGATCACTCAGGTGAGACCACTTGATATCTCACTGCACCTGGTGGCAGGAGCTGGGAGGGATAAAAGCTCAGCATTTCCCTTTAGCTCTTTGCCACAGCAACGCTATCCCTGCCTGGTTGCATCTGGCCTCTTACTCCTTGCTCCTTGGACCCTTGCCTTTGCCAACGCCTTGATCCTCGACCCTTGGACCTCTGCCTTGCCGATGCCTTGATTTTCAACCCTTGGACCTTTGCCTTGACGACGCCTTGCTCCTTGACTCCCAGACCTTCGCCTCTGCCTTGCTCCTTGACCCTGTGACTGCCTGCTGCTGGACCCTCAACCCTGCACCTGCTCCTGCTTCTACACCACCATCTTGCCTCGGGTCCTGACGTCCTCAGCCAGGGCTTCAACCGCCCGCCGACCGGACCGTGACACTGGTGTCTTATGGGGTTGCTGTAATGATTGAACCCCCTAAAAGCTCCTTACAAATGCCAGGTAATATTACTGTATGTTGCACAACTTCAGATGAACTTGAATGAACCCAGCAGAAACTTATTTCTGCAACTGTCAGCTAGTGGAACTATTGAGCCAAACATATACAGGTATCCTGACATAGTCCTGCCAGAGGGTTAAGACTGGCTGGGGAGGCCCTCTGCCAGTGATGGGTAGGCAGCCGTTCTCCATGGTTTTGTAGTGGTTCTGATGAAGGACCCCCAGCTGATGGTGCCCACCCTATTTACTGAAGAAACGGGACCAACCATTTTAATCCATTCCTGTCTTTGTCTTGAAATCAGGACGTGAAAGCAACAGTTTGAGCATCCCAGTAAAACCCAAAGTTCCTGGGCTGTCTCAGGGGCTGTCTCTGGCCGAGGCATGCGAAGACCATGGACGTACAGGTGCTTTTCTACACCTGCAGATCTTTCACACCCTCTCTCTGGGATGGTTTATTCAGTTCAGGGAGCGGCACAATCTATTATTGTGATGCTGAAGGTCCTTGGCCTACTTTGGTGGCCAAACAGCACGGCTCAGGACTTATATAAGCCTTTCTAGAATGTTTCAAACGTATAAAAATAACACTGTTCTCCCTTCCTTCCCAGCCTGCAGGGGAAAGAGTTCGGAACACTTTGCTCCCATCCAAGGCTAAACTCAGCATCTGGCTGAAGACTCACCAGCCTTGTTGTTGTCTGTGACACCTTTTTTGCATTTCTGAGTGCATATGTTCAGGGAGCAGGCATGCGGGGGGGGGGGGGAGAGGAGGCAGGTCCTGAGCAAATGACCAAAGCAGGGTGTTAGCAAATTTCTTGTTTGCATGGAAGAGTAGTTCACATGCTCCTGTGGAAGAATCAGATCTGAGAGTCAAGGAGAGTGAAGTGGTTAGAGCATCAGGACCCGAGAGAGACCTAGTTTCAAATCCCTGCTCTATTAGGGCATGCTGAATTTTTCAACTTTCAAATTCCAAAAATGAGGGGTGCAAAAAGTTGTAACATGACTTGGGAATTAAAAAGGTTAAATTAGTATAATTTAGTTTTGCTTGGTAAATAACGTGTGTAAAATTGTATAGAAATAATTAAAAATAATTGTCAGGTACTAGCAGTAATATATTTATATTATTTATATACAGTGGGCCCTCTGGTTATGTTATCTTCGGGTAACATAACTTTCAGGTTGCGAACCCGGCAAACCCGGAAGTGTATTCTTCTGGGTTTCGTCACGTGTGCATGCGCAGAAGCACTCTATCGCGCTGCGCATGTGTGCCACCTGAGAGGTGCCAGAACAGAGTTTTGGTGAGTTCTGGCTGAAAAAAAACCCTTGATTATACATATATTACCTGACACTTTCAGAAGGTAAAATTTAAATTATTTGGTTTTCTAAAAGCAGTTTATGTGCTTCTTAATCAAATGTAGACTTAGCAAATTAAATGCTGTCCAATCACAGAACTAATAGCAGATTGGAATTCTCCACACCCATATTATTGAGACCACTCACTGAGGAAATTTGCAAAAAATAAGTTTCACCCCCTAAAATGACACGTCCTACTGCTCTAGGCATGAAGCGAACCAGTCACCATCTCTCTGCCTAAACTACCTTACAGGGTTGTTGTGAGGATGAAACAAGCTTCCTGGAGGAAAAGGAAATATAAGTAGAATGAAAGAATGTAGTCCCGAGCCTCAAGAGGATACCAACCAACTCCATCCCTTGAGATGGGCACAACAAGATGTCCATTCATCACTCAGCTGTGTCCTTCATTGGGGTCACAGCTTGTCCAGTCCTTTGTCTGTATAAGGAAGCTGACAACCTCTCCACCAAAAGAGCCAGCCTCTGTCTTAGTGGTGGGTCTGTGGAGTGGGAAGGGCTGTAGATTTCTCAGTGGGATCATCAGGTGTCTTTAGCATGGTGGTGTGTATAATTCTCTATTTCTCCTTTACATCTCCAGGTATGGCAGTGCTGGACCGGTGTCTTGCCTCAGTGGTGGACTGGATGAGAGCCAATAAACTGAAGCTCAATTCAGATAAGACAGTGGCACTGTTGGGAGGTGGCCTGCTCTTCAGGGGGGTTACACTTCCTCTTAAGGAGCAGCTAAATAACTTAGGGGTGCTCCTGGATCCATTACTGTCGCTTGAGGCCCAGGTGGCCTTGATGGCACATAGTGGCTTCCATCAGCTTCGCCTGGTGGCCCTGCTATGCCCCTATCTGGACAGGGATGGCCTAACTTCTGTGGCCTATACTCTGGTAACCTGTAGGTTGGATTACTACAATGTGTTCTACGTATGTGAGGCTGCCTCTGAAGATGGTTCAGAAACTTCAGCTGGTGCAAAATGCAATGGCCAGATTGCTCACCAGAACAAGATGGTTTGAGCATATAACGCCAGTCCCGGCCCGACTGCACTGGTTGCCATTTTGTTTCCAGGCCCAATTCAAAGTGCTGGTGCTGACGTATAAAGTCTTACATGGCTCAAGAGCTCAGTACCTTAAGAACTGCCTCTCCTCATACAATGACCCAGATCCTGCTCTTGTCATCTGTGGTCCTTCTCTATGTCCCTCCTACTTGCGAGGTTTGGAGGGTGGTCACATGAGAACAGGCCTTTCCTGTGGTGGCTCCCCACTTATGAAATGCTCTCCCTAGAGAGGCTCGCTGGGTGCCATCATTACATGTTTTCAGGCTCCAGGCAAAACCATTCCTCTTTACCCAGGCCTCCAGTCATTAAATGATCTACGCCATGGCTTGTTAAAGGGGGGGGGGCACTGTTATGATTCTTTTATTATTGTGCTATTATTATGTTTGGTATTATGTTTTACTTATTATGCTCTGTAAAATACATTTTTTAATGTCTCACACCACCCTGGGATCTTTTGATAAAGGATGGTATATCAATCGAATATCATTATTGTTAATCATCATCATGCGGCTGGGATGCCTGGTGCCCTCCGGATACTGTTGAACAAGGCCAACGGTCAAGGATGAAGGGAGTTGTGGAAGCAGGTTCCAAACCCTTAATGCATAAAGCACATCAGAGGAGCCCTTTGCTGTCTCTAGTCAGGACCCAGATGGGAAAGACTACCAGCAGCACAAGAGGGTTCCTGTGCTCTTGCCACTCTTATTTCCCAGTAACTCTATAAATACTTATTTCCCAGTAAACTCTGTTCTTAGTGATAGACTGCCTCTGAGGCTGGAGGTTCTATGCCGTAGTTTCCATAGCTCTGGTTACCACATCTCTTTTCCACGAATTTGTTGAATCTCCATTTGTAGCTGTCTAACCTTGTGACTGTGCCCTGTGAATCTTGTATGTGGTTTTCTTAAAATTAAACCCACAAAGCTCTCAAAACAGCATAGAGAATACTGAAAGTAAAAATTACAGTGGTACCTCGGTTTAAGTACACAAATGGTTCCAGAAGTCTGTACTTAACCTGAAGCGTACTTAACCTGAAGCGAACTTTCCCATTGAAAGTAATGGAAAGTGGATTAATTCGTTCCAGGCAGTCCGCGGAGTACTTAAACTGAAAGTACTCAAACCGAAGCGTACTTAAATCAAGGTATGACTGTATACTGTGTGCGCTCTTGCCAGCGCAATCCTCAGCATGCCTGCTCAGACGTCAGCCCCGTTAAGTGCATAGAGGGTTGCAGCCTGGAATTATGGACAGATTGAGAAGCACAGGTGGAGGTGAGCAAGAAGGAAAGGGACAAGGGATGATGGTGGAGCGAAAGTCACAAGTGGGGATGTAGCCCTGGATAATTCTGTAGGAGAGAATGGTGTGGTTTCCTCTGAAAGAGTGGCCAATAGGTGGCGCACTGCAATCAATTACTGGGTTCACCTGGAAGGCAGGATACAACTGCAGCTGGTCAGTCCTAGGCTACAAGGACAGAGGCAGCACCAGGTTCAGCATCAATCAGAATTAGGCCAAGAGAGGTTTGCTGATGCCCCAGGCTGGAAGAGGCTGGTTAGTCAGCTGGAAGTGATGTTTTGTTGTCTTGCAGTGCTGTGATGGAAATGAGATTTATTGTTGTGATGGTTTGACTTTTTTTTAATGGTTTTATTTTATGATGCAGGTTATAAATCACCCAAATAGAAGGTTGTGATGGCTTCTTGTTCAGAAAGCAGATGACTCAGGGTGGATTAACATGGCCATGACTTTTTTCACAAGGGGACTGCAATCCTTGCTTTCACCTGGCCATTTAAAGCTCCCCTCAGGTGTGTGCCTCAGAGGTCACAGTGCTTGTCAACAGGAGGGATGGATACTTGATACGAGCATATTACTGGATATTACCACCTACAAATTCAGCCACCTACTAGAGCAGCAGCTCCCCAGCCTGGGCGAGCGCCAGTGACTTCTCCTGGGAGGCCGGGTGGAAATGAAGGAATTTTGGTGTCCAGGTCAGAAACAGGGGGGGGGGGTGGAAGTTCAACAGGTACAGTTGGAAATGAAGTCTCAGCACAGAGGTGAAAACATGGGCCCAGTGTGTAGCAGCTCTGGAAACGGTTGCATTTTAATTTTTCGCTTTTACAAATTTCATTGAACCCTTCGCAGTATAACAGTTTTTATTTTAAAAAATATTGCAGACAAAACTTTAAAATCTGATAGGAACCAATCAAAACATTCCAAAGACCACATGGGGATGGGAAATACGTAAGTGAACCATGTGTCCTCATTACATACTTTGGGAATAATATACCTATAAATGCCAAACATAGGGTCCATTAGGACAGCAAAGCTAACAGCAACCTTCTTTAAGATTTGGTGAGAGCAATGACAAGATATCTAAATAAAGAAAATCCAAACCAGCTTTTTTTGTATGTTTTTTTTCTTTCCTTTTATAAATGTATGTGAACAGAAAGAACAGTTATAACAACAGATGAAAATCAAAAAGTGAAAAGCAAAACTATAAAATAGGCATGTAAAATGAGTTCAGTTCCACATGGGTTAAAGTAACCAAGTAGAAAATCAGAATATAGAGGTAAAGTTCAGGACAACGTACCTCTCCAAAAGAAAAGTCTAGGTTCTTCAGGTGAGGAATTAATGAAAGAAATGAAGTGGTGGAAGTTAAGCGGGTACAGTTCCTGCAGGTATCTGTCTATATTACTTCCTGCTTCTCAAAGGGCACCATCAGGGATGTGCTAAGCTAGCTTGGTTAGAGGAAGGGGGAGGGTTAGAAGTCCAATTAATACCTGCAAGAATTTTTTTCTGGAAAGGACATCAGGGATTCTGTTCCTCACTGGCCATTTCTCCGTATTGCCCTGCAGGTTGCAGCAGCAGCAGCTGCATTAATTGCTGTAGAGTGACAGTGCTTGCTTGGGGGTTTCAGTTTTTAAAACAACTGCTGTAAGGTGATAGTCCTTAAGGCTATGCAATCTCAATGTGTGATGGGAAACCTTGCACCTTCCTGTGAGTGTCATCATCAGCAGAATAGGCAATAAACACACACACACACACACACAGAGAGAGAGAGAGAGAGAGAGAGAGAGATTGAAATTGAAATTCTTCTCCGGCATGGCGCATGGCTGTGGTCCAGATGCTCCAAAGGGCGCTAGATTGGGGAAAGAATATCAGCTTGTTCTCCTAAGCCAAAGCGCTCGAACTGCAAGGCTATCCATCAATGGCTAACCAGGAATGGTTATTGAATAACATAACAATTTGTCCTGCCCTCCAATGATGATATTGCTGCTACAGTTCTTAGTTAAATTTCTTATTCTTTTATGGTGTTTCATTCCGCCGGACCTGTATTTTAAGTATTGTATATTCAATTAGTATATTGACTGTTAAAACCCCATATCAGTCGTTTTTATTGTTTATGTAGAGAATTATGCAGAATTTCTGGTTTAATATGCTGGCTGTTTGCCGTAATAAACATTGACACACTGACTGGCTAACCAGGAATGATGGGTAGAACCTGCATCCAGGAACAGGCAGGGTGCCCCCAGCCACCATTGGCTGGGCATCACCAGCTCTGGGCTCCCGTCCTGCTCGTGGGCTTCCCATACTGGGCACCGCCAGAACAAGAGGATGGGCTCCCCTTTGCTCTGACCCTGCAGGGCGCTTCTGCTGCTCTGATTCAAGAGGGGCTACGGTCTAGATTAAGATCTAGAAAAACGACACAAGACGGAGAAACTTGGTGCTGGCTGCTGCTAGAGCTGGCGGCGGCGGCTAGCTAGCTGGCTGGCACTGCCCTGGTTGTTTGCGTGCCCCGGGCAGGAGCTGGCGCTGCCGGGAAGAGCGCCCCTGAGCAAGCGGCGCCAGCGCGGCTCCTCCACCTTTACGCGACTGGCAGCTGCTGGCACTGCGGAGGCGGGAGGCGGGAGTGGGGCTGTGGGCCAATGGCAGGCGCCTCCGCGGCAATTCTCCCTCTTCCGCGGCTCGCGATTGGCTTCGGCGCGCCGCCGCTTGCCTATAAAGAGCGAGCCCGCGACGTCGGGCTGCAAACTCGAACGGAGTAGCGGCTCGAGTGTATAGCTGGATGCAGCAGCAGCTCTGTGCGCGCGGCATCCTGAAGCAGTTCTTGGGAAGCGGCCAACCCTGCAAGGTAGGTGTGAGGTGGTTTGTGCCATCAGACTTGCGGGGTTCATCAGGAGCGAGGCTGGGGACTCCGATCATGGGCTTGGCATCTAAGTGCGCTGGGTATCGCAGCCTTGAAAAGGCGGCCAAGATGAATGTCTACAGACTGGCCGAAGACAGACTGGCGTTTGGAGTTCTGCATAGGGGCTCTCCCCTTCTCTCTCGTTCCTCCCTTCTTAAGCAAAGAAACCGGTTTTAGTAAATGGAATGTATGTATTGAATTCTATCTAAAACTACCGGGAATTCTTCTGCACAAGGGAAAGAGTTTAGTGGGAGCCTGGGAAGGCTTGCTGGAGCCCGATCCTGTGCTTGTTGGCTCTGAAGCAAGGCGCACTGGATTCTGTGAGGCTTACTCACAAGTAAGCATGCCTGGATTTTTGCAGCTGTGGTGTGTAAACAGGCTTTAGCTCAGGCACCCCCAAACTGCGGCCCTCCAGATGTTTTGGCCTACAACTCCCATGATCCCTAGCTAACAGGACCAGTGGTCAGGGATGATGGGAATTGTAGTCCAAAACATCTGGAGGGCCGAAGTTTGGGGATGCCTGCTTTAGCTATTCAAGAGTAGCATTCAGCTATGTCCTACTTGGAGTAGACTGGAAGGAACAAACATGGCTGTTAATTTAGGGGGGTATACTCTTGAGTAAAAAGCTGAATGCCACCCATCACCTGCTGCCTACATTTAAGAGGGCTACCGGTATAAGATTTGAATGTTAGTTGGCTCAGCAGGTCCTGCTCCCTTGCAGGGTTGTTGCGAACAACCCAGAGCTATTAACACCTTTGTATTTCCCTTTTTTGGCAGGTTCTTCTGATCTCCTTCAACTCTTCTGTGGGACTCCTGAGAAGTCAGCTGGACTCAATGTGGTTCTTGGAGAAAGTGGGGGCATCCCCTGGAGAAGGCAGCCCACTGGGTCCGTCATTCCTGGGCTTGCCCCCCAGCCACCCTGTCAAGCCGGGGGGCCCTGCTGCAGCTTTTGCCAACATATTGACCCCGGACAGGATCCCGGAGTTCTGCATCCCCCCCAGGCTGGCAAATCCTCCTCCAGCGAAGAGTCCTAGTGCAGCCTTCCAGCCCCACCGCTGCCTCACGGAGCCCGGCTTGCAGCAGGCTGCCACTTCTGCTGGCGTGGGTGTCGACCGCACCCCCAGCCCATTCCTGCTGCCCCACCTCATTCAGGTGGAAAGTGTGGAGGAGATCCCAGGCCTGGAGGAAGAAGAAGGCACCAACTCAGACCCCCAGTCTCAGGCTGCCCTGTCCTTGCCTCACTTCCCCAAAGCGCAGACGTCCTATGGTTTCTGCACGCTGCTGGAGAGCCCTCACACCCGGAGGAAGGAATCCATCTTCCACAGTGACTCTTCTCTCAGCCTGGCCCTGCCCCGGCCCCGAGCCAGCAGCTATGGGGGCAGAGAGCTCCCCTCCAGCCACTCCATTGCCATCCAGTCGGTGGCCTGCCAGCGCCACCTGCTCAGCCGGCAAGGCCCCTGGGACAGCGACACGGCTTCTTCCAGCGAATCCTCGCCCTTCAGCTCCCCGCTCCTGGGCCGATCACCTCCGCTGCGAGGGCCCGGCTTGCTCTTCAAAGCCCGGAGCCAGGAGGGGCTGCTGGGCAAGGCCTGGAGGTCCCAGAGCAAATTGTCCAGCATGGGAAGAGCCAATTCCTTGTCCACCGAGGACAGCAGCTCCACGGACAGCAGCCCCAATGCCATTCGGCGGTCCTCAGACAGCCTCTTTGACCCGCTGACCTGCCGAGCCTACAGCCTGTCCCCGCTGCCCATCTTCCCGCTGGACGTGCCCTGTGGCGGCCGGGAGAGGCTTGGCCGGGAGAGCACTGTCTGCATGGACAAGGGCGGGCTCCTGCGGCTGTCCTCTGAGTACTGCCCCGAGAACCGGCGCCTGCGGGTCCGCCTGATCAGCGTGGAAGGACTTTACGAGCCCTTGGCGGAGCCCAAGAGCATCAACTGCTGCATCACCTTCTCCCTTGTGCCTGGCAAGACCCAGAAGCAGCGCAGCACAGTCATCAAGAGGAGCCGCGACCCCATCTTCAATGAGGACTTTTTCTTTGTGGGCATCGCCGAAGATGACCTCTGCAGCCTCGCGGTGAGGATGAAGGCTGTGAATAAAGGGTGCAGCTTGAAAAGGGACCTCGTTTTGGGGGAGAGCGAGGTTCCCTTGATGAAGCTTTTAGCAGGTTAAAAAAGAGAGAGAGAGAAACGACTCTGTCTTGCAACCTGAGATATTTTATTTATTTTTTCGTACTTGGTGTGTTTTTTTGTTTTAAAATAAATATAATTTTTACTGAAACTTGCAAATGCTTCTCTTTTGGTAGATAAATAGGAACCGCTACAGCGGGAAGGTAAACGGCGTTTCCATGTGCTGCTCTGGTTTGCCAGAAGCGGCTTTGTCATGCTGGCCACATGACCTGGAAGCTATACACTGGCTCCCTCGGCCAATAATGCGAGATGAGCGCGCAACCCCAGAGTCGGTCACGACTGGACCTAATGGTCAGGGGTCCCTTTACCCTTTACCTTTAGGTCAGTAAATGACTTTGACTTGAGCGAGACTTGCAAGTTACACACAAATGCACAATTCATGGTTCTATTAATCCTATGCACCTGTGCTTTGGCAATGTCCCATTGAGCTCTCCATCAGGCTTGCACCCAAGGAGGTGTGTACAGACTTGCAGCTCCAGGGTTTGTGTATCATCCAGAGTGCTTTACATTATCCTTAAAACAATCCCCACACGGCAGTTGTGGCTGAAGGTGGTTAGTTTCAGCCTACAGCTGGAGAGTCCCAGGTCATCTCTGCTCAGCCAAAGAGCTCACTCACTCAGGGCCTCTCCTACCTAAGAGGATGGCTTTGAAATGTAATTTATGAAAATATATTTGAAGTTTTCTCTCATTTGAACACAACGGGGCTTACTTCTGAGTAAACACACACAGGGTTGTGCTGTGAAAGGTAGCAGTTTACCTTAGACCTCCTAGTGAGTTCATAGCAAGTGAGGGTATTTGAACTGGGTTTTTTTTTTAGGTTCACAGTTATGGCGGCCTAAACAGTACACAAAATTAGCTCTATTTTTATCAAGCCATCGGGGTACATTAGCCTTCCTCAATCTGGGATCCTTCCAGTACAGAGTGCTCTACTTTGCAGTGTAAAATACAAATGCCTGTGAGCTTTGTATAGGAACATGGCAGAGTACCTCTTGCATTTCATCACCCTTTTAGCATCATAGCTTATAGTTCATACCCATTATAAAGAATGGCCAACTGAGGCCAGCACTCAGTGCATCTGATGAAGTGGGCTGTGAGCCATGGAAATTTAAGCTACAACAAGGCTATAATCTCAAAGGGATTTACATACCGGTAGTACATAGCTCTAGCGAACTCACTAAGGTTTACTTCTGAGTAATGGGTAAAGGATTGCACTGTCAATCTATTAGACCTGAGGGTGCCACAATGTTTTGGGGCTATACTTTTGAGTAAATATAGCACTGGCTGGGTTGTTGGGTTTTGTTTCAGTAAGAGGTGATGATGTGAAGAGTTAATCCAGAAGTTCCCAACAGGAATTGGATCAAAGAAGAAATGTGTACAAAATAATCCAAGCAAGGGTCCATTTCTTCAGTTTTGGCAATATGTGAATGTTCAGGCTGAACAGAAAGAACTCTTCCATCAAACAGAATTTAAAGGCCGCTTGCTTTTAGCTAGACACTGAGGAAGCAAACAGTTTTGAAATCTTACGTGATGATGGCTATGGCAGCTTGCCTGCTGAATCTGTGAGGGAGTCTGAGTGGAACAGGAAGGGAGAGCTTGGGTGTGTATTTTGAGCCATAATCCAAAGCTGCAGTTGTGTAGGTTCCTAACTGGGGAGGGGCTGACTTTGTGCACTACCCCATTTCCTTTAAAAAATAGATAAAAATATTTGTGTTTTTTTTAAGTGCACAAATAACAAAAAGAAAGAAAACAATGAAAAATAATAAAGCTTCCCATCCTGGAAGGACAAACGCACAATTATACAAAAGCACAAATAATAATAATATTAACAATAATGATATAGCACAACTCCAAAGGGATAAAAATGCGAGTTGGGGGTGGGGAGTAGGCTGTCTGCCAAGACCTTTCTAATTCCTGGATCCAGCAAGTGTTAAGCATTAATTCAAATTCCTGGAATATCCAGGCTAGCTTCCTGGTGAGGTAATGGGTCATTAAGGTAGCAAAGGAAGTGGCTCCAAGGCTGTGGCTATGGGGGAAGCAAGACCCCTTTGGGGTGTTCATGCTGTGAACCCCTCCATCATAGGCTCAGGTAGTATACATGTTTAAATAAACCATAAAGACACCACAGTCTCTGCCTGGAACCCATGGAATCTCACACTGCTTGGAGAATGGGGTGGCATGCAACAGTATTGACTGGTAGAAAGATTCCCTTGAAAGATAATGAAGATTTATAAAAATCAAAGTGTTTTCCACCTGCGTGTTCCATCATTACTGACAACAAGGTTTCTAATATAGTCCTAAATGAGCCAGCCTGATGGCAAATGCTGGCAGCACTGAGTGACCACAGGCCTCAACATTTGTATGAGAAGTGAAACCATGCCATATGTTACTACCCCATTTCCCACTTCTTGTATGCTCAGCAGGGAGGAGGGAATTCCGTGCCATCTCCACATCCTGGAGACCTTTGTTCTGGGGTGCAACAGGCCAGATCAGGAAAGTTGTGAGTGTGGCAAATTGTCAGATCCCCCCAAACAACGAACAAGTTCTTGCTTTGCACATGCACCCTAGAAGTCTGGCCAGTGCTGGCCGTGTGGGAGAACTCTCAGCCCTGCAGAGCCCCACCTTAAGGGGAGCCTCAGGGGGCAGGGAGAGTGCTCTCATGAGCCCCATTTGGGCAAAAGGGTTCCTGAATTGCAGGGAGTTGCAGTGGGTGATCCACTTTGTTCCTTCCACCTCCACAATTCTATGATTCTATCCTTGGGTCTTGCTTGAGGGTTCCCCACAGGCTTTGGGTTGGCCACTGTGAGAACAGGGTGCTATGGCCTGATCCAGCAGGCTCTGCTTAGGTCCTTACATTCTTAAGTGTCTTGCCTGAGGTTGAGGGTGCCCCAAATCCTGGACAGGACACAGATGTATTCAGGGGCATAGGAAGGGGGGCAGGGGTAGGTGGGCCACCTCGGATGCCATCATGGAGGGGGTGGGGTGACAAATTATCAAGGAACAATTACTGCCCTACTAGGGCGGTTCATGAAAAACTTTTTTTAAAAATGCCTGCTCCAAAGGTCTTATCTTACTACACTGGGGATTATAAAGCTATACAGTGGAACCTCGGTTTATGAACGCCGCGGACCCATCTGGAACGGATTAATTCACTTTCCATTACTTTCAATGGGAAAGTTCACTTCAGTTTATGAACGCTTCAGTTTATGAACAGACTTCCGGAACCAAATACACCCATGCTTCGGGTTAAGTACGCTTCAGGTTGAGTACTCCGCGGACCCGTCTGGAACGGATCAATTCACTTTCCATTACTTTCAATTGGAAAGTTCACTTCAGTTTATGAACGCTTCAGTTTATGAACAGACTTCCGGAACCAATTGTGTTCATAAACCGAGGTACCACTGTATATGAAATTTCATGCATATCAGTTAATATCTTGACCCGAATCACTCTGCTTATTTGCCAATGTTTTTCTTTTGAAAAGTTTGAGTTGTTTATATTTCTGCCATAGCTGCCAAGTTTTCCCTTTTCTCACGAGGAAGCCTATTCAGCATATGGGAATTTCCCTTAAAAAAGGACAACTTGGCAGCTATGATTTCTGCAGAAGAAACACACTTCCTGCCTACAACTCCCTAAGGGACTGGTTGGATAGGAACAACATTTTTTCAGGAAGAGACTTTATCTTTGCTCAGAGGGAAATGGGGAAGATGCAAAGACAGATTTAATGTCTTTATCTTTATTACAGGAAGATGGTGATAGATGATTTTCTGAACTCACTTTCTGCAGGACACCAGGCCCTGAATTACTCTAAGGAAGAGGAAAGCAGCAGCCTTGGCTTCTTCACTCTTAAACATTTTCAGTTTGGAATCTATTTGTTTCAGCCCATATTAGTGACCATAGTAGAATCAGTTGCTGCATCAAAAATAGCATGAAGTAATATAAAAAATAATCAGCTTCACAACATTATAGATATACCATAAAGAATCACAAAATTGTAGAGTTCGGAGGTTTTTTTTTATTTATCCATTGCTGTATTAGGTAAAGGTAAAGGGACCCCTGACCATTAGGTCCAGTCGTGACCGACTCTGGGGTTGCTGCGCTCATCTCGCGTTATTGGCCGAGGGAGCTGGCGTACAGCTTCCAGGTCATGTGGCCAGCATGACTAAGCTGCTTCTGGAGAACCAGAGCAGCACACGGAAACGCCGTTTACCTTCCCGCTGTAGCGGTTCTTATTTATCTACTTGCACTTTGACGTGCTTTCGAACTGCTAGATTGGCAGGAGCAGGGACCAAGCAACAGGAGCTCACCCCATCGTGGGGATTCGAACTGCTGACCTTCTGATCGGCAAGCCCTAGGCTCTGTGGTTTAACCCACAGTGCCGCCTGCGTCCCATATTACCATAGTTCTAATTTTACTACCGTACTAACTAGACCAGGAGACCATATCCAATAATAGGCAAGATCAGATTAAGTCAGGGTAATTGTATCTTGTCTTTTCCTCATCATCTTCTGAAAATGGATTCTACTCCCATCGCCCTCAGCCTCACCACATAGACACTTGGAAGCATAGCTGCCAAGTTTTCCCTTTTCTCGCGAGGAAGCCTATTCAGCATAAGGGAATTTCCCTTAAAAAAGGGAGAACTTGGCAGCTATGTTTGGGAGCATTATATATTTCAGCAATAGCTGCTGCAATACAATTGACAATGCTTCCCCGCCCCTCACAATTCACAATTAAGTGATTGAAGCTTTCCAAATATTGAATTTTGCAGTGACTTAACGGTACTGGAACTGATTTTTTTTTTTAAGCAAAAGACATACAGCTCCCTCAACCTGTGATTCACAAAGGCACAAGATGCAGCTGAGCTACCTTTGTGATAGCCATTTTTATCATAAAAAAATTTCTTCAGTAGCACCTTAAAGACCAACTAAGTTTTTATTTTGGTATGAGCTTTTGTGTGCATGCACACTTCATCAGATACACGAAAGCTCATACCAAAATAAAAACTTAGTTGGTCTTTAAGGTGCTACTGAATGAATTTTTTTATTTTGTTTCGACTCAGACCAACACGGCTACCTACCTGTAACATTTTTATCGTGATAGCCATTTTTATTACTCCCCAGTGCAAGCCTTGAGACTTTTCTTTTGTTTTCTAACAGGACCAGGTTTTTTTAAAGTTTTTTTTTAAAAAAACAGGTCTTATTAGTTTAAAGAAAAGATGAGTAAGAGGTGACACAATAGAAGTTTGTAAAATTATGCATGGCATAGAGAACGTAGATAGATAGGGGAAGTCCCCACCCCCTCCTCACACCAGAACTTGGGGGCATCCAATGAAGCTGAATGTGGGAAAATTCAGGACAGATAAAAGAAAGTCCCTTTTTACGCAGCACAAAATGAAAATGCCCATGCATTCAAGGGCAGCTGCCCTTCCAACCAACCAAAATCAATACAAATCTGAGTTAACAAAAGCCTGCCCCCTAAGAAAAATCCTGGCTACACCCATGCTTGGATCGCTTAAACAAATTCATGGAAGACAGGGGTAGTGAAGGCTCCTAGCCAGGATGGCTCTGCTCTGCAGCAATGCTTCTAAATTCCAGTTGCTGGAAGCTGCAGGATGAGAGAGGGCTCTTGTGCTCGCGTCCTGCCTGTGGGTTTCTCCCAGGCATTTGGTTGGCCACTGTGTAAGGTTGCCATACGTCTGGATGTATCCGGAATACTGCAGTTGTAGCCGATAAAAAATGTGGTTTTGGCAGTTTCCCTTTAAAATAGCTCATCAACTTTTCCTACCACTGTGAGAACAGGATGATGGACTAGATGCGCTAATTGCAGGGCAATCTTGAGCAGGTCACGCGCCCTGGCCCTGAGGGGCGAAGAACGCTCCGGCGCCCCCGCCCTCACAGGGTGCAGCATGGATATTTAATGTTGTCTATTTTAATATTTTATTGTACGGAGCCCCCCCTCCCCCTTCTATGACATAATCTTCAGCTGGCTCCTGCTGGGCTGAAGCTTGCAAGCTGCATGCACAGTCTTCTCCCCTCGCCCCAAATATTTTATTGTCACATATTTATACAGTCTTCTTAATATATATTTATTAAATGAAAGCCACTCTCACCCACCTGGAACCTAAAGCCCTCCTTCTGCCACCTAGAGGGGGCCAGGCACACCTGGAGGTCTGGTAACTCTAGAGGTGAGATATAATTATTTCATAGAAATGAAACATTTCCTCCAGCTCATCTCCACCCTGCCCTCCTTAGAAACGGCCGTGTAAACACCATTGATCCTGGGCTCTGCTGAGCCACCATCACCAACGCTCAGATGCAGGTAGGGGAGGGTTGATGGTTCGGGGGCAAAGGTTCCCTCCTGCCTGTTTGACTGCCAGCATCCTCAGTACGTCAGCACCAGTTGCGCTGGATGAAAGGATGTAAACAGGTGAAAGCTTAGCGGTGGCAACAGCACGTAGGTTTCATTTCTGGGAAGATAAACAGGCTTTCAAGGGTTCACAGAAGTAAATATCCAGAGCAATTTGAAAAACATTAAAGTTACATAATATGCAGTAAAACAGCCTATTGATCTATAAAACAAACTGCAGCTGCTTTTAATAACCCGCCCTGTCACCCCCACTCCCCACCCTTGGCTCTTGGCTTCGCTCATCCGTGGGCTTCAGCGATTTGCTCAGGGCGCCTTCGCCATTGTAGCCCAGTCTGATTTTGCTGGAAGTGCTCCATGACATCTATTTGTCTGCTGCTGATCTCAGCAACCCAGTGTCTCTTCGTGGAATTGGTTTGATATGGATGAATGTTTTTATCTTGTTTTTCCAAAAACACTACCGCTGTGCAAGGGTTAATTTCAATTGTTGTGGGTATTGTCAACATGCACAAATCAGAGGAAACTCCATGAACTTCTATAGCTGTCATGTTTCTCTGATGCCATGTTGTGGAGGCCCCTTTCTGTTGGTCCAGCTCTTGGAAATAACTGATGCAGGCTGATCCTCTCACTGTATTAATCTGTTTGTTCATTTTAACTCTCGGAATGCCATGAGTTTTGTTTCCCTGCTGAATTTATGCTGCTTTTGCAGGGTGTTTTTTGTCCCCTGTGTAGTCAAATTGTTCTCTTACACATTTATTGCAAACCATCCAGAGAGGCCCTTTTGTTTTCGGGCGATTTATAAATTGCTGTAAATAAATAGTGTAGGAAACAATTCTTAAAACAAGAAAACCATCCATCAGCAGAATGGTGGCAGCACATTAATGAGCCATAGCTCATTAGCCACAAACTCAGGAAATCATAGAATCACAGAGTTGAAAGAGACCACAAGGGCCATCCAGTCCAACGCCCTGCCAAGCAGGAAACACCATCAAAGCATTCTTGACATATGCCTGTCAAGCCTCTGCTTAAAGACCTCCAAAGAAGGAGACTCCACCACACTCCTTGGCAGCAAATTCCACTGCCGAACAGCTCTTACTGTCAGGAAGTTCTTCCTAATGTTTAGGTGGAATCTTCTTTCTTGTAGTTTGAATCCATTGCTCCGTGTCCGCTTCTCTGGAGCAGCAGAAAACAACCTTTCACCCTCCTCTATATGACATCCTTTAATATATTTGAACATGGCTATCATATCGGCCCTTAAACATCTCTTCTCCAGGCCAAACATACCCAGCTCCCTAAGCCATTTCTCATAAGGCATCATTTCCAGGCCTTTGGCCATTTTGGTTGCCCTCCTCTGGACACGTTCCAGCTTGTCAGTATCCTTCTTGAACTGTGGTGCCCAGAACTGGACACAGTACTCCAGGTGAGGGCTGCTTTCTCCTCCTTCATACCTGTCCCCCTGCCACCGACAGGAAGGACAGGTCTCAGGGTTCGGAGAAGCGCTGCACAAGCGCTTCTCCGAACCCCGGGATGTTCTAGCGCCCATTTACTCAACGGGCTGAATTACACTAGTTTTGAAATAACTGGGGTTCTTGCTGCCTTTCCCAGAAGAACCAGGAACAGGGCAGCTTGACAAACAAATACCCCTGTGCTTAAAAGCCAATGCAGGAGGTTGCCAGGCTACTAATGACAGCGTGGAGAGTCTGGGCGAGGGGCTTGAGCTGGCTGGAGGTGCAGCAAATGAGAAGTGTGGGTGGGAGAGAATGAAATTGGATCAGAAGTAGGGAGTGGGAGAGGTGGGGCGCTGCTGCATGAGAGAATATCTAGCCAGGGAGCTTTTCTGTGTGCCCAGAGCAAAATCTTGAACGTGCTGCAGGGCCAGTAGCTGGTGGCTCAGCCCAGATAACTTGCCCATCCAGCTCCTATGGGTAAGGCAGAGGGGGAAATGGTCTCTGATGAAGCACAGTGCTTCTCAGCCCACTGGGCAAGCTTGGAATGGGTATGGGAGGAGCAGTGGCCTGTTTTGGCCAACCTATGCAGTAATGTTTTCATTGGCTAGGGTGCCATGTGCCCTGCTTGACAGAGGACAGACCTCTGTTTGAAAGGGTTTCTCTCTTGGAAGGGCTGCCCAGGGCCAGCCTGGTTGAAAGCAGGCAGAACAACTCACAGCTCACCTGGTCTTCTCCACAATGGGGATGTGTTTTGGATTCCCACTTAACATTGCAGTAAGTCTTTCTATATCTGTATCTCTGGTTGTAAATTAGCATATGCAAATTATATGCAAACATGTGTCCTCTTCACTCCTCTTATTTGGGTGATGTATTAAGGGCCCAGCTAACTTCTCTTTCCACAATTTCATCTTTTGGCTGGAGTCTTGGAGGGAGGCGGGACACAAAAACTGAATTGCTGCTCAGGTTTTTTATTCAGGGTCTGCAGCAAATTCAAGTTCTGACATAAGCTTTTCTAGGCCTGCCACTCACTATTTGCATCATTTTATTCCAAGGAGCTCAAGACACTGTATGTGGTTCCCGACCCATGTTCTTCTCACAACAGCCCTGTGAGTTAGGCCTGACTGGGACAGACTGACCTGCAAGGGCGTCACAATGGGGGGGGGAGTGATGAGGGCGGTACGCCCCGGGTTCCACTCTGGGGGGGGTGCCACTTGGCGCCCCCACCCCCACGACTCCCAAGCCAAGCCTCCAGCCTCCCGGTAAAAAGTCCGTGCCAAGTGGTCTCCCCACTTCTACTCTGATACAGTAGAACCTCGGTTTATGAATTTTTGGTTTACGAACGCCGCGGACCCATCTGGAACGGATTAATTCACTTTCCATTACTTTCAATGGGAAAGTTCACTTCAGTTTATGAACGCTTCAGTTTATGAACAGACTTCCGGAACCAATTACACCCATGCTTCGGGTTAAGTACGCTTCAGGTTGAGTACTCCGCGGACCTGTCTGGAACGGATTAATCCACTTTACATTACTTTCAATGGGAAAGTTCGCTTCAGTTTATGAACGCTTCAGTTTATGAACAGACTTCCGGAACCAATTGTGTTCATAAACCGAGGTACCACTGTACTTTAACCACAACACCACACTGCCTTTATGAGGTAAGGGGCTCAAATAATACACAGAAAGCTTTCTGGGTAGTATTTTTTTTATGGGGACAGAATGAATAAATGAACTTTTTAAAATTCCACTTTCCTACACAGGGAAACAAAATGTATCCAGGGCAGTGTACAAATACAACCTCCCCCCTTTAAAAACAAAATCAGTTATAAAAGAGAATTTAAACAAAATAGCAGTAAAAGCAGTCTGAAAGCAGTTTAAAAGCAAGAGTGCTGGGAGTGAGAGAGCCTGCAAGGTTTCTCCTGGGAGGGTGTTCCATAGATTTGGAGCCACCACAAAAGAGTTGTGTCCCTCCTGTCCACAAATCAGCTTTTAAGCAGGTATTTAAAAAGTGGGGGGCAAGACAGAATGGTGGCACCCACAGTCCAAGGTCCTCAGGTGGGTGGGTAGCATGTCCCATTTTGCTGCTTGAGGTAAAACGGGAAGTCCTGCCCCGCCCTGCCCTGCCCCCCCTGGTGTGCCACCCACCCTGCCAGCCAGCAGAGAAGTTCTCTCTTGTGAGATCTTGTTGGAAACCAGTGCCTGAGCTGGCATGGCTTCTTCACAGGTGGTGGAAGTGGCGGGCAGGGCAGGGCACCCGTGGGTGGCTTCATCCTGCTGGACCTGTGTGTTTGTGTGTAGGGCTGCCATATGTCCATTTTCCCCTGGACACATCCTCTTTTTCAGGATTAAAATTAGTGTCCGGGCGGATTTTTTAAATTTGGCAAAATGTCCGGGTTTCCTTTCTGGGAGAAATGCAGTTGCATGGAATAATTGCCTTGAATTGACACCTTCTGCTTTGATCTCAGCTCTGTCCTCTATCCATCAGCTGATTGAAACAAGAAGAAAGGCCCTCACTTTCTCTCTAGGAAGTGCATCTCACTCCCTTTAACCCTTGGAGAGCCAAGGTGAAGAGCTGTTTTCTGATGCATTCTGACTTCTTGTCAGTCTCATAGAACTTTCCCACAGTGTGGAGGGATTTTTCTTATGAACAGCAAGCAAGCAAACAAACAAACATACATAGAGACAGCTGCAGCTACAGAAGGGGAAGAAAAAGTCAATTGTTATGCAAAGGATCATTAGGGAAATGATCGGAAACAAGATTGCCTATTTTTATGAAGGCACCATTGCAATATTACTTGGGGCCCCTGCTAAAACCATTTTTATTTAGGTAAGTGTTAAATAGTGAGTAGACAACACATCAGTTCTTCAAAGCAGCTCTTTATTTGGAAGCTGGAACAGAACTGAACTGATTGCTGAGCCGGCCTGCTTTTATAGACGGCTGGCTCAAACAATGTATCAAACCTAATTCAAAGTTCCCTCCTAAAGTTCCCTCCTAAAACAACTGCCAAGGACCTGAGGGAAAACTATATACACCAATACAGGGGTCAGAATACTTTTTCAGCAGGGGGCCGGTCCACTGTCCCTCAGACCTTGTGGGGGGGCTGTACTATATTTTGAAAAAATATATATGAATGAATTCCTATGCCCCACAAATAACCCAGAAATGCATTTTAAATAAAAGGATACACATTCTACTAATGTAAAAACATGCTGATTCCCGGACTGTCCGCGGGCCGGATTTAGAAGGCGATTGGGCCGATCCAGCCCCCGGGCCTTAGTTTGGGGACCCCTGCACCAATACATAAGAGAAAGCCTACCTAGACAAGTAGAGGTGACTTATAGTTTTTCCTGTACTTTTAGTTTAAATGCTGGTTTTATTCATATTCTAGGTTTTCTATTAAAAAAAACCTTAAGCCCAATTGTTTTTAATTTTGTTGATCATTTTAATGTATATTTTATGTTCTTTGTAAACCACTTAGAGGTGTTATCTTCAGTTAGCAGTATACAAACTATTGCTAAATAAACTTGCTAGCTGCTTGACCTATTCAAAAGTCCCCAAGTGACTTACAAAATCTGATGTCATGGCATGAAATCCGGGGGTGTGTGTGTGATGCATTACAAAACTGTGTGAAAGTCATACAATTGCTGGAAAAGAAACTCAGCAGCAATAATACACCATCAGTTGGTAGCAAAATCATAGCCTTCATACAGTAGGGGTGTTTAAAATGAGAGTCATAGCAATCTGTAGTTAAAAGTAGAAGTTGCCAGATGTGTCCTCTTTTTCGCTTTTCAAAATATGGCAACCTCTACGGTAAAATATGGCAACCCTGTAAAAGGGCTTCTAAACACAGCCTAGCTCATGTTGTCTAGGCTCTGGTAACCTTTAGGTTAGATTGCTGCAACATGTTTTACATGGGGCTGCCTTTGAAGATGGTTCAGAAACTGCAGCTGGGGCCAAATTTGGCAGCCAGGTGGCTGACCAATGCAAGATGGTCTGAATGTATAACACTGTTTCTGGCACAACAGCACTGGCTTCCAATTAGTTTCTGGGCTAAATTCAAGGTGCTGGTTCAGGAACCCAATGTCTCTTCCCACATGAACCAATGCAGATCCTGCATTTCTCAACTGAGGTTCTTCTCTGTGTTCAGTCTCCGAGGGAGGAGCAGAGGGTGCCAACATGAGAACGGGCCTTTTCAGTGGTGGCCCCCTGCTTGTGCAGAGCTTTCCCCAGGGAGGTTTGCTTGGCTCCATCATTACCTCTATTCAGGCATCAGGCAAAAGCATTTCTCTTCTACCTGGTTTTTGGTCTTCAATTATCTGCAGCCTCCTTCAGTGGGTTGGATGTCTTAGTTTTGACTTTTTATGGTTAGGAAGGATTAGGTTTGACAGGTGAGAAGGCAGGGAAATACCTCTGTGTGGTATGTCTCTGAGGGAATGGATTGGTAATGTGCAGCGGAGGCGTTTTGTCTTTGCCTCATAGTATGGAGAGGCAAGACTTGGGGGGGAGGCCTCTCTTTTTTTTATTTAATTTTTATTGCTTTTGTTCATTGGACAAATATTCTTATACATGAATAAAGTTATTTCATACAAAGAACATTCAAAAAACAAAACAAAAACAAAAACAGAAAAATGTAATGTTAACATTTCTTAAATAAAAATATTTACAAATAAGTGTTCGGTCTCATACCTTATTTACTTTTCTTTTCCTTCCTATGTATTTTCCTTCTAGACTTGTTCTTCCGAACTTGACTTCCTCTTTCCTCTCCCTTGGTTTTGTTTTTTCCAATTCTCAGTTTTCGGTGCTCTATTCTTTCTTGCCTGTCCTAATCCTACATTATTTTCACATATATCTTTATGACAACGGCTATTTATATCCTTGTTGTATTTTCAAATAAACCTACTGGTAGTTTCAAATTTTACAGTAATCTTTTAAATATTCAGCAAATTTATTCCATTCTTTTTGGTACCTTGGGGGGAGGCCTCTCACCCCCCCTTCCACTTTCCCAGTAACACCAGTAAAGAGAAAGGCCAGAGGCAAAGTGGGTGTGGCCTGAGGTAAAAATTAGGGTTGCCATATGCCCTCTTTTACCAGGACAACTCCTCTATTTCATGGGTATGTAAAATGAGAATCGTCATAGCGATCCATAGCTAAAAGTAGAAGTCGGCCAATGTGTCCTCTTTTTTGCACTTCAAAATATAGCAACCCTACTAAAGTGGATGGGGCAACAGGCATGACTTTTTCTGTACAGGCTATATGTCAGCTGCATGGAAGCCAGAGCCACACGTTTCTCTCTCTCCATCCTCTATCTGGGCAAGCAGGGGACACCATCATACTACAACAACACGTTCAGAGGAAGGGTGCAAAGCAGGGCTGGGGAGGCAAAATCCTGAGGGCTGGACTGAAGTTCATTCATCTTAAAGCGCATCCAACACATGTTCAAAGCACATGACTCCCCCCAAAGAAACTGTAGTCCTGTGCTTTAAATGTGCATCGAATGTGTTTTGAATGCACGGTGTGCCCCTAAAAAGCATGAAGAACAACAGGTGCCTTTGGTCTGTATCCAGAAACACAACCCTTGTTCTTGCTCTGTTTTCAATTCTGCAGCATGGGGTAAGGGGGGGGGAATGACTCACGGGCTCTGCACGTGGATGGATGCTGTGGGGGCAAACTTGCCCCTGCCCTTTATCGGGAGGGATAATAGAAATGAATATTCAAGAGGTCAACATTAATATGTCCTCTTTGTGACGTTGGCTTGTTTGCTATTCTCAAACATCCTGCCACAGAGAGATAGCCTTGCATGTTTGTGAGTCATTTATTACCCTAGCTACCATTTGGCTTTAAGAGGCCCCCCCTCTCCTTGCTTGCTTCACCGGCTCCTTTGGTTTAATGTGTTTTCTGTTTGTTTCCCTATTTTCCGCCTTTTGAAAGGCTAACAACACGCAAGTTGATGAGGTACAAATAAAAAGTAAATAGTACAGGTTGGTTGCTAGCCCCCCCAAATGTCCAGCTATTTGCATTTGAAAACAATTTTCCCCCTCTGAAGAGCAGAAGCATGAAGCAGTTTCAAGTCAGAGCTTAGGGAAACTGCTGCAATAATTCTATAATTTTTTAAATATAATTTTTATAATTCTATCATTTTTATAATTCTGTAATTTTTTAAAAAACGTACAAGCCACCCTTTGTGCAGAAATTGCTATCGACAAAGGAATGTAAAGATGCAAAAACTTTTAAATGCAAGCCAACAGTATAATCAAGTGAGGAAGAAAGCAGCTGGATCTGGTAAAAAGAAGAGGACGACCATAATCCAAAATGCCTGAGCAAATAAAACAAAGTTTTAACCTGGTGCCAAAGAGAAATGTAGTGTTGGCAGCCGACACAACTTCCTTGAGAGGGCATCCTGCAGTTGGGGCACCACCAGAGGAGAAGGCTTTCCTTCATACATGAGGTACCTTGTGTAAAGCTGGATCTTGGCCAACGATAACTCTGTTGTGGGAAGAGGTGCTCCTTCTGATATCTGGGCCCCAAGGGCAGCACTACTAGCACTTTGAATTGGGCTTGGCAGCAAATCCAGAGCCAATGTATTATAGACTGTCTGGCAGGAGTGGGGGACACCGGCAGCCCCCAGATGCTGCTGGACTCCCAGCTCTCATTGGCTCCAGCCAGCATGGCTACTGGTCAGGGATGGTGAGACTTGGAGCCTGGCAACATTCACATATGCTGTTATTTAATAATGTTTCAAGTTTTTAAATTTCTTTTTAATTAATTAAAATTTATGTTTTGTTGATCCTTTTGCAAGCAAGCAGGAGGAATAGAGCATATTTTTTAAAAAGGATATGCTTTGCCTGGCTGTCCAACACTTCAGCTGGTGTACAAGATGTTCCAGCTTCTTTCTCAGCTACTGAGGTGTAATGATTTTTCCTGTAACTTGTCCTCACCTTGTCTGTGCTATTCAAGTGCATGAATAAGAGGCTGTTTGGTCAATAAGTGCCAGAGCACTATTTCGGTAAAGGAGTTAAGTAGGGATGTTGGAACAGCTGAATAGGAATTGTATATTAATGACTCCAACCAGATAATGATGCAACAGTAATTTGAGTTCCTTTTCTCAGTCCTCTGCGGACACAGTCCCATTTAGAAGGAAGCTATGTGTGGCCGTTCTTTATGGTTAATCAAATTTGTATAATGCCCTGTGCCTGTAGATCTCAGGGCAGTTCTCAGCATAAAATCTCAATATAAAAAACACAAAATACATAATACAAATAATAACATTCTGTTCCTCAGGTACTTGTTTAGGACCAGTGACAGCCACCCTATCCTGAAGGATGGTAACAAAGGGGGAAACAAAGCCATGCATTTAAATAAATACTGTACTTCCAACAAAAGAGAAAACAACCTTTCTCCCTCCTCTATATAGCATCCTTTAATATATTTGAACATGGCTATCATATCGGCCCTTAACCTTCTCTTCTCCAGGCCAAACATACCCAGCTCCCTAAGCCATTTCTCATAAGGCAGGCATCCCCAAACTGCGGCCCTCCAGATGTTTTGGCCTACAACTCCCATGATCCCTAGCTAAAAGGACCAGTGGTCAGGGACGATGGGAATTTTAGTCCAAAACATCTGGAGGGCCGAAGTTTGGGGATGCCTGTCATAAGGCATCATTTCCAGGCCTTTGGCCATTTTGGTTGCCCTCCTCTGGACACGTTCCAGCTTGTCAGTATCCTTCTTGAACTGTGGTGCCCAGAATTGGACACAGTACTCCAGGTGAGGTCTGACCAGAGCAGAATACCATGGTACTATTACTTCCCTTGATCTAGATGCTATACTCCTAATGATGCAGCCCAGAACTGCATTGTTTTTTTTAGCTGCTGCATCACACTGTTGACTCATGTCAAGTTTGTGGTCTCCTTTTCACGTGTACTGCTCTCAAGCCAGGTGTCTCCCATCCTGTATTTGTGCCTTTCAATTTTTTTTGCCCAAGTGTAGTACTTTACATTTCTCCCTGTTAAAATTCATCTTGTTTGCTTTGGACACGTGTTTGGATTTTGTGACCTAGTTGGAGTGGAAGTGACTTCCGTGGTTGGGGAGCAGACACAAAAAGTGCCTCTACGTCAGAGTTTTCCAGACTTTTCATGTTGGTGACACACATATTAGACATCCATCATTTTGCAACACAGTAATTCAGTTTTACTAGCAAACTGGAGGTTAAACTAACGCGGGGAGCATTCATGCGACACATCACACCACAGCCGATACACTAATGTGTTGCGGCACACAGTTTAGAAACCTCTGCTCAATGTGTTTATTGTCTAAACCAGGCGCCAGCAAACATTTTCAGCAGGGGGCCGGTCCACTGTCCCTCAGAGCTTGTGGGGGGCCAGACTATATTTTGAAGGAAAAAAATGAACGAATTCCTATGTCCCACAAATAACCCAGAGATGCATTTTAAATAAAAGGCCACATTCTACTCATGTAAAAACATGCTGATTCCTGGACCATCCACGTGCCGGATTTAGAAGGCGATTGGGCTGGATCCGGCCCCCTGACCTTAGTTTGCCTACCAATGGTCTAGGTGTATCATTAAGAGGACACCTTTGTTGACTTTCACAGAGCATAAAGGAACAGGTTGGAGGGGAAGGCTTCTCAATGTATTTCATGCTATTTCATGCTTTGCTAGCATTTTTAATTTACCACCCTATTAATTGCTTTGGTAGCATTTTTAATTTACCACCCTATTAATTGCATTGCTATTTTGACAGACAGGCAGTGGTCTCACGGAGAAGATGCTGAGGACAGGCAGGAAGTGACCAAAAGGTATTGAAGAACACAGCTGGGTGTGTCACCTCCCAAGATAGCCTGTTGTTTGTATCTAGTGGCACACACTGTCCTCAGATTCAGCTGCTTGTCTAGTTGGCTTCTGTATGTGACCCTGCATCCCACTTCCCCCCCAGGGAGTTTAGAGCAGCACCCACAGATCCTTGTTCCATCATATTCTCACAGCAGCCAGTGAGGTGGCTTTGGCTGAGAGGTAATGATTGCCTTGAAGTTCCTCAGCAAGTTGGGTTTTTATTGACAGAGTGCGGCCACCAGGCTCCTCTGATCCTGACTCCAGCTGGCGTGTTGTGATGGTTGAGATCAGAACTACCTGTTGTGACCCACAAACCAGGCTCCTCCTCACGTGAGCGGCTGTGGGATAGTGGTTAGAGTGCCAGACTAGGGGGCCATGGTTCAAATCTCCACTTGGCCATGAAACTTACTGGGTGTGACCTCAGGCTGGTCACTGCCTCTCAGCATAACCAGTCTTATAGGGTTGTGGGGATTAAGTGAGGAGAAGAACCATTGGACGCCACTTTGAGTTCCTTGGAGAAAAAGGTTGGATATAAATACAGTAAATAGAAACTAAAAATAAAATGATCCTGAGGGAGATACAGGTGGCAAGGGAGCTTCACCCAAGGCCTTTCCTGTCTCCTGTCTCCTTCAGACATGGATGGTGAGGTGCCAGTAAACTCCCCTTCTCTTTCATGGTGTGAGGAAGGACCTGAATGCCCAGTCAGCTCCTCGATGAGCTGGGATCAGTGGCAGGATAAACTCTCCAGCCTCCACAAGGCCTTCCATGGCCCCAGCTCTTGGCTCAGATAAGATCTTCAAAATCCTGGCCAGGTCAGCAGGGGTCACTGGGAGCTGCTGAGGGTTTCGGCCCATTAGGAACGTAGGAAACTGCCTTATACCGCAAGACACCCTTGGCCCATCTAGCTCAGTATTGTCTGCTCTGGTTGGCAGTGGCTCCCTGGGTTTGGGGGCAGCTGTCTCTCCCAGCCCTACCCAGACATGCTGATACCAGTACTGGAAGGAATTTTTTAATTTTTTGTTTCCTCAGGTGAAGGTCACCGGACATTGTGGCATCCTTAGGATATGTGACTTTATTCACACATATAGACAAGCTGAGCATAGGGCAGAGGGACTCACGAGCATTAATACCCCAACAGGTTTTGTTTCCCCAGAAGGTTTCCAGCGAAGCCAGGACAGAGCAAGCCAGGTCTCTGGGCTCACCTAGACTTCCTTTTGTGCCATGTTTCTAAGCCCAGGTCTGGGCTTTAAAGCTCCATGTTTGAAATGATTTATTTTTTTGTCCTGGTGTTTCCCCCATAATTTACTGCTGAATCAGAGCAAACAGCCGTCGGGTTTTCCATGGACTGCCATTTGCTCTGATTCAGCAATAAAACACAGGTTTTCTCAGGGGAAGTGCCAGGACAATAATTAAACCAACTGCTGCAACACCAACCACCTTCACAAAAGAAGTTGGTCTTTACATCTGAAGAAGTGTGCATGCACACGAAAGCTCATACCAAAATAAAAACTTAGTTGGTCTTTAAGGTGCTACTGAAGGAATTTTTTAATTTCACCTTAACAAAGTAACTGGCTTGGCTGGTTTCCACTCATAGATTTGAACCTCACATACGCAGGATCACAGGCTTGGAAGGGACCCACAGGCACCATCAAGACTGATCCCCCGACCCTTATCACTATTTCACAGGGTTGGTGGCGGCTGCTGAAGTGTGCAGGGGGACTTGGGAGAAGAAGCAGAGCAGACTTCTGTGGGCGGAGGGGCGGAGGAAGGGATGCATGATGTAGAGCTGCCATTTTGGGGGGCAACCTTCCATTGTTTGTAACATGTGGCCCTGCCCTGAAACTTCATGACAAGGGAAGAAGAAGGGAGGGGAATGTTGAACTGGTTGCTCACAGCAGGCAGTATTCAGGCAGTATTCAGCAGTCATATCCTTTCTGGGCTGGCTCTACTAGGAGGCTGAGTGAGGCAAGCAACAGCAGCTGGAGGATAGAGCTGTGTGCGTGCCCCATCACATGGGCTGCCCACTGCACCCACTAAGCAAGCCTGCTGCTCTCAGCCATTGCAGATAATGCAGTCCAGTTGCATCCAACATTGGAGGAAGATTCAGGTGCCGGTTTGCTTGGCTTTTGTGCATTGACTGGAGCAGGATGGGCAAGATCTTGTCCTTGGCTTCAGGCAGCAAAATGTTTGGGGCCAGCCCTCTCCAGGTGAGACTAGAGATTTGCCCTAAGTCCCCTTTAATGATGACAGGAGCAGGCTGTCCCTCTTTCCAGAGTTTCCTGGGGAAATCCTTATGTCTGTCGCTCACCCTTTCAACCTTGGAGTCCTCGTTAGATTTCAGGAAGCAGAGGAGGAAGAGAGGCAGTCTCTCCAGATGTGTACATTTGCATTTCCCAGCAATGGCACACCGTCACAGAACAAATATTTTAAATAAATGGAAAAGCCCACAGATAAGATGCACAGGTGGGGGAGGAGGGGGGGGGAGGCTAGGATGCACGCAAACCACCCAGCAGATGCCTGATCTAACTTGATTCTTTGTGTTTCCACCTAATGTAATTATAACAGGCAATGTTGCGCTAGTTGGTTGAGAGCCCAGCAGCCTGTACACTGAGATAAGACAGGGTGGTTTTTTTTTGCATTCGTGTAAACATTCAAGAAGGTTGCTTTGACATATGCTAATCCCTCACGTATCCTTTGCCCTAATTTAATTACTATAGCCTGCATAACCTACCAACGACATAACTGAGTTTGACATGGACGAGTTACAGTGATTGGGCCGATTGGCTCAGAAGCAGCAGTGAAGGGCTAGGAGCACCAGCCCTGATATTCAAGAGTATTCCATTTCCCTACAGTCATAGAATCCTACTGTAGAATCATAGAGTTGGAAGAGACCACAAGGGCCATCCAGTCCAACCCCCTGCCAAGCAGGAAACACCATCAAAACATTCCTGACAGATGGCTGTCAAGCCTCCACTTAAATACCTCCAAAGAAGGAGACCTCCGCTTAAAGACCTCCAAGGAAGAAGTCTAAACTGGCTACACCAGTGTTTCCCAAAGTGGGCAATACCACCCCCAGGGGGGGGCACTGGAATGATCCAGGGGGCAGTAGTAGCCTCAGGTGCAATTGGCGGGCATTGAATAAAAATAAGGGGGCAGTGGAAGCACAAAGAAAGAAGAGAAGAGAATAAATTTTTGAAAAACCCTTTCTACATGTTTCATCTTTGTGTAATGACACTTACCACCCAGTCGGGTGCCATTGTGGGATGGTGACAACGCCTCCCCTTGATCCAGCAGTCATACTGGAGGCGAAGGTTTTCCCAGGTTTGGGTGAAGCAGGTTGCAGCTTGTCTGCCTATTTGGCCAAGGGCAGGCAGGCTGCACCACCCACATTAACCCCGAGGGGGATTGGACTGAACTGGCAAGCTTTACTCTGGCTCTTCCCTTGATTTTCTAATCCCAGGGCCAAGTCCGCCTCCTTGTCCAGTTTTGAAAA
This sequence comes from Zootoca vivipara, assembly GCF_963506605.1. NCBI lineage: Eukaryota > Metazoa > Chordata > Lepidosauria > Squamata > Lacertidae > Zootoca > Zootoca vivipara. The sequence goes on along the minus strand of NC_083289.1, from coordinate 5,123,470 downwards.
ACCATCCATATATGTTTTATCTGTTGTGTAATGACTATGTTGTAGGACATAGGCAGAAATATAGATACATAAAAGAACTACATATTTCTATTTGTTTGCTTAAAGCAGGTAAATTTCCAGGGGGGTGCTGAGTAATTATTTTTCTGAAGTGGGGATAGGTAGGTCAAATAAGTTTGGGAAGTTGTGGGCGACACTATCAAGCTAGGAACATGAGAGTAAGTTTCACCAAAGGTACTGATTTGATGGGCAGGGTGCCACCCCTCTGAAATTATTTACTCATTAATTCAATTTCTAGCCTGCCCTTCATTAGTTCATGATCCCAGGGTGATTAACAACAAAATAACATCTGTGCCATCAACAAAACCCATTAAATTTCACATGTACCAATTAAAACCTGAGGTAAAAATATACAGTCTGGACAATACAGCTGACAGACACCCATCACTTTGCAAGTTGGCCACATCAACCCAGCTCCTGACAAAGGCCTGAGAAAGGAGGTATGTCTTCAGCTAGTACTGGAAAGAATCCCCAAGGGAAGGTTGAGACACCACACACCAAACTTTACTCAATGGCAGGACATTGAGAAGGGCCTCCCTTGCAAAACTCAGCACATGGGCTGGCTGGTAGAGCTGGGAGCTGGAGTCCAGCAGCACTGGTTCTCTCTGCCCACCCAGGAAGACCCAGGATCTTCCAGAGCAAAAAGGGCTGTTGTGTTCCTGCAGCCTTGGTGTTCTTCAGTTCTGGTTTGCTGCATCCCAGCAGTTCAGCATCCATTCCTGACTTGCTCTTCAGCCCTCCTGACTGCTGGCTTTGTGCCAAGGCTCCAGGTTCCTAGTTCACCCAGACCTAACAGTCTGGGGGGGGTGATTTCTGCTTCCTCTCCTCCTAATCATCCGACCCTCCCTGCAGTCCAGCCTTAGTAATCTGCAGGGAAAAAATGCTTGGGGACAGCCATGGCCAAAGTCGATAAGGGGCAAATCTAATAATGGAGCATTAAGCACACAGAACTCCAGCTAATCTCTCCTATTTATATTTCCACTTAATGTTCACGGTGTAAACAAATATTACTTTAAGGTGGACTACCTGACAGCACATGTTGTAGGTGGCTGAAATATTTTTTTTTTATTTTGTTATCCCTGGTTCCTGATTGAAAGGTGTTTTGAATGTTCTAGCCACCAACTATTTGGACTCCAGTCTTCCTAAAAACGGAAAGTCTGCAAGTTGCTGTTTGCACTATAGTACTTTATCTTGCCTACTCGGAATTCACTCCAAGTCTCCAAACACAAGGGAGATTTTGATGGACACACTTTTCTCACATGATGCTGTTTAGTTGCTGATTGTGAATGGAAGGTCAGGTACTGGTACAACCTTCCTCCTCTTCAAGGTCACAAGAGAGGAAGGTCAGCTTGCTCCCTCCATTGGCACCATGGGCAGAGATTTGGGACCTTTAACTAAACTCTCAGCACCTGCAGCTGGGACCTGTCAAGACTGCCAGATCTTATTGTTTACAGCCTGTCAGGGTTTGTTGTGACTACTCTTGAGTAATGACCATCCACATGCTTGTCTTTCAGACGTTTTTATTGGTGCACATATTTACAGTGTAACAGATTGCTCATTTCATGTCTACCCGCTCGAGTCAGATTCCTGCACTAAATGCTTCCGCGTTCGCGGCCAGCATAAAAGCCTCGGAACTGAGAAGCGCCTCCCTTTCCTCCTCTTTCTGTCTGACCTATTCCTGTCCACTCTTCCCGCCTCCCTCTCTTCCTGCCTATGGAGCAGAGGCTCTTTAGTGTTGCCAGAGCCCTGCCACTCCCTCTCCGTTTCCTGACTCACCCCTTCAGACCCTTCGCTCTCATGACTGCTTGGAGACGGGCTGCTTCTGATGAGGGGGGGTTTCTCTATAATCCCTCCCCATTACACAGCCAATTCCCATTTCTATATAAATCACAAAACAAAATATATGGAAACAAGGCAATACATCCAGGTATTGTGTATACACTTTTCAAAAATGCAAATAATCAAAACTTAAAATGGTAAAATTCTCCTGATCAATTACATTGAAAAACAACAATAGCATTAGAAGGCAGCACCAGTAGCACATTCAAAGTTCTGCTATAGGTGGGGCCTAGTTTAGCAAGCTACCTGGGACTAGGTCATTTGTCTTCCTCAAGGGGAAGCATTCAAACATGCAACCCCATCTTAGCCACAGTGGCTATGCCATGTTCAGAGTCAGTTGATATCAGATCATAGAAATATAGAATCACAGAGTGGTAGAGTTTGAAAGAACACCAAGCCAAGGTCATTTAGTCCAACCACCTGCAATGCAGTAATCCCACTCCTAGATACTGGGAGAGGATTATTGCCTTCCTGTCCTGCTTGTGGCATTCCTTGATGACCACAGTGGGAAACAGGATGCTGGACCAGGTGGGTGTTGGATCTGATCCAGCTTACATTCTTAGCAGCTGCCTCTACAGTATACTGGTCTTCAGATCCCCTAACTCACTTGCAGAAAAGCTGATGCATGCCCTAAACATGGATCCATTGGATGCAATGAACTGTAGGATATCAGTTGTGTTTATTGGCCGTAGTCGTTCATTCATTCGTTACTTCAATGGATCACTGCAATGTGCTTAATGCGAGGCATCCTTGGGGCTTAACTGAGAAGCTGCAGCTCATGGAGAATGCAGCAGCACGATTGCTGACAGGAGTCACACTGTCAGCATAAAACACTGCACAGAGATGTGCACTGGTTGTCAATTTGCTACCAGGTCAAGTTCAAGGTGTTATTATTAGTATGTAAAGCCTGTAACAAGTTGGGACCATTTCACCTGCAAGATCACCTTAATCCATACATGCCCACTAAATCACTTTGACCTATTATAGGCGCTCCATAACACCTTTTTCACATTTGCAACAAATTGGCCTTTCAGTGTGGCAGCAGCTGCACTTTGCATTAAAAAGATGTCTGCAAACATGACATGAAGGCTGGCAACATTAACCCCACTGCGTAGGAACCCCTTGGAGACGACCACAGGGCCTGGAGACAATCGGTCAGGCTGTGTATCCACAGCAGTGACCAGAGGAAAAATGACCACTGGGAAGAGCGTAGAGAGAAGAAACGCCATGGTGCACCTGCACCAGCACAACCAGATACCTTCATCTTCCCCAGCTGCAACAAATCATGTCTCTCCCGTATCAGCCTCCACAGCCACAGCAGGTGCTGTAACGCTCCAATAATTTGACTTCACCTCTGAAGGCACACTCTTCCATTGTCTCCCGAGACAGACAGATGCCCACAAAAATAAGCATACACGTTGGAACTCTGCTTATTGACATCAGGCAAGTGCCTTTGCTGTAATCTTTTCAGTGCCTGCTAAAAAATATTTTTGTTTAGGCAAGCCTACCTGAATACACTGTGCTGCTTGGGCTTGCCGATCGAAAAGGTCAGTGGTCCGAATCCCCGCGATGGGGTGAGCTCCTTTTGTTCGGTCCCAGCTCCTGCCAATCTAGCACTTTGAAAGCACGCAGTGCAAGTAGATAAACAGGCACCGCTCCAGTGGGAAGGTAAACGGCATTTCCGTGTGCTGCTCTGGTTTTGCCAGAAGCGGCTTAATCATGATGGGCACATGACCCAGAAAAACTGTCTGCAGAAGTGGACAAACGCCAGCTCCGAGCCCCTCGGCCTGTAAAGCCCAGAGTCGTTCACGACTGGAGTTAATTGTCAGGGGTCCCTTTACCTTTACCTGAATATGTAAAATGTTGATATGTATTTTAATTGGTTTTTGCATATTGTTGATTTTAATTATTTTTGAATGTTTTAAAAAGCTGCTTTTAACTTTTAACTTACTATTTTATTTTATTTTATTTTATTTTATTGTAAACCACTTGGACATTTCTTGCTTTTGTTTTTTAGGGTCAATATACATCTTATGAAACAGAGAAAATGAAACTGATTGATTTTATAGGGACCTTTGGACACTGGCTATTATACCACTGCAAGGTACGTCAGTAGTTCTAGAGGGCACATCTCATATAATATGGGAAACCCCTTAAAAATGTGGGATGGAACACTGGGGCAGACAAGTCACAACAGTTCCTAGAGTGTCCACCAACAGGAACTCACCTGGGGAACACCTGACTAAGTTCCTGTTCCCCCAGACATGCAAATGAGATGGATTAGCTGGGACAAAAGCCCCTGGCCAGCAGCCATTCTCTCTCTTAGCCTTTTCTCCTCCGATGGGAACACATCTCCAGGGAATCTCCAGTTAGGATGGTTCTCCCTCTTGGCCTGCTGCCAAGAGTGAGACCAAATGGAGCCTTACCTTACTAAGTAGTCTCCACATGTATATACTTGTAACTTTTCTACGTAAGCCTGCCTTTCTGAGATTATGCTGTTAACTCAGGATGAAACTGTAAGTAAACTCTATCTTATTTTATAAACACTGTGTTGTGTATTTCTTTTAAGAGGGACAAAGGGGATTTGCCAGGAAGTATAATATTGTTGTATAGGTTTTAACAAACCTGAACGCACACGTTTTGCTGCGCACAAAAGGGGAATGTCACTCTGCTGATATTGGAAGCTTGCTAACACAAGCTTGGATAGGATCTATCTAATAATATATCCTAATCCACATCCCTAACATTCCCACAAAAAATTCCTCTGGGCATGTCCCTCTGCCACTCAAGCAGCAAATCTATCCTCACCTGTGGCAAGCCCTCTTCCATGGGGGTATGCGGACCTGGGAGATACTGCTCAATTTGGTTGGCACAAGCAAAGCATTAAAATAAAAGATGTTATCTATCCCTCTGCTAAAAGCCAGACAACAGCCAGCTTGTGAGATGAGCGTTTCCTGCAAAGGATTTGAATTGAAACCAGCCTTTGGGAAACAACAACTGCCTTGTTTCATCTGATAAATCGTCATTGTAAAACAATATCTAGGCCTCTCTGGCCACTGTTACAGCCCCCACGCCTCTGCGAAAGGCACACCCCAGCAGCAGGTGCAGCTGTAGAATGACAACAATGCGCACCATGAAAACAACTCACTTGCCACTACGGATACTGTATATCATATATCAATATCCTAGCGCCCTTATTCAAATCTATGGTATGACCGCATTTGGAATACTGCGTACAGTTCTGGTTGCCTCACTTCGAAAGACATAATTCAAAATGGTCAGAAAAGGGCAGCCAATATGATTGATGTGGTGGAGTGTCTCTCACAAATATAACAATAAGAAGAAGAATAATACCTCGCCCATCTGGCCGGGTTCCCCCAGCCACTCTTGGCGGCTTCCAACAAAACATTAAAATACAGAAATCCATCAAACATTAAAAGCTTCCCTAAACAGGGCTGCCTTGAGATACCTTCTAAAGGTTTGGTAATTGTTGTTCTCTTTGACCTCTGGTGGGAGGGCATTCCACAGGGTGGGTGCCACTACCGAGAAGGCCCTCTGCCTGGTTCCCTGTAACTTGGCTTCTCGTAGCGAGGGAACCGCCAGAAGGCCCTCGGTGCTGGACCTCAGTGTCCAGGCAGAACGATGGGGGTGGACTGAGGCTGTTGCAACATCCAGGGCTTTTTAGTTTAGAGGAAAGGCAAGAAAGAGGAGACATGCTACCGGTAGAAATGTATGAAATTATACACAGCATGGAGAAAGTGAATAGAGAAATATCTCTCTCTCTCTCTCTCTCTCTCTCTCTCTCTCTCTCTCTCTCTCTCTCTAACAGAACTCAAGAACAACCAAGGAAGCTGAATGTTGAAAGACTCAGGAGATATAAAACGAAGTACTTCTTCACACAGCACATGGTTAAAATAGAATTTCCTTCCACAGGTAGTAGTGATGGCCACCAACTTGAAGACTTTAAAAGAGCATTTGGACAATGTCATGGAGGATAAGGCTACTAACCTTGATGGCTATGTTCTGCCTCCATGACTGAAGTCAGTAGTCCTCTGAATGCCAGTTGCTGGGAATCACAAATGGGGAGAGAGATGTTGCCCTCAGGTCCTGCTGGAGGGATTCCCATAGGCATCTGGTTGACTTCTATGAGCACAGGAGCTAAACTAGGTGGGCCCTTGGTCTGATCCACCTTGTCCAGAAGACTGCCACAGGAAGGACAAGTCATTCTTTCAAGCAGCATGAATTAATTGCTTGCAGAAGGCTTTTGAGATTAGGCTGGGAGCCACATGAAACTAGCCTGTGGGCTTCATACAGCTCTATGGCCACCTGTTTAGTCCAACTATTAAAACAGAAACGATGATGCATGCATTATTAAAAAGTCAGTAAAGTCCCCCACAAGACTGGTGCACAGTCTCACCTTGACCAATATAGCTTGGAATGATCATTCTGTGATGAAATAAAAAACCTCTAAAAATAATAACAGGCGATGAGGTCTGTTCCATTTGGGGGGGGGGCATAGCTCAGTGGTAGGACCCATGGTTTGCTGCAGAAGGTTCCAGGTTCAGTCCTCAACATCTCCAGTCAGAAGAATCACAGGTAGCAAATGAAGACTGGCCAGTCAGAGGAGGCAACACATAACAACTACACCACATTGGCTCTCACCTGTAAGCTCACACAGATCTCATGTATAGCTCTTTTGCACAAATAGTGAAATGGATTTTGTGTTTAATGGTTCTGATGATCCATTCTGTCATGGTGCATCAACAAGTCTATGGAACCAGGTATGCTTTTGCACATGAACTTTGGATAAGGTGCTGGGAAGGAAGATGAGACACACCTACTAATCAACTATCACAAGAGGTGCCAAAGAGGTGCTGACCAAGGTCCTGAGGCTGGATTAGGTTGTCTGAAAGACTAACTGGGCAAGTGAGCTCCACGAGAGAAGGGGAGGGGATCATACACATTCCACACTCAATAAAGTTCAAGGGAATGATAATATATAATATAATAATAATACCAATAATAATAATAATAATAATAATAATATATTTATACCCCACCCATCTGGCTGGGTTCCCCCAGCCATTCTGGGTGGCTTCCAACAGAAAAATAAAATACAATAATCTATTAAACATTAAAAGCCTCCCTGAACAGGGCTGCCTTCAGATGTCTTCTAAAAATCTGGTAGCTGTTTTTTTGTTCGACATCTGATGGGAGGGCGTTCCACAGGGCGGGCGCCACTATCGAGAAGGCCCTCTGCCTAGTTCCCTGTAGCTTTGCTTCTCGCAGCGAGGGAACTGCCTGGACCTCAGTGTCTGGGCTGAATGATGGGGGTGGAGACGCTCCTTCAGGTATACTGGACCCAGGCCATTTAGGGCTTTGAAGGTCAGCACCAACACTTTGAATGAGTTAGAGGTGATGAGAGGGATCCTTTTCTGCCTGAGACCCTGAAGAGCCACTGCCAGTCAACAGAGACAATACTGGGGGACAGGGGGGACGGGACAGAGACGATACTGGGACATATAGGCAAGAAATCTGGCCTGCAGGAGGTTTGATTCCAAAGTTCCACATTCAGATTTCACATATATGGTGAAGGCATAGTCTAGAAAATGAATATAAAAGCAACTTCTTTACAAAAGAAGAAGAGAAATAAGCACCAAGTGAAGTGAGGCAGATGACTGCCAAAGGGAGAGCTTTTTTGGTGGTGCTACCTCAGCTATGGGATGAGGGTGGCGCTGTGGGTTAAACCACAGAGCCTAGAGCTTGCCAATCAGAAGGTTGGTGGTTCGAATCCCTGCAATAGGGTGAGCTCCCATTGTTCGGTCCCAGCTCCTGCCCACCTAGCGGTTCGAAAGCATGTCAAAGTGCAAGTAGATAAATAGGTACCACTACAGCGGGAAGGTAAACTGCATTTCCTTACCCTGCTCTGGTTCGCCAGAAGTGGCTTAGTCATGCTGGCCACATGACCTGGAAGCTGTACGTTGGCTCCCTCGGCCAGTATAGCCAGATGAGTGCCGCAACGCCAGAGTCAGTCACAAATGGACCTAATGGTCAGGGGTCCCTTTACCTTTTACCTCAGCTATACAACAGCTTCCCTACATACATAAGAAACTACATAACTACAACATAACAAAAGTAGTCAAAAACAATAGGCAAAAAATTTCAAATACATACCCAAACTAAACAATTTCCACATAAATGGCAAGATCTATAATAAAGATACTGAAAACCAACAGCAACCACCACCCATAACCCCCCCCCCAAACACCCCAACCCTGTTCAGCAGCCTCAGCTTTTGTGCTGGAGTTAGTCAGGGCCCAGGCCAGGTGGAAAAGGCCTGCATGGCAGGGAGCAGGGCCTTCTGCAACTCACAGCCAAGATGGTCTTTGGCCTCCAGCAGCCTCAGCTTTTGTAGCTGGAGTCAGGTTTGGGGCGTGTGTATTTGCTCTCTTCTAATGTTTTTTGCTGCTGATTTTCACTGCAATAGTCTGTGTTTTTCACATTGTTTTAGCAGGGAACATTTAATTATGGGTGACCATGAACAATAAATAAATAAGGTGGTTAAGGGAAAGCAAACTTTCTGTGAGCAGGATTGATGGGCGATTGACATACCTGCCAAGTTGCTGTCAGAGAAATAAGGGACCGGGCCGGAAATAGCAGACCGGAAGTACCGCTGCCGCCATTTTGGAACTGGGCGGAGCATGCTCAGAAGTGACTTTTGATGCTGCTTTGCCAAGTTCCAAAATGGCCACCGCGCCAGAAGTCGCACTGCAGCCATTTTGGAACTGGGCAGAGCAGCATCAAAAGTCGCTTCTGAGCATGCTCCGCCCAGTTCCAAAATGGCTGTCGCGCCAGACTAAACCGGGGAAAAACAAAAAAAAATCCGTTTTTTCAGCTAGGAACAGCTGGAAAAACGGGGATTTCCTGGGGAAAACGGGAGACTTGGCAGCTATGACGATCGACAGGCCTCATCCTGGTTTGTAGACAGATCTTGTGGTGGGCACCTAGGCAGTGTATTTGTGCCAATTAGCTTTTGAACATTTGGCCTTTCTTGTATTTGTTTCTTTGCAGACTCCATGGGTACACTTAGCAAAACAACATCAAACCTTTGGTTACATAAAACATGCTCAATACCCACACGAGACGTAACCGGCTGTAGCCTACTCTTGCATAAATAAAGTATATTATTCACTGTATCATATGTATAGATTTCAACAGAAATAAGTCATAAAAACATAGCTGCCAAGTTTTCCCTTTTCTCGCGAGGAAGCCTATTCAGCATAATGGAAAATCCCTGAAAAAAAGGGATAACTTGGCAGCTATGCATAAAAAGCAGAAGAGTCAGTAGACGCAGGTGGAATAGATACTAGCATACGTTTGGACCTGATCCCTGAACTGATTAGTGTGTGTACTGATCTACTGACTTCTCTGCTTTTTATGCCTTATTTCTGCTGAAATCTATAATATGATACAGTGAATAATATACTTTATTTATGCAAGAGTACAGCCGGCTATGTCTCATGTAGACTTCATGGCTACAGGCATATAACTTTATCAGTGCCTGTCTAATCAACCAGCAAAGGTAAACAGAGCATGCTTCTATGATGTCCCCCAAATCTATAATTGCTAGAAATAAACATTTGGGTTGGGATCCTCTCTGTATCTTTGCAAACTACCAATGGTGATGCTGTGGGTGGTTTGAGCCAATAAATGATCTTTTCTCCTTTCCGAGTTCTGCTATAGCTTCTATTATATATCAATAAGCATATTTCATGAAGTCTATTTCTGGGCTCAGATCAATACTAATGACAAAGCAAAAACATTAAAATGACCCCCCCCCAGCCCTGGTGAACAAAGTTCTGCTCTAGTGAGCAGGCAAAAGTGGAAGAATGAGAATCATGTATTTATCCCAAGACTTCATCAGAGGAAGCTGCCATATACTGTACTTACTCAGACCATTGGTCCCTCAAGTGCAGTATTGCCTACGCTGACTGGTAGTGGCAGGAGGTATTTCCCAGTTCTACATGGAAACACCAGGAATTAAAGCTGGAACCTTTGCATGCAAAGGAGGTGCTCTACCTGCTTGCCAAGCATGGGGGTTAGTGTGACTCCATCCTATTTCCTTCCACTGAGGCCTTTTACACACACACAGTGCCAGGCTCTTTGTCCAGCAGCTGGTGTCCCTGATAAAATCTGAACTGTCAGAGAAAGGCTTAACATAACCTCTTAGAATCATAGAATTGTAGAGTTGGAAGGGACCCTGAGGCTCATCTAGTCCATGCCCTCTGATGCAGGAACTTCAACTCTTGATGTATCTGTGCTTATCCCTAATCAGCAAATGTTGCTGCTGAGAAAACAGAGCTGCTCTGCTCATGGTCTTTGTAGCCTGCAGCACTCTTAAGGGAGTTAGAGCTAGAAATATTTCCCAGCTAATCCAGCCTGCTTTGTCAAATATTGATATAATGCACCCTCTCCCCTTAGCAACCTCTGCTGTCTAAACAGAAAGCCATGATCAGCATAGGTGGGATATGAAAAATGATGACGTGGGCCTAACGGGAAATACGTGATTTTTAAGAAAACAAGCTCAGCCATACAGCTGGTCTCCCCCACTCCCGTCTCCATCCAAAAAAGCTAATAACTTCCAGACTGAACTCTGTGTTCCAAGTCTCCTGTTTACCTCTTCTACAGCTCTCACAGAAAGGCAGGAACACTTGTGCTAGGTGAATAGTCTTATGATGCAACTAATCTATCTCAGGGAACGGAAAGGGTATTTATCTCTTTTTGGGGTTGTCAATAGCTCCTCTTGGGTGTAAAGAGAAACCTTAGCCCAACCTAGGTGTATTCTTAAGACCATTTTTTGCTTAATAATAATAAAATGGAACATGAGTATATGGAATCAAAGACTGTGTATTTGTTGTGTATTGAGTCAAAGGATTTTATATCTGTATTACTATTGTCTGTATTTGCATTAGGGTAAAGTAACTGCCTTTTGGTTCCAGAAGGTACAGCTACTATTGGTTCATTTAAGCTGCTGTTTTTGGATCCTCTGACTTATTGGTTTCCTCCAAAAGGCAGCACTATGATTGCCTGATATTGTTCCCTCCAAAATGTATCCCTTTCTAGCTAGTCCCCCGTCCCTATAAGAGCTCAGTCTTGTTTGCTTTAATAAAGAAGTGTTACTAGAGAACTGTCTCCAGCATATTATGTCAAGAGAGCTGAAATCACAAACCCCACATCACAACAACTGGCAATGAAGGTGGGATCCAGAATGCTGAGGAGCGGTTAAACGCAGCCCTGCCTCAGAGTCTGGATTGCAGCTGAGAACAAGACTCACTGGCCAGCTGAGAAGATGACCCTGCCCGCTAGGAGAATGGAGAGTCCAAGGGTATTGGAGCCTGTAGAATAGTGGGTAAGAAGGATGAAGACACAGCTCTCAAAACAACCAGCTCTTTATTCTAGCTCTTGAGTCCAGACTAAACAGTAGCTTAGCCAACTGGCTTATATAGTACTCAGTAACTTGCAACAGTAACAAACTTCCCCTAGCTACCCAATCTGTGAACAGCAGTCTCAATCCTTCATTTGCATGTTGTGGACCTGAGTGAGAACTACAGCCACAGTGGGCAGAAGGAGTACTGCAGTTAACTTAATACATAGCACCCATCGTGGACCTGAGTGAGAACTG